>NW_020837956.1:18195166-18708678 GCF_003676395.1 Aethalodelphis obliquidens | reverse complement strand
TCCTCAAGTCCATTCTCTAATAGGTCTGCATCTTTATTCCCATCTTGCCCCTAGGTTCTTCTGACCTTTTTTTTTTTAGATTCCATATATGGTATTTGTTTTTCTCTTTCTGACTTACTTCACTCTGCATGACAGTCTAGGTCCATCCACCTCACTACAAATAACTCAGCTTTGTTCCTTTTTATGGCTGAGTAATATTCCATTGTATATATGTGCCACATCTTCTTTATCCATTCATCTGTTGATGGACATTTAGGTTGCTTCCATGTCCTGGCTATTGTAAAGAGAGCTGCAATGAACATTTTGGTACATTACTCTTTTTGAATTATGGTTTTCTCAGGGTTCTTTTTTTTTTTTTTTTTTTTTTTTGGGCCTCTCACTGTTGTGGCCTCTCCCGTTGTGGAGCACAGGCTCCGGATGCGCAGGCTCAGCGGCCATGGCTCACGGGCCCAGCCGCTCTGCGGCATGTGGGATCTTCCCGGACCGGGGCACAAACCCACGTCCCCTGCATCAGCAGGCGGACTCTCAACCACTGCGCCACCAGGGAAGACCTCTTCTTTCCTTGATGATTGCCATTCTAGCAGATGTGAGGTTATATCTCATCATGGTTTTGATTTGCATTTCCCTGATGATTAGTGATGTTGAGCATTTTCTCATGTACCTGTTAGCCATTTGTATTTCTTCTTTGGAAAAATATCTATCCAGTTCCTCTGCCCATTCTTTTTTTTTCTTTTTTTTTTTTGTGGTACTCAGGCCTCTCACTGTTGTGGCCTCTCCCATTGCGGAGCACAGGCTCCGGATGCGCACGCTCAGTGGCCATGGCTCACGGGCTCAGCCACTCTGCGGCATGTGGGAACTTCCCGGACCAGGGCATAAACCCGTCTCCCCTGCATTGGCAGGCAGACTCTCAACCACTGCACCACCAGGGAAGCCCTCTGCCCATTCTTTATCTGGGTTGTTTGTTGGTGTTGTTGTCATTAAGTTGTATGAGTTCTTTATATATTTTGGATATTAATCTCTTATCCAATATATGATTTGCAAATATTTTCTCCATTCCATATATTGCATTCATTTTGTTGATTGTTCCTTTTGCTGTGCAGAAGCTTTTTAGTTTGATGTAGTCTCACTTGCTATTTTTTTCCTTTGTTGCTTGTGCTTTAGATGTCATGCCAAAAATATAATTGCCAACACTGATATCAAGAAGTTTCCTCCCTGTTTTCTTTTAGGAATTATGGTATCAGGTCTTATGTTAAAGTCTTTAATCCACTGCGAGTTAATTTTTGTGAGCAGTATAAGGTAGGGGTCCAATTTTATTTTTCTGCAAATCCAGCTTTACCAGCAAGGTTTATTAAAGAGACTGTCCTTTCCCAATTGAGTGTTCTGGCACGCTTGTCAAATATTAGTTGACTGTATATGCAGGGGATTATTTCTGGGCTCTCTGTTCCATTTGATTGGTCTATTTGTCTATTCTAATGCCAGTAACATACTTTTTGAATTACTGCAGATTTGTAGTATAGTTTGATTTTCAACAGAAGTTGCCAAAGCTATCCAATGGAGGAAAAAAATGGTGCTGGAAAAATTAGATCTCTCTATGGAAAAAATAAACCCCAACTCTTCCATTATATATAAAATCAACTTTAAAAATAGATCATAGATCTATATGTATGAGTTAAAACTATTAAAATTATAGAAGAGAACATAGCATAAAATCTTTGTGACATGGAGTTAGATAAAGATTTCTTAAGACATTCTAAAGAACAAAGTATAAAAGAAAAAATGATAAATATCAACTTCATCAAGATTAAAAATTTTTTTCTTTTTCCAAAGACACACTTAAGAAGACTAAATGGAGGGCTTCCCTGGTGGTGCAGTGGTTAAGAATCTGCCTGCCAATGCAGGGGACATGGGTTCGAGCCCTGGTCCAGGAAGATCCCACATGCATGGAGCAACTAAGCCTGTACACCACAACTACTGAGCCTGCACTCTAGAGCCCATGAGCCACAACTACTGAGCCCATGAACCACAACTAATGAAGCCCACGTGACTATAGCCTGTGCTCTGCAACTGCAACAAGAGTAGACATCACAATGAGAAGCCCGTGCACCGCAATGACAAGTAGCCCCTGCTCACCGCAATTAGAGAAAGCCCAGGCAGAGCAACGAAGACCCAACACAGACAAAAATAAATAAATTAAATGAATAAAATTTTTTAAAAAAGACTAAATGGCAATCCATACATTTGGAAAACATTTTTGCCACACATATATTCAACAAAGGAATTGTATCCAGAATATGTAAATAACTTTTACAATTCAATAATTAGATGATCTATGACCAAATCAAAATGGGCAAAATATTTTAATAGACATTTCACAAAGAAGATCTACAAATAGCCAATAAGCACGTAAAAATATGTTCCACATTATTAGTCATCAGAAAAATGTAAGCTAAGACACAATGTGATACTACTACATACCCAAAAGAGTGGTTAAAATTTTAAAGAGTGAAAATCCTAGATGTTGACAAGGATGTGTAACAACTTGAAATTTTGTACCTTGAGATGTAAAATAGTACAACCAATTTGGAAAACAGTATGCAGTACCTTATAAAGTTAAACACACATTTACCATGTGATCCAGTAATTCTTCTCATCTGAGTATTTACCCAAGAAGAAAGGAAACGTATGTCCACACAAAACAGGTAATTGAATGTTCAAAGCAACATTATTCATAATAGCCCCAAACTGGAAGCAACCCAAATGTTCACCAAGAGGTGAATGGGTAAAAAAATTGTGGTATAACTATACCATGGACCACTACTCATCAATACAAACAAACAAAATACATACAATAACATGGGTGAATCTCAAAAACATTATGATAAGAAGTCAGGCACAAAATATTAGGTAACACATACCAGTAGTATACACACATCCAGTTGTGACAACCAAAAATATGTCCAGATATTACCAGATGTCCCTGGGGAGACAAAATTGCTCCCAGTTGAGAATCAGTAGTTTAGACATATTTCAGTTTTTTGTACTTAACATATATAACAACACTTAATATTGTCTCTATAAGCTTGCTCCATTTAATTAAGGAGATATTATAATCTGAATATTTGATCCCCTTTGGTGAAAGATAAGTTATATCAATTTATTTGCTGATGGATGGATGGACGGATAGATGATTGACTGATATGTCGGTAGATCGATAGATAGATTTTATCAACTCTTGTGCAAACAAGAAGAGCAAGTTGTGATAAAGCAGCAGTGTCTAAAGTATCTATAAAGAATGTTAAGCAACTCTAGGTCTCTCAAAGGAGAATCATTATAAAATCTGAGTTTTTAAAATTTTCCTTCTGAATTTAGCAGGAAATCAGTTTTGTTTTGTCAGTGCCCAAATCCCTTACAATAATGACAACCTTCTTTCCTTAGCCTTAATTACAAATTTCTAAAGAAACATTAATCTGGAATTATTCATGTTAGTACCTTCACCAACAAAATTTTTAGTCAGTTTCTGTTGCTTGCATCCAAAGATCCCTAAATGACAATGTATCATATTGAAAACAACTGCTCATGAGTTCCCCTCAGAACCACATCTTATTCACCTTTCAAACTCTCAAATTTAGAATAACTTCCGGCCCATAAGACATGCTCTATAGAAGACATGTATATAGCACAGAGACATGTATATAGCACAGAGACATGTATATAGCACAGATTCGATTTTGTTCTCTCTGGGTCTTCCCTGCTACTTCATTTCTCATGAGACTTTAGAAACATTACTCATACCCCTCATTAACTAATCTCTATTTTTGAACATCCCAGGATAGGAAGAACAATTTTCTTTCTCTCCCTAAATTTCTATTTTAGTCCATAAAATAGAAAGTTTTAGGAAGTATAGAGAAGAGAGAAGAGAGCTTCTTTCCTCTCCCTTCACTCATTCTCCCTACAGAGTAGGTGCATAAAGTGTGTGTGTGGCAGGGGTGATATGTCTGATGGGGAGATTTGGAGGATAAATGCATATGCAGCCTGAGGTCCCCTCTCTTGTTTTCAGAGCAGCCCTCACAGTGATGCTAGCTGTCTTCTCTCTAAGTGCTGCTTATAGAAATAGGCTCTGGCACTGTAGTTGAACGAGAGGAAGACTTGAGGTATTTTATCTCCTCCATCTTAGTTTGTGAAAGCCAATTCAACTCAAAAGAAAAGTATTAGTCTAATGGGTCAAGGTTGTGTTCTCCAAGGAAACTTTACCAATGAAACTAATGTTTTGATTTTTTGTTGTTATTATTGTTATGTGGGTATTTATGAGAGAGGGATTTTTAAAAGGCAGATTACACCAACAGATGAATGGCATAAATGTCTAAATTTTTAGATTCAGGGATTCTTATTTATCTAACAACAAAATTCATCTTATCTGCTTGGAAAACTCCTAAGCATTCTTCAAAACCTAGCTCACATTGACCTCTCCTATGAATCTTTCCCGGAAAGAATTAATTACTCTCTGTTCCATGTGTTCATGGTACTTTCTGCATGCCTGTACTATATCACTTGCCACAGTTCTCACAAGTTTCTGTTCACATAGCCATTTCTTCTGTTAGAATGTGAGCTCCTTAAAAGCAGTATAGAATAACTATTCAGATAATACGTGGCGGAAAGAGGGAAGATGGCGGAAGAGTAAGATGCGGAGATCAACTTCCTCCCCACAGATACATCAGAAATACATCTATACGTGGAACAACTCCTACAGAACACCCACTAAACGCTGGCAAAAGATCTCAGACCTCCCAAAAGACAAGAAACTCCCCACGTCCCTGGGTAGGGCAAAAGAAAAAAGAATAAACAGAGACAAAAGAATAGGGACGGGACCTGCACCAGTGGGAGGGAGCTGTAACGGAGGAAAGGTTTCCACACACTAGGAAGACCCTTCCCGGGCGTAGACTGTGGGAGGGGGGAAGCTTTGGAGCCGCGGAGAAGAGCACAGCAACAGGGGTGCAGAGGGCAAAGCGGAGAGGTTCCCACACAGAGGATCGGTGCTGACCGGCACTCACCAGCCCGAGAGGCTTGTCTACTCACCCGCCAGGGAGGGCGGGGGCTGGGAGCTGAGGCTCGGGCTTCGGTCAGATCACAGGGAGAGGACTGGTGGCGTGAACACAGCCTGCAGGGGGTTAGTGCACCACGGCTGGCCGGGAGGGAGTCCGGGAAAAAGTCTGGACCTGCTGAAGAGGCCACTTTTTCTTCCCTCTTTGTTTCCTGGTGCAAAAGGGGAGGGGATTAAGAGCGCTGCTTAAAGGAGCTCCAGAGACGGGCGCGAGCCGCGGCTATGAGCACGGACCCCAGAGACGGGCATGGGATGCTAAGGCTGCTGCTGCTGCCACCAAGAAGCCTGTGTGGGAGCACAGGCCACTATCCCCACCTCCCCTCCCGGGAGCCTGTGCAGCCCGCCACTGCCAGGGTCCTGTGATCCAGGGACAACTTCCCTGGGAGAACGCACAGCGCCCTCAGGCTGGTGCAACATCACGCCGGCCTCTGCCTCCCCAGGCTCGCCCCACATCCGTACCCCTCCCTTCCCCCGGCCTGAGTGAGCCAGAGCCCCCGTATCAAATGCTCCTTTAACCCCATCCTGTCTGAGTGAAGAACAGACACCCTCCGGCGACCTACACGCAGAGGCGGGGCCAAATCCAAACCTGAACCCCAGGAAATGTGCGAACAAAGAAGAGAAAGGGAAATTTCTCCCTGCAGCCTCAGAAGCAGCAGATTAAATCTCCTCAATCAACTTGATGTACCCTGCTTGGTGAAACACCTGAATAGACAACAAATCATCCCAAATTGAGGAGGTGGACTTTGAGAGCAAGATATATTATTTTTTCCCTTTTTCTCTTTTTGTGAGTGTGTATGTGTATGCATCTGTGTGAGATTTTGTCTGTATAGCTTTGCTTTCACCATTTGCCTTGGGTTCTGTCCATCCGTTTTTTGTGTGTCTTTGTTTGTGGGGTTTTTTTTTTTTTACTTAAAAAATTTTTTTTCTTAATTATTTTTTATTTTAATAACTATTTTATTTTTTCTTACTTTATTTTATTTTATTTTATCCTCTTCGTTTCTTTCTTTCTACTTTTTCTCCCTTTTATTCTGAGCCATGTGGATTAAAGGCTCTTGGGGCTGAAGCCAGGAGTCTGTGCTGTGCCTCTGAGGTGGGAGAGCCAACTTCAGGACACTGGTCCACAAGAGACTTCCCAGCTCCACGTGATATCAAATGGTGAAAATCTCCCAGAGATCTCCACCTCAACACCAACACCCAGCTTCACTCAACGACCAGCAAGCTACAGTGCAGGACACCCTATGCCAAACAACTAGCAACACAGGAACACAACCCCACCCAGTAGCACAGAGGCTGCCTAAAATCATAAGACCACAGACGCCCCAAAACACACCACCAGACGTGGACCTGCCCACCAGAAAGACAAGATCCAGCCTCATCCACCAGAACACAGGCACTAGTCTGCTCCACCAGGAAACCTACACAACCCACTGAGCCAACTTTAGCCACTGGGGACAGATACCAAAAACAACTGGAACTACGAACCCGCAGCCGGCAAAAAGGAGACCCCAAACACAGTAAGATAAGCAAAATGAGAAGACAGAAAAACACACAGCAGATGAAGGAGCAAGATAAAAACCCATGATATCTAACAAATGAAGAGGAAACAGGCAGTCTACCTGAAAAAGAATTCAGAATAATGATAGTAAAGATGATCCAAAATCATGGAAATAGAATGGAGAAAATGCAAGACACATTTAACAAGGACCTAGAAGAACTAAAGATGAAACAAGCAACGATGAACAACACAATAAATAAAATTAAAAATACTCTAGATGGGGGGCTTCCCTGGTGGCACAGTGGTTGAGAGTCCGCCTGCCGATGCAGGGGACACAGGTTCGTGTCCCGGTCCGGGAAAATCCCACATACCGCGGAGCGGCTGGGTCTGTGAGCCATGGCCACTAAGCCTGTGTGTCCAGAGCCTGTGCTCCACAACAGGAGAGGCCACAACAGTAAGAGGTCCGCGTACCGCCAAAAAAAAAAAAAAATACTCTGGATGGGGTCAATAGCAGAATAACTGAGGCAGAAAAACAGATAAGTGACCTGGAAGATGAAACAGTGGAAATAACTACTGCAGAGCAGAATAAAGAAAAAAGAATGAAAAGAACTGAGGACAGTCTCAGAGACCTCTGGGACAACATTAAACACACCAACATTCGAATTACAGGGGTCCCAGAAGAAGAAGAGAAAAAGAAAGGAAATGAGAAAATATTGAAGAGATTATAGTTGAAAACTTCCGTAATATGGGAAAGGAAATACTTAATCAAGTCCAGAAAGCACAGAGAGTCTCATACAGGATAAATCCAAGGAGAAACACGCCAAGACACATATTAATCAAACTGTCAAAAATTAAATAAAAAGAAAACATATTAAAAGCAGCAAGGGAAAAAAATAACACACAAGGGAATCCCCATAAGGTTAACAGCTGATCTTTGAGCCGAAACTCTGCAAGCGAGAAGGGACTGGCAGGACATATTTAAAGTGATGAAGGAGAAAAACCTACAACCAAGATTACTCTACCCAGCAAGGATCTCATTCAGATTTGATAGAGAAATTAAAACCTTTACAGACAAGGAAAAGCTGAGATAGTTTAGAACCACCAAACCAGCTTTAAAGCAAATGCTAAAGGAACTTCTCTAGTCAAAAAACACAAGAGAAGGAAAAGACCTACAATAACAAACCCAAAACTATTAAGAAAATGGTCATAGGAACATACATATCGATAATTACCTTAAATGTAAATGGATTAAATACTTCCACCAAAGTACACAGACTGGCTGAATGGATACAAAAACAAGACCCATATATATGCTGTCTACAAGAGGGACAGAAATAGGGACACATACAGACTGAAAGCGAGGGGATGGAAAAAGATATTCCATGCAAATGGAAATCAAAAGAAAGCTGGAGTAGCAATTCTCATAATAGACAAAATAGACTTTAAAATAAAGACTATTACAAGAGACAAAGAAGGACACTACATAATGATAAAGGGATCAATCCAAGAAGAAGATATAACAATTGTAAATATTTATGCACCCAACACAGGAACACCTCAATAAATAAGGCAAATACTAACGGCCATAGAAGGGGAAATCAACAGTAACACATTCATAGTAGGGGACTTTAATACCCCACTTTCACCAATGGACAGATCATCCAAAATGAAAATGAATAAGGAAACACAAGCTTTAAATGATACATTAAAAAAGATGGACTTAATTGATATATATAGGACATTCCATCCAAAAACAACAGAATACACATTTTTCTCAAGTGCTCATGGAACATTCTCCAGGATAGATCATATCTTGGGTCACAAATCAAGCCTTGGTAAATTTAAGAAAATTGAAATTGTATCAAGTATCTTTTCCGACACAAGGCTATGAGACTAGATATCAATTACAGGAAAAGATCTGGAAAAAATACAAACACATGGAGGCTAAACAATACACTACTTAATAATGAAGTGATCACTGAAGAAATCGAAGAGGAAATCAAAAAATACCTAGAAACAATAGACAGTGGAGACACGATGACCCAAAACCTGTGGGATGCAGCAAAAGCAGTTCTAAGTGGGAAGTTTATAGCAATACAAGCCCACCTTAAGAAGCAGGAAACATCTCGAATAAACAACCTAACCTTGCACCACAAGCAATTAGAGAAAGAAGAACAAAAAAACCCCAAAGTTAGCAGAAGGAAAGAAATCATAAAGATCAGATCAGAAATAAATGAAAAAGAAATGAAGGAAACAATAGCAAAGATCAATAAAACCAAAAGCTGGTTCTTTCAGAAGATAAAATTGATAAACCATTAGCCAGATGCATCAAGAAAAAAAGGGAGAAGACTCAAATCAATAGAATTAGAAATGAAAAAGAAGAGGTAACAACTGACACTGCAGAAATATGAAAGATCATGAGAGATTACTACAAGCAACTCTATGCCAATAAAATGGACAACCCGGAAGAAATGGACAAATTATTAGAAATGCAAACCCTGCCAAGACTGAACCAGGAAGAAATAGAAAATATGAACAGACCAATCACAAGCACTAAAATTGAGACTGTGATTAAAAATCTTTCAACAGGGCTTCCCTGGTGGCGCAGTGGTTGAGTGTCCGCCTGCCGATGCAGGGAACACAGGTTCGTGCCCCGGTCCAGGAAGATCCTACATGCCGTGGAGTGGCTAGGCCCGTGAGCCATGACCGCTGAGCCTGCGCGTCTGGAGCCTGTGCTCCGTAACAGGAGAGGCCACAACAGTGAGAGGCCCGCATACCGAAAAAAAAAAAAATCTTCCAACAAACAAAAGCCCTGGACCAGATGGCTTCACAGGCGAATTCTATCAAACATTTAGAGAAGAGCTAACACTTATCCTTCTCAAACTCTTCCAAAATATAGCAGAGGGAGGAACACTCCCAAACTCACTCTACGAGCCCACCATCACCCTGATACCAAAACCAGACAAAGATGTCACAAAGAAAGAAAATTACAGGCCAATATCTCTGATGAACATAGATGCAAAAATCCTCAACAAAATACTAGCAAACAGAATCCAACAGCACATTAAAAGGATCATACACCATGATCAAGTGGGGTTTATTCCAGGAATGCAAGGATTCTTCAATATATGCAAATCTATCAATGTGATAAACCATATTAACAAATTGAAGGAGAAAAAGCATATTATCATCTCAATAGATGCAGAGAAAGCTTTGACAAAATTCAACACCCATTTATGATAAAAACCCTGCAGAAAGTAGGCATAGAGGGAACTTTCCTCAACATAATAAAGGCCATATAGGACAAATCCACAGCCAACATCGTCCTCAATGGTGAAAAACTGAAAGCATTTCCACTAAGATCAGGAACAAGACAAGGTTGCCCACTCTCACCACTCTTATTCAACATAGTTTTGGAAGTTTTAGCCACAGCAATCAGAGAAGAAAAAGAAATAAAAGGAATCCAAATCGGAAAAGAAGAAGTAAAGCTGTCACTGTTTGCAGATGACATGATACTATACATAGAGAATCCCAAAGATGCTACCAGAAAACTACTAGAGCTAATCAATGAATTTGGTAAATTAGCAGGATACAAAATTAATGCACAGAAATCTCTGGCATACCTATACACTAGTGATGAAAAATCTGAAAATGAAATTAAGAAAACAATCCCATTTACCATTGCAACAAAAAGAATAAAATACCTAGGAATACATCTACCTAAGGAGACAAAAGCACTGTATGCAGAAAACTATAAGACACTGATGAAAGAAATTAAAGATGATACAAACTGATGGAAAGAGATACCATGTTCTTGGATTGGAAGAATCAACATTGTGAAAATGACTACACTTCCCAAAGCAATCTACAGATTCAATGCAATCCCTATCAAACTACCATTGGCATTTTTCACAGAACTAGAACAAAAAATTTCACAATTTTAATGGAAACACAAAAGACCCCGAATAGCCAAAGCAATCTTGAGAACGAAAAATGGAGCTGGAGGAATCAGGCTCCCAGATTTCAGACTATACTGCAAAGCTACACTAATCAAGACAGTATGGTACTGGCACAAAAACAGAAATATAGATCAATGGAACAGACTAGAAAGCCCAGAGATAAACCCACGCACCTATGCTCACCTTATCTTTGATAAAGGAGGCAAGAATATACAGTGGAGAAAAGACAGCCTCTTCAATAAGTGGTGCTGGGGAAACTGGACAGCTACATGTAAAAGTATGAGATTAGAACACTCCCTAACACCATACACAAAAATAAGCTCAAAATGGATTAAAGGTCTAAATGTAAGGCCAGAAACTATCAAACTCTTAGAGGAAAACACAGGCAGAACACTCTATGACATAAATCACAGCAAGATCCTTTTTGACCCACCTCCTAGAGAAATGGAAATAAAAACAAAAATAAACAAATGGGACCTAATGAAACTTCAAAGCTTTTGCACAGCAAAGGAAACCATAAACAAGACCAAAAGACAACCCTCAGAATTGGAGAAATATTTGCAAATCATGCAACAGACAGTGGATTAATCTCCAAAATTTACAAGCAGCTCATGCAGCTCAATATCAAAAAAACAAACAACCCAATCCAAAAATGGGCAGAAGACCTAAATAGACATTTCTCCTAAGAAGATATACAGATTGCCAAAAAACACATGAAAGAATGCTCAACATCATTAATCATTAGAGAAACGGAAATCAAAACTACAATGAGATATCATCTCACTCCGGTCAGAATGGCCATCATCAAAAAATCTAGAAACAATAAATGCTGGAGAGGGTGTAGAGAAAAGGGAACACTCTTGCACTGCTGTTGGGAATGTAAATTGATACAGCCACTATGGAAAACAGTATGGAGGTTCCTTAAAAAACTACAAATAGAACTACCATACAACCCAGCAATCCCACTACTGGGTATATACCCTGAGTAAACCATAATTAAAAGAGTCATGTACCAAAATGTTCAATGCAGCTCTATTTACAACAGCCAGGAGATGGAAGCAACCTTAGTGTCCATCATTGGATGAGTGGATAAAGAAGATGTGGCACATATATACAATGGAATATCACTCAGCCATAAAAAGAAATGAAATTGAGTTATTTGTAGTGAGGTGGATGGACCTAGAGTCCGTCATACAAAGTGAAGTCAGTCAGAAAGAGAAAAACAAATACCATATGCTAACACATATATATGGAATCTAAGGAAAAAAAAAAAAAAGGTCATGAAGAACCTAGGGGTAAGACAGGAATAAGGACACATACCTACTAGAGAATGGACTTGAGGATATGGGGAGGGGGAAGGGTAAGCTGGGATGAAGAGAGAGAGTGGCATGGACTTATACACACTACCAAACGATAGGTAGATAGCTAGTGGGAAGCAGCCGCATAGCACAGGGAGATCAGCTCGGTGCTTTGTGACCACCTAGAGGGGTGGGATAGGGTGGGTGGGAGGGAGTCGCAAGAGGGAGGAGATATGGGGATATATGTATATGTATAACTGATTCACTGTGTTATAAAGCAGAAACTAACACACCATTGTAAAGTAATTATACTCCAATAAAGATGTTAAAAAAAATAATAGGCTTGCAGCTAAACATTGGTTCTCTCCCCTACTATTAATAGTTGTATTACCTTGAACATCTGATAACATTTCTGAGCCTGATTTTCTACATCAGTAAAATGGATATGATAATACTGTAATGGGCAGTAGTTTTTACGATATAAGGGATAGAAACCAATCTCAAACTAGCTTAAGCAAGGATATATATATATATATATATATATATATACGCACACACATATATATGTATGTATTCATTCATGTTGGGAAGCCCAAAAGGTGGCTTCAACGCAAAGCGGGATCCAGCGGTTCAACCATCATCACTAGACTCTCCCACTCATCATCTAATAACTGTGCTTTCTTCTGCTTCATCCTCAGGCAGTGTATTCCAGCAGCTCCAGGTTTAGCCAGGCCTTAGTTCTTGCAATCTAAGAAGTAGATTCCTCTATGAAGATATCATTCTCCTAAAAGAACTCTATCCCTGATTAAGTCATATTCCTGGAAGAAACACTGTCCAAAGGTACATCATGTACCCTTCATGGGGTACATCATGTGCCTATCCTGTGGCCAGGAAGTTTTCATTGATAATCCCATAAAACTTTAAATTCTCATGGGGTGTGTGTATGTGTATGCACACACAGGGATGGAAGTTAGTCACAGTTTAGTGCAAAAAATAGAAACTACTCAAACTATTTCGAGCAGAAAGGTTTGTCACGCAGGGAATTACCAAAGGGGCTGGAGTACTTAAAGTCAAGACACTGCTGCTGGGCTTCAAAATCACCTCACTATTGACTTCATAGTCATACCACTGCAATTGAGATGTAGAAGTCTAGAAACTGCTGTCAGCATTTTAATATGCCCCATGAAGCTGGTAAACACACAGTGGAAAGTAGGCTCTGGCAGTTGCTGAAGCTCACTTTTGCAGAGCCCTCACATAGCCACCACGAGGCCAAGTAGGCTGGCCTCCCTCTCCCTTTCACATTCTAAGCCTCAAGGGAGTGCATCTCACTGGCAGAACCTAAATCATGTCCAGAACCCTAACTGCAAGGGAGTGTTATCCAGGCTAGTCCTGGGAATGCAAGGAGATCATAGAAGGGAGGGATTTGGATGTTGACCACCAACAAACAATACTGAACACTGGCAACCAAAACTAACAAATCAGACAACTGGTTTTAAATATCTATTTTAATACACATTTTGCAGTTTTACACTGAACCAACTGACATATAATTCATAACTACCAATTTTTTCCACGTGTCATTCTAACTTCTTTAAGTATTTACAGGTCGAGGGACGAGTTCGCTTCTTAGTTCCCATGATTATTGTTATACAGTATCTATCTGTCACCTAACAACTTTATTTTTTTTATTTTTTATACAGCAGGTTCTTGTTAGTTATCTATTTAATACACATTAGTGTATATATGTCAATCCCAGTCTCCCAATTCACCCCAACACCACCACCCCCAACTTTCCCCCCTTGGTGTCCACACATTTGTTCTCTACATCTGTGTCTCTATTTCTGCCTTGCAAACCGGTTCATCTGTACCATTTTTCTAGATTCCACATATGTGCGTTAATATACGATATTTGTTCTTCTCTTTCTGACTTACTTCACTCTGTATGACAGTCTCTAGATCCATCCACGTCTCTACAAATGATCCAATTTCATTCCTTTTTATGGCTGATTAATACTCCATTGTTTATATGTACCATATCTTCTTTATCCATTCATCTGTCGATGGACACTTAGGTTGCTTCCATGACCTGGCTATTGTAAATAGTGCTGCAATGAACACTGGGGACCTAACAACTTTAATTCATTCCTCAAAAACCTGCTAAGTGAAAAAATGTTAAATGGGTAGACATTCCATTAAGTTCAATAAGAAAAATCAAGATGAATTTCAAAATACCCAAACAATTTTACAAAAAAGTGTCAATTAACACTGAAATAATTTCATATACATAATATATAGCAATTTTTAAAATTTTTTTATTTATTTATTTTTGGCTGCATTGGATCTTCATTGCTGTGCACAGGCTTTCTCTAGTTGTGGCGAGTAGGGGCTACTCTTCATTGCGGTGCATGTGCTTCTCATTGTGGTGGTTTCTCTTTGTTGCGGAACACAGGCTCTAGGTGCACGGGCTTCAGTAGTTGTGGCATGTGGGCTCAGTAGTTGTGGCTCATGGGCTTAGAGCGCAGGCTCAGTAGTTATGGCGCACAGGCTTAGTTGCTCCGCAG
The DNA here is from genome assembly GCF_003676395.1 of Aethalodelphis obliquidens. Taxonomy (NCBI): domain Eukaryota; kingdom Metazoa; phylum Chordata; class Mammalia; order Artiodactyla; family Delphinidae; genus Aethalodelphis; species Aethalodelphis obliquidens. The sequence continues at coordinate 18,694,267 of NW_020837956.1, read as the reverse complement.
CATGTGGGACCTTCCCAGACCAGGGCTCAAACCTATGTCTCCTGCATTGGCAGGTGGATTCTTAACCACTGTGCCACAAGGGAAGCCCTATAGCAATTTTTAAAAGAACAAATAAATAAAATTTGTACTTACAATGTAATTTAAAGAAAGTTTATTGTACTCACTAAAGAAGAGAAAGAAAAAATGATAATACGTGGCAGTTGGTGTAGCTGGTAGTTGGTGTAGTTTGAAAGGCACGGTTTTCTTTCTGCACCATTATGTTCATAAGTATTTCAACATTTTGGTGGATTGTGGCTATCTTACATTCAAAATGCACTCAACAGTGAAAATAAAAAAATAATTGGAACAAAATAGAAGCTCAGTATAAGAACATTTTGAAACATATGGAATCACGCACACATACATCAGAGGAAAGAATCATGTTACTTCTTCTTGCTACTCTTGCTTAGTATATGTACACAAAGCAAAATATTTGAGGCTCATCCAAACATACTGTACAGTTCAAATCTGTTCCATGTGCTATTTTCTGATTAAAACCTGTTCTGTCAAGTAAATTGATGAGTCTTTGCCTAAAATCATAATGTTGAAGTATTACTTCTTTGTGGCATTTATTTAATTTCTTTCATGGTGAAAAGCTATACCAAAAAATGTCCAAAAAGTGATACAGTTTTTCAACAGTTATGTCCCAAAGTCCTTAACTGAACAGTCGTTATGTAAGGTAAGTCTATACTTGAAAAATCTAAAGTACATAATTTCAGTAAAATTTACTTGCATTGAGAGAAGCACCTTAGACTCATTGGATCACATTAAGAATTAAATGAATTAACATATGTAAAGCACTTAGAACTGGGCTTGACACATAACAAGGGATTTATTAGTATTAAATAATATTAGTCTCAAATTTTAAATTATATACAGTTCTTAAATGTGTGATATTCCACTCCCAGTTTAAAATCAAATTAAAAACCATACTGTGAAACTTTAAGCTAGACTGATGCTGGGCCAGGACAACATTGCTGCCAACACCATTGCCAACAATGTTGCCAATGCCAACAACATTGCTGCCAACACCAATCTAGCAAACACTGAAAAATAAGAAATAGCAGTCTACTAATGGAGAAAGGGCATGAGTGTATAAAGAAATACCCTCTGTGGTACAAGTATATGGGAAAGTCCAAAAGCTGAGACTGGACCAGAAATACTGAAATAAACTTGCTCACATCCTAACCTTCACCCAAAACAGGATAACACAGAGGAAATTGAAAATAGTAATGCACTAAAGGAATCTCAATTTTTGACTAGATGCCTCAATGCCATACACACGAACAGTCAACCAGAATAAGATATATTCTCATTTCCAGAAATAAATACTATTTACCTCAGTTTCTACTATTCTATATACAATGTCAAACACTGATTCAAAAATGTGAGACACAAAAAAGTGAGATATAAACAACACATGACAAGAGATAGAGCAATCAACAGAAACAGACCCAGAGATGACTTGGATGTTGGAAGGAACAGGCAAGGAATTTAACAACTATAATTAATATACAAACAACTGTAGTGGAAAAGGTGAACAATATGCATGAATAGGGAAATATCAGAAAAGAGATAAAAACTACAGGAAAGTTAAATGGAAATGCTAGAAATAAAACACATGAAAATAGAAATGAAGAATTGTTTTGACAGGCTTATTATTAGACTGGATATTTCCAAGAAAAGAATCACTAAGGGGAGGGCTCAAGATGGCAATGTAGGAAGATCCTGAACTCACCTCCTTCCATGGACACAACCAATCTACAACTACATATGGAATAATTCCCTTGGAAATAGATGTGAAAACTGGACGAACAGAGAGCTTCCACCACAAAATGTAAAAGGAAAGAACTGAGACAGGTAGGAGAAGCAAAGGGATGGTCTCACTAAGGAAAAGGCTTACCCCAGCTGCGGTTATTGACAATCAAAGTGAACACAAAGGTATGGATCTCTTCCCTGAGGAGTAAGGGATTCAAGCTCCACATCATGCACCCTAACCTCTACAGCATGCACAGGAGAGACAAGCCCCCAAAACACCTGGCTTTGAAAACCAATGGGGAATACACCCAGGAAAATCAGAAAATTGCAGGGAATGGAAAAGCCCGCTCTTAAATGGCTCATATGCAAACTCACTCAACCCCAAAACCAGCACAATAACACCTGATTGAAAAGCACATGGACCACAGGTAAAGGACACCCACTTAGTAATCTTGAAACATCAGCCAGGGTGGTAGAAATCAGTTGAAATGATCCTTGGAGACTGAGACACTGACAGGAGCCATGTTTGCAATCTCAGGCTATTTTGCTAACAATAGAACAGTCATTCTCCCTCTAACCTGTCAGTGTGAGTGGGTGCACCCCACTGAGAGTCCTGCCCACATCTGGGCCTTGTTTGTACGTCACAGCAAGCCAATTGATAGGCCCACCAGCACACACAGCACTCAAGCACAGGCCCCACAGCTAGTCCAGGGGCCAGCCCCACCCACCAGCACAGTGCAGCAGCCATGACCAAGTGCTGCACCTGGCCCAGGGGAGAGCTCCACCCACCAGTACACCACAGCAGCTGTGACTGTGAGCCCCAACAGCCATCCTGGGAACAGCCCCACCAATGCACCACAGCAGCAGCCATGCCCCAACACAACATAAGGGCACATGCAGCACATGTAAGGGACACTCCTTGAGCACCTGGCTCTGGTGGCCAGGCGGGATTGCACCTCTGAGCCCCACAATACATCTCCTAAATAAGGCTACTGCTTTAAGACCGAGAGAAAAGCTGATATACCTAATACACAGAAACAAACACAGAGAATCTGACAAAACGAGTATACAGAGACATATGTTCCATTAAAAAGAATAAGACAAAACCTCAGAAAAAGGGGTAAATGAAATGGAGATAAGAAATCTACCTGATAAAGGGTTCAAAGTAATGGTTATAAAACTACTCACTGTACTCTAAAGAAGAATTGATGAACATTGTGATAATTTCAATAAAGAGATAGAAAATATAAGAAAATACTAAATAGAGCTTATAAGTGAACTGAAAAATACCCCAGAAGGGTTTAACAGCAGACCAGTTGATGTAGAAGAATGAATCCGTGAGGTGGAAAACAAAACAAAGGAACTCACCCAGACAAAGCAACAAAAGGAAAAAAAAATTTAAGTGAGGATATTTTATGGGACTCTGGGGACAAAATCAAGTGGAATAACATTCACATTATAGGGGTCCCAGAAGGAGGTGATAGAGAAAGGGCACCAGAAAAATTGAAGAAATAGTGGCTGAAAAATCTCCCTAATCTAGGGAAGAAAATAAACATCCAGGTCCAGGAAGCCTAGAGAGTTCAGAAAAAGATGAACCCAAAAAGACATACACCAAGACACGTTACATTTAAAATGGTAAAAGTTAAGGATAAAGAGAGAATCCTAAAAGCAGCAAGAGAAAAACAAACCAGTTACATACAGGGGCAATGCCATAAGGCTATTAGTAGATGTTTTTAGAAGAAATGTTATAGGACAGAAGAGAGTGGCATGACATAGTCAAAGTGCTGAAAGGAATAAACTTCCAACCAAGAATTCTCTACCCAGCAAGGTTATCATTCAAAAGTGAAGGAAGATAAAGAATTTCCCAGGTAAGTAAAAGCTTAAGGAGTTCACCACCACTAAACCAGCCCTACAAGAACCAGTAAAAAGACTTCTTTAAGCTGAAAAGAAATGGCACTAATAATAAGAAAACATACAAAACTAAAAATCTCACTGGAAAAAGTAAAGATATGATAAAGGCAGTGGATCAATCCCTTATAAAGCAAGTATAAAGGTAAAAGAGAAAACTAGTACAAGTAACTAAAATTATAATAATTAACTAAGGGATACATAATATAAAGACATAAACTTGCCATCAAAAGGGAGGTGGCATAAAAAGATAAAGCTTTGGAATGTGTTCAAATTAAAGTTTCTACCAATTTAAAACAAACTACTACTTAAACAGGATGTCATAAGTGAACCTCATGTAACCACAAGGAAAAATTTATAGTAAATACACAAAAGAAAATGAGAAAGGAGTCTAAACATAACACTAAAGAAAACCACCATAACGCAATGGAAGAGAGAAAGAGCACAAGAAAGGAACAGAGAGGAACTACAAAAACAGCCAGAGAAAAATTAACAAAATGCCAATAAGTACATACCTATCAATAAATACTGTAAATGTAAAAGACTAAATTCAACAATCAAAACACATAGAATCAAGAGGAGTGACCAAGATGGCAGAGGAGGAAGACCCTGAGCTCACCTTCTCCCATGGGCACACCAAAATTAGAACTATTTACAGAACAACTATTGATGAAAATGACCTGAAGACTAGCAGAAAAGATCACCTACAACTAAAGATATAAATAAAGAATACCAGTGAGATAGGTCAGAGGGTTGGAAACAGTATTGTGAAGACCCACACCCCCGGTCAAGCCCAAAATGGGAGGATAATCACAATTTCAGAGATTCTTCCCCAAGGAGTGAGGGGTTCAAGTCCACAACACGCTCCCCAGCCTGGCGGACCTGCGCCAGGAATAAGAGCCCCCAGCACATCTGGCTTTGAAGGCCAGCAGAGCAAAAGGGCTGAGGAAACAGAGACTCTGCTCTTAAGGGATGTACACAAAATCTCACACAGTCCAAGATCCAGGGTAGAAGCAGTAATTTGAAGGAGCCTGGGTTGGACCTACTTGCTGATCTTGGAGAGCCTCCAGGAGAGGCAGAAGGCAACTGGAACACAGATGCTGGAAGCAGCCATTTTGGGGAGCTCATTTTACCACAAGGAAGGACACTGGTGTGGGCAAGCACAATTTTGGAGTCCTCCCTCTAGCTTATTACTGCCAGGACGTGACCTCATTCACCAGGTGCTTGGCACCAGTCCTAGGACTCAGGAGCTCCCCAAGCAGGGACAAGAGCTACCCAAGAAGGGACACAGCCCCACCCACCATCAGGCTGGCTGCCATAGACCCCCCTGAACCTCCCAGTTGCCCTGGACCTGGCCCCACGCACCAGAGGCCCAAGGACACAGCCCAGCCCACCAGCAAGATGACATCAAATTGGAGACCCCTGAGTCTGCAACTAAAGACCCAGGGACTCAGCTCCACCCAACAGTGTACCAGCATTAGCTACAGGACCTGGTTTCACAAACCAGTAAGCAGGCACCAGCTCCAGGACCCCCCAGCTTCACAGCCGGCCATCCCAGTTGTGGCTGTGACCACCAGCAGGCCAATACCAGCCCTGGGACTACCATGGCACCTCAGCTAGCCCTGTCTGGACCTGGACCATCCACCAGCTGGCCAGCACCAGCCCTGGGAACCCTAGGCCTGTTCCCAGGGGAGGGGACCAGCCCCAGGACCCCTAAGCCCCACAGCCAGTGACGCAAAAACCCAGTTCCACCCACCAGCAGACTAGCACCAGCCTGGAAACCCCACCCATCCCAGCCTCCCCCACTATCAGGCCAAACCAGCCATGGGACACTCACAGCTCCACAGACAGCCACCTCAGGACTAAATCTGTCCACCAGCAGGTTGGCACCAGCCCCAGGACCCTGGCACGTGAAGCCAGCCACCTCCACTACCTGGCCCTACCCACCAGCAAGCAGCACCAAGATACTGACCTCCCAGCCACGCAGCCAGCCACTCCAGAACCCAGATCTGCCCACCAGTGACTGGCAGCCTCTGCACTAGGCAGGGCCTGGCAACCAACCAGGCCAGGGTCCTGTTACACCTACCAGCACACCAACAGTAGTCAGCTCACCACAACAGAAAGGCAGACAACATAGAGGGCACTCCTAGAGCATATAGCTCTGGTGACCAGAAGGGAGTGTGCTGCTGGGCCCGGAGGATGTCTCCTACATAAGGCCATGTCACCAAGATGACGAAATATAACTGACCTTCCTAATACATAGAAATAAAAACAGAGAATTATGCAAAATGGGGTGACAGTTCCAAATAAAGAAATAAGACAAAAGCCCAGAAGAACAAAGTGAAATGGAGATAAACAATCTACCTAGTAAAGAGTTCAAGTAATGATCACAAAGATGCTCAATGAACTCAGGATAAAAATGGATGAACACGGTGAGAAGTCTAAAAAAGAGTTAGAAAATATAAAGAAGAACCAAACAGCGCTGAAGAATACAATAACTGATATAAAAAATATACTAGAAGAAATCAAGAGTAGATAAGATGATACAGAGGAACAGATCAGCAAACTGGAAGACAGGGTAGTGAAAATCAATCAAGCTGAACAGAAAAAAAAAAAATTTTTAATGAGGATAGTTTAAGAGACCCCTGAGACAACATCAAGCATACTAACATTGGTATTATAGAAGTCCCAGAAGGAGGAAAGAGAGATAAAGGGATGGAGAACATATTTGAAGACAAAGTAGCTGAAAACTTCCTTAACCTAGGAAAGAAAACAGACATCCATTTCCAGGAATCACAAAGAGTTCAAAACAAGAAGAACCCAAAGAAGTCCACACAAAGATGCACTGTAATTAAAGTGGCAAAAGTTAAAGATAAAGAGAAAATATTAAAAACAGCGAGGGAAAAGCACCTAGTTACTTACAAGGGAACTCCCATGAGACTAACAGTTGACTTTTCAGCATAAACTCTGAAGTCCAGAAGAGAGTGGCACAAAATATTTAAATTGACAAAAGGAAAAAACCTACAACTGAGAATACTGTACCTGACAAGTCTATAATTCAGATTTGAAGGACAGATCAAAAGTTTTACAGACAAACAAAAGGTAAAAGAGTTCAGCACCATGAAACTGGTTTTACATGAAATCATAAAGGGACTCCTCTAAGTGGAAAATAAAAGGCCACAACTAGAAATACGAAAATTATAAAAGGAAAAATCTTACTTGTAGCAGATCAACCACTTATAAAGCTAGTAATAAGGTTAAAAGACAAAAGTAGCAAAATCATCTATATCCACAATAGGTAGTTAAGGAATACACAAAACAAAAAGATGTAAAATATGATGTCAAAAACAATAAACGTGTGGGGTTGTAGTGAAAATACAGGGTTGTTAAAAAGCATTCGAACTTAAGAGATCATTGACTTAAAATAACCATATATATAACCACAAACCAACATACTTTTTACTAGGAATACATACTAAAGTATTAAAAACAAAGGACTGTGATGTCTCCATCTTTATCTAAAATGGTTTAAGAAAAATATAATACCCATAGATAGTATTTTCACATTTATATTTAAGGCAGGATTGTTAATTTTTCTCAAGATTGCAAGTGTTACTGTATTTAGTCTTTAGCAACTTACTCTTTTCTAAAGAAACAAGTGGCATGCCTACAAATATCACCAATTCAGGAAACAGCTATAACTTTTAAGTGCCAGCTGTCACCCTAACTCTGTCATTACACTTTTTTCCTATTAACACATAGAAAAATATTTTGAGCTTTATGTCACAAGTTTTGAAGGCAAACCTGTATATTAAAAGGTCATCCATTTGCTATTTTTCTCATAGATTAAATTAGACGTTTTAGTTCAATTATGTCAAGAGATAAAACTATAAGCATAACTATCTTTTTATTCATGGATGACAAAGAAAAATAAAAATTTATTTTCATGCTCTCCTTTAAAAAGTTATAAACATTTCCTACAAGTATCTTCCCATAAGTGTTCTAGGGAGGATTTAATGAGATGAGTATCTCTCAACATAGTGTTTCATTAATATAAATTTTCAATAAACACTAGTTTTTTATCTTTATATTACCAGCACTCATCCAGTATATGAGATAAAATAGGTACTGAATGAAAGAGCAAATGCACACTTCATTAAGGGGTGGAGGTGTGTGTCTGTGTGTCTATGGGTATATGAATAACATACAAAATTCATGTACACACAGAACATACACATATGACTACACACACACACACACACACACACACACACACACACACACACACACAGAGGAGGCCTTCTTTACCATAGGATATATTCCTGCATGAGGGCCCCATCTTGCATCCATTTCAATGTTACCTACTTCATTAGTTTCCTTCCACTACCCATGCTAAAATCTCTTAGCACTTCAAGTTCTGATGTCAACTTTACCTCCCTCATTTTTCTAAATTTTTCTAGGGAAATTTATATTTTTATAAATAAAATATATTTGCATATTTGCTCTATATATTTCTATGCTCCTATGTGGGGTGCATATACATTTACAATTGTTGTATCTTCTTGATGAATTAATCCACTTATTATTATATAATGATTTTCTTTGTCACAAACTGACTTGAAGTCTACTTTGTCTGATATACTTATAGCCACCTCTGCTCTCTTTTGGTTAGCATATGCTTGAAATATTTTTTCTATCCCTTCCCTTTCTTCTTTTTAAAATTTTTATTAGAGTATAGTTGATTTGTAATGTTGTTAGTTTCCGCTGTACAGCAAAGTGAATCAGTTATACATATACATATATCCACTCTTTCTTAGATTCTTTTCCATATAGGTCATTACAGAGTACTGACTAGAGTTCCCTGTGCCATACATTAGGTCCTTATTAGTTATTTATCTTATACATAGTAGTGTGTATATGTCAATCCACATCTCCCAATTTATCCCTTCCCCCCTTTCCCCCCTAGTAACTATAGTTTGTTTTCTACATCTGTGACTCTATTTCTGATTTTTAAATAAATACATTTGCACCATTTTTTTAGATTCCTCATATAAGCGATACCATATATTTGTCTTTCTCTTTCTTACTTCACTTAGTATGATAATCTCTAGTTGCATCCATGTTGCTGCAAATGGCATTATTTCATTCTTTTTTATGGCTGAGTAATATTCCATTGTACCACATCTTCTTTATCCATTCCTCTGTCGATGGACATTTAGGTTGCTTCCATGTCTTGGTTATTGTTAACAGCACTGCAATGAACACTGGGGTGTGTGTATCCTTTCCAACCATGTTTTTCTCTGGATAGATGCAACTTCCTTTGCCTCTCTATAAAAGAATTCTCCTTCCTTTGTTCTGCAGGAACTTGTACACGGTTTGCCATGTTTGCAAATCCCAAATCTCAATTCTCTGCTGATCCCAACTAAACCTTTTTTTTTTTCTTTTTTTTTTTTGCTGGAAAAATAACTGGCAGTCTATTTGTTTTAGGTCAACACAATGTGCAGTTCAATGTAATCCCCATTAAAATTCGAATAGCATTTTTCACAGAAATACAAAAAAAATCTGAAATTTGCATGGACCTACAAAAGACGTCACATAGCCAAAGCAATCTTGAGATAAAGGAACAAACTAGAGGCATCACACTTCCTGATTTCAAACTATGTTACAAAGCTATGGTATCAGCATAAAAACAGACACACAGGTCAGTGGAACAGAACAGGAGGCCCAGAAGTAAACCCATGCATATATGGTCAGTTAATTTATGACAAAGGAGCAAAGAATATACAATAGAGGAAAGGACGGTTTCTTCAATAAATGGTGTTGGGAAAACTGGACAGCCACATGGAAAAGAATGAAACTGGTCCACTCTCTCACACCATACCAAAAACTAACTCAAAATGAGTTTAAGACTTGAATGTAAGATCTGAAACCATAAAACTCCTAGAATTAAACATAGCCAGTAAGCTCCTTGACAGTCTTGCTGGTGATGACTTTTTGGGTTTGACACCAAAAGCAAAGGCAACAAAAGCAAAAATAACCAAGTAGGACTACATCCAAAAAAAAGCTTCTGCACAGCAAAGGAAATCATCAACAAAATGAAAAGGTAACCAACCAAGTGAGAGAAAATATTTGCAAATCATATAACTGATAAGGGGCTAATATCCAAAATACATAAAGAACTCATACGACTTAAGGGCAAAAACAAAACAAAAGAAAACAAAAAATGGGCAGAGGATCTGAACAGAGATATTTCTGAAGAAGACATACAGATGGTCAGCAGTTACGTGAAAATGTACTCAACATCACTAATCATCCGGAAAATGCAAATTAAAATCACAATGAAATTATCACCTCACATCAGTTAGAACAATTATTTAAAAAAAAAGAAAGACAAGAAGTAACAAGGGCTAGAGAGGTGTAGAAAAAAGGGAATGCTTGTGCACTGCTGGTGGGAATGTAAACTGTGCAGCCACTATGGAAAACAGAACAAAGGTTCCTCAAAAAATCAAAAATAGAATTACCATAGGATCCAGCAATTCTCCTTCTGGGTATTTATCTGAAGAAAACGAAAGCACTAACTTTAAAAGATATGTGCACCGGATGTTCACTGCAGTATTATTTAAAACAGCCAAGATATGGAAACAACCTAAATGCCCACTGATAGATGAATGGGTAAAGAAAATGTGGTATACATATACAATGGAATATTATGCAGCCATAAAAAGAAGGAAATCTTGCAATAACATGGATGAACCTTGAAAGCATAATGCTAAGTGAAATAAGTCAAACAGAGAAAGACAAATACCATATAATCTCACTATATACGGAATTAAAAAAAAAAAAAGAATTCATGGATACAGAGAATAGATTGGTGATTGCCAAAAGCTAGGGGTGTGGGGTTGGCAAAATGGGTGAAGGGGTCAAAAGGCCCAAACTTCCAGTTATAAATAAATCCTGAGAATGTAATGTTTAGCATGGTGACTATAGTTAATACCGTATTATATATATGAAAGTTGCTAAGAGAGTAGAACTCAAAATCTCTCATCTCAAGAAAAAAATTGTAACTATATGTGGTGATGAATATTAACTAGACTTACTGCGTTGATCATTTCACAATACATACAAATATACTGAATCCTTATGCTGTACACCTGAAATTGTTTCATATAAATAAACTGTTGCATAACAATTATATCTCAATTTTTTTAAAAGGAATGTAGAGGGTTACCTTATTCAACCTCAGCTGGGAACATGCACTTTGGGCAATGTGAATTTTTCACCACTATGTACATATTTGTGAATAACTATGACAGTGCTACAAGTATGGATTTGGGTGTTACAAATAAATTTTAGTGAAAAGGCAAATTTGAAAATACAGAATCCACAAATAATGAGGATCAAGTATATATTAGTCAAGTTAGAAAGATAAAACATATTTTATTTAATACTTCATTGGCTTGATTTTATAACTTTTAAATATTTAGACATATGGAATTGGGGCTTCAATTTGACTCTTACCCAGCCCCATAAATGTTTGGAGTAGACCTGCTCCACATCCTAAGAGCTGGCCCTGGACAGAACTGTGAAGCAGGCAGATTTTGTAGCTAATGCCTTTAATACATACATTTTGGCACACATAATATCTTACGTTAGCTCCTGTCCTTTTATTCATAAATCATCATTACCTTCCTGTGCTTAGACACACACACACACACACACACACACACACCATGTTTTTTTCAGCAACCTCCTCTACCCAGAATGGAAACCTAAGCTAGCTAGAAAGGAACACTGTAATGCACATTCCATTTCATTCCTACATCAAAAACTACCTGCCCCTGTCCCATTCCCTCAGGATCCTGTGATATGCTTGATAAGAAAGATATGAGCAAATAAATTCTTTTATGATAGTGGGCCATTCAGCTCTATTAAACTATGCCAGTGTGCTACCATTCCCAGGTGATACCAAGCCTTGACTAAATTTTTTTCTGGAAAACCCCTTAATAATGACTTACTGAGGATTTTTAAAGGATAGTTGTAGGTCCTTCTGGAAGATATCTGAGCGTTGCACAGTGTTGTTGAATCACATCACCAAATTAGAATCTGTTCCACAGGATACTTCATGTATAAATCTGATCCTTTTCCCTACTACTCAGCCAAAAATATCATTAGGAAGAACAGGAGATATCCCTTCTGTGTCTTGAAGGAGAATGGACAGGCCATTAGTCTGGAGGAAGTGCAAATATCAAAGGACATAAGCTATGAGGATGGACACAGACCACAGCTCTGCTGGGCCAAGTTCACTGTGTTCTTGGAGAAGCAGGTCCACATAAGGAGAAAACTGGGTCAATCTAAGGGCAGATGAGGTCTAAAAAGGAACAGTGCATGTAGGGAGTAGGAGCTGAATGAATCTAGAAGCAAGGAGCTTTAAACACACCTATTCTAAAAAAATACTCCTTCCCAGTCCCATGCCTCTGGGAAACCTGTTTTTCCTTGGAACACCGAAAACAGTGGTTCCTACACTTTGAAATTTCACAGACTACACTTAATTTCTAAAAACTGGGACCCAAGAACTGCCAACCTTTTACTTTGCTGATTGAATACAATTTTTTAAACCAGTATGTGCCATTATATTAATTTCATACAAGAAAATATTTTGATATCAAAATAGTAGAAAAATATAATTACAGAATAAAAGCGAGTCTTTTCCATTCTGTAAAGAACAGTTGATGACCTGACACTGACACCGCATGAACCCCAGTGAAAACATTGCCATGGCTGGCAGCACAGTCCTGGGAGTGAGCGGCTGGAACCTCTGTTCCAGAACCAAGTTCAACTCTGGGCTCACTGCCCCAGGGCCATGTTAGACATAGGAAATCTGGATGAGCTTTCTCATCAGATGAGGTCTTTATGACTCCTTCAACAAAAGCCTGTGGCTATTTTGGACCTCAACAGTGAGCCTCATTGTTTCTCTAATAAACCTTTCCTTAAACCTCCCTCCTACCTTTGATGTTAATCAGAACTTGTGGTGCCAAGGTGAGTTCAAACCTCAAGCAGAACCTGACAGAGAAGGACTTGACATCAGATGGTTCTTACCTAGAAAGTAACTCACACTCTCCTCCTATCCCCAAAGACAGAGCCTGGCTTAGACCCAGGGGAAATGTATGTACAAAGCACAAAGGCAGCTACTGTTTCATAGTGTGAGTATTTCTCTCAGGAAACAAGATTTCAAACTGTAGCCAGTGGACCGGTGGGAGAGACAAGTCAGGGAGAGCATCTATGGAGGCCACAAGCTGTTGCTGGGTTTCAAACACACTTAGGCATGTCATTGTACCTGCTTGAGAGCCGGTCAGGCCAACAGAGGTTTCAGCATACCTCTGAGAGGCCAGGTGGACCATGGTACTGGGAACCAGGATGGGAAAGACAAGGGGGACCCATTGTAGAGCCACAGTCAAGGTGTCTTACCTCTTCCCCAGGTGTTTATTTAGTTGAGTTCACATGGGTCTCCTTTGGCCCTCAATTTGGTTGTCCTGAATATAACATAACCATAAGAAGTTCTAACCTATTTCCAGCTTCTGGGAATGTGATTTGGAGCTGAAAACCTGCTTAGCATATGTTTCTAAATTCTAGTGTAAGCTCTTCCACTGATTTGTGATATATTGGGGTATTATCGCCTCCCATCATCTCACCCCACCTCACATCATGTGCCTCAAGTTTGCTGTCTGGGAGACAGAAGTAATAACCCTAGAAGCCCACTTGTGGTGTAGCCATTGCTCCAAGTGTGCATGCCATTATATGTGCCTTTTATGGATGTTTTACTCCACATAGTCTCCTAGAAAGAAGACAACACCAAGATGATGGGTGACATGGGAATCCTATTCAAAATGGTCTTTCAGAGATAGAGGCACTGGAAATGCTATGGAGAAATGACTGACAGAGCTATCATAGCCTTAAGCAGAGCTTCCTATGTGACTTCTGACCAGGGAAAACTTTCTTACAGTTATAGCTCCAGTTGGGTTCCCTGTCTAGGAACCACTGGCCTAGAGCCCTTCCCATTTGTTTGGCTCCCAGCTGGTAACTACAGTGGAATGCCCTTGGGACTTTGAACAAAGTTACCATCTAGAAGTTGAACTAGGAAAAGTCTCATAAAATGAATGATATCTTTACCTAAAGGGGCATGATGATTGCTTGATCAAAGTAGGAAGAATGACCTAGGAATCAAATCAAGGTATGAATAAACTTAAGGGGGAAAAAAACCTGTTATCTAATTGATTGTAATAACATATGTGAATAAAAGGAATCAAAGAACAAGCTTTGGCAAATGTTAATCCCACCTGGTCCAAAGGAGATAGAGTGAAGACACTGAAATGGATGGGTTGATGCTTTGGTCACGTTAAGGTAATCTTCCCTCCCATACCCAACATCCTTTGCTCTGATTCAAAATTCACCAGGCAAAATGCTGGGATGGTTTTGATTCTCTGTCCCTCAGGAAGAGCATGCCCTCAATACAGACACAAATATTTAGGCCTCCGGACAAGCATGTCCTCCTCTAAAACTAAAAAAATTGGCTTTCTGGTTTACATAGAAATCTCTTGTGAATTTCACTTGGGTGGATTGGGCCTAGAAAGTCTTGTGCTCTCTGGAAACACAGACAAAACCAGTTTCTTGCACCAGAATACTGACTACAATTTGAGGATCCCACCAAAACACTACCTGAAGGCTCAACCAGCCTCGTCTTTTTCCAGAAGCATCCTCTCATATCAGCAGTCATGACCATTTGCTCTCTGCATATGCTGCCCTGTGTTACTGTTTAATGCTGTAACAACCCTGACTTTCCAAGTAAAGCACAAACTGGTCCTTTAATTGAAGTAGGTTGCACAGTGCATAGAGTATGCATAGAGTAGGGACATCTAAAAAATTTATCGTTGCACCAGGGGAGGGTCTGGATAGAGGCAAAGAATTTGTAGCGACTGAATAGGAAGTATGATAAGTTAAAATAGAGTTTATGAAATAGATCAAAGACTTAAACATAAGATTAGATACCATAAAATTCCTAGAAAGAAACAGAGGGAAGAAGCTCACTGATATCGGTCTTGGCAAGGACTTTTTGGACATGGTGCTAAAAGCACAAACAACAAAAGCAGAAATCAACAAATGGAACTACATCAAACACAAAAGCTCTGCATAGCAAAAGAAGCAATCAGCAAAACGAAATGGCAGCCTACAGAATGAAAGACCATTTTTGCAAGTCATATATTAGATAAAGGGTTAATATCCAACATATACAAAGAACACAACAGCAAAAAACAA
Organism: Aethalodelphis obliquidens; assembly: GCF_003676395.1. Lineage (NCBI taxonomy): Eukaryota > Metazoa > Chordata > Mammalia > Artiodactyla > Delphinidae > Aethalodelphis > Aethalodelphis obliquidens. Next base: position 18,679,252 of record NW_020837956.1, on the reverse strand, counting down.
ACAATCCAATTAAAAAGTGGGCAGAAGAACTAAATAGACATTTCTCCAAAGAGGACGTCAAAATGGCCAACAGGCACATGAAAAGATGCTCAACATCACTAATCGTCATGAAAATGCAAATCAAAACCACAATGAGGTATCACCTCACACCTATTAGAATGGCTATCAGCAAGAAAATAAGAAACAACAAGGTGAGGATGTGGTGAAAAGGGAACACTTATACACTGTTGATGGGAATATAAATTAGTTCAACCACTATGGAAAACAATACAGAGATTCCTCAAAAAATTATAAATAGATGTAACACACAATCCAGAAATTCCACTTCTGGGTATACATCCAAAGGAAATGAAAACAGGATTTCGACGAGATATGTATACACATCCATGTTCATAGCAGCATTATTCACAATAGCCAAGATACGGAAATAACCCAAATGTCCATCAATGGATGAATAGATAAAATAGATTATAGATTATATATATAATGAAATATTATTCAGCCATCACAAAGGAGAATATTCTGCCATTTGCAACAACATACATGGACTTGAGCACATTATGCTAAGTGAGATAAGTCAGACAGAGAGAGACAAGTACTGTTTGATATCACTATCAAACCTGTCAAAAAAAACCAGAGTAAAATGGTGGTTACCTGGGGATGGGGGTGTGGGGGATAAGATTGATGGTGTTTAAGGGTACAAACTTGTAACAAATAGTAAATAAACCATAGCACAGTATAATGAATATAGACAATAACATTATTCTATAATGATGTGATATTGCTTCAATGGCAATCATATTATAATATCTAAATATATCAAAGTAACACACTGTACACCTTAAATGTACAAAATATAACATGTCAAATTTATCAAATTAAAAAATAAATTAAATTAAATAACAAAAGAAAAGAATATGAGCTCGGAATGATGAGACCTGGGCTCTAGTCCCAGTTCTACCACTAACAAACTGTAGGGTGTTAGGCAAACTCAGTACTTTGCCTGAACCTCATTAGAATCACCTAGAATTTTTAGGTATATACTACAGTGAATCTGTATTTAATCCACTGAGGTTAAAAACTAGAATATCAACTATTTAAATACCAAAGTCTCTATTTCCCTGAAATCTGGTGTTTTCAGCAAAAGATAGAATGATTTAGGTCTGAGAGGAGCTTCATGCTTTCTCCTTAGCCCGAAGTTTCTACTGGGCCAGAGGCACAAGTATGTATGGATAAATGATTCTCAGAGATGGAGGTAACAGACAAATAATTGAGCCCAGCTGAGCCTCCCTAATGGGTCATAGGGGTGGCCACAAGGTCATAGTAAGTCCATCTGAATGACTGCTCCAATGCTTAAAGGACTATCCACGACAGTTTGACCCCAAGTAAGACAGAACTCAAAGCCTCAGGGCAGGATAGAACTGAGGAAGAAGGCCCCAGACACATAGTCACACCCTGTGATCTGTGTCCTGGCCAGTTGTCCTGTTGGCCACTTTCCAACCTTGTGACTAAGGGCCTCAAAGCACACAACCAGTGATGGAACAATCCTATCACTGTAGCCAATAACTTCCAGCTCCCTCAAAGATTAACCAGCAGCACACTCAGGCAGCCAGATGTTTCATTTGTCAGACATCTTTAGAACGTTTTAAAATTTTTTATTATTGAGCCTCCCTCCCACCCTCCCTATCCCACCCCTCTAGGAAGTCACAGAGCACCAAGCTAATCTCCCTGTGCTATGCGGCTGCTTCCCACTAGATATCTGTTTTACATTTGGTAGTGTATATATATCAATGCTACTCTCTCACTTTGTCCCAGCTTACCCTTCCCCCTCCCCGTGTCCTCAAGGAGGCACAGGAGGGAGGGGATATGAGGATATATGTATACATATAGCTGATTCACTTTGTTATACAGCAGAAACTAACACAACATTGTAAAGCAATTATACTCCAATAAAGATGTTTAAAAAAAATAATATGGTAAAAAAATAAATAAAAAATAAAATTTTTTACTATTGAAACTTTCAAACCTATAGAAGAGCAGGAAAAATGGTATCATGAACACTCATATCCATCACCTAGGTTTTAAAATTGTTAATATTTTGCCACATTTGCTTCTTTTAGTTTTCTTCTGCTAAAGTATTCTAGAGTAAATATCAGACTTTACAATATCTCACCCCTATATATTTTAGTTTGCACTTCTGAAAAGTAAGGACCTGTTTCTACATGATCACAATAGCATTTTTCACACCTAACAAAATTCATAAGAATCTTCTAATATCACCTACTACTTAGTCTATATTCAAATTTCCTAGTTATCCCCTTCCCCAAGATACCTTTTATAACTGGTTTATTCAAACCAATGTCTGATTGAGTACCATACTCTATGTTTGGCGAATGTGTCTCTGAAGTCTCTTTTAAGTGAGAACAGCCACACACTCCTTTTTTTCCCCCTCTTACTGAAGAGACCAAAGTAATTGTCTTATAGAACAGCCACATTCTGGGTATGTCTATTTGTTTCCTTGTGGTTTTAATTTTTTCCTGTGTCCTCTGTATTTCTTACAAACTGAAGTTATATCTAAAGGCTTAATTAGATTCTGGTTAAACATTTTAAGCAAGAATACCTCGTAGGTGATGCTGTTTGTGTCACCCTGCATCCAATCTGGAGACAGCACTTGGCATCTGGTTATCCCACCACTGGGATATTGATTTGATTATTGGGGTAAGGTGGTGATTATCAGATCTCTCCACTGTAAATTCTTATTTTTCCCCTTGGGACCAACTCTGGGTCTGGGCATTGATATTTTGTGACTATCCAGTTCCCAACTCTTTTTTGTTTTTATTTTTTTCATTTTTTTAAAATTTATTTATTTATTTTTGCTGTGTTGCGTCTTCGTTTCTGTGCGAGGGCTTTCTCTAGTTGTGGCAAGCGGGGGCCACTCTTCATCGTGGTGCGCGGGCCTCTCACTATTGTGGCCTCTCTTATTGCGGAGCACAGGCTCCAGATGCGCAGGCTTAGTAGTTGTGGCTCACGGGCCTAGTTGCTCCGCAGCATGTGGGATCCTCCCAGACCAGGGCTCGAACCCCTGTCCCCTGCATTAGCAGGCAGATTCTCAACCACTGCGCCACCAGGGAAGCCCCTCTTTTTTGTTTTTAGCGGGCATTCTTCAGTAAAGAAGAGCTTTTGCCTAAAAACCGAAACAATGCAGTTGTCTTGATATAAGTCCCTACTGTGTGTTTGATTCTTTCCCTTTAATTACTAATATCAAGAGTAAGAAGCTGCTGTAGTAGTCACCCTCGATATTTAGTAGACAAGGTTTGGCTCTGTTTAGGATTTTTCTCAATATCATTAGAGATTAACTAACTTTCATATGTTTAATATGTTTTAATCATCTCTAATCATTGTTCTTTTTGATCCTCAGGTTGTCCCAACTCTGCCCAGTGTGAGCCCTCCAAGCTGGTTCCTGTGTCCTTCTGACATGATCCCACTCCTCTTTGAGTGCTTACTTGCCTTCTACAAAACAAGTTATTCCAGGCTCATCTTATACATCCTGTTCCCCAGACTTGAAACCAGCCATTTCCCCAAGGTGTGTTACCTAACCAGGTTCATTTTGCCCAATACATAGCAAGCCAAGACACTGAGACACCAAGGTTTGCAGCAAGGAAAGGATTCATTTGCAAGGCTGCCAAGTGAGTACACAGGACAATGAATCTCAAATCCGCCTCTCCAAAGGCAGAGGGCTTGGGGTATTTATGGGATAACAAATAAGCAGAGTGGTCTGAGGCATGGGGAGTGTCAGGAAAGGTGACTGGGAAAAGGTGCACTAATCATGATTCTGTGCAGGTGTAACCTCTGAACATTCAAAGGGTCCCCGACGGACACTCACACATGCCCAGTTGACGAGCTGGTGGTCTCATCCAGTCTTAACCAGCTCAGCTGAATAGACACAGCTGACTCATGTTTTTCTAGAAAACAACATGGGCAAACATCTTATTGTTTAGGCTATGTCACACTTGGAGGACATACAAGTCTTAAAACGACCTTGATTAGTGAAGGCAGGTGAAATAGATTTAACCCACAGTTTTAGATGTCCTGTTCCTCTCTGTAAGAAATGGTATTCATAAACCAAAATCTGGCCACTAAGGGTACTCTGCTACTAGGATGTCATTAAATAATATTTTTGGTACATATCTTAGCATGTTTAACTTTTTTTGGCTTTTACTACTGGATTTGTCAGCTTTACATTATATCCTTTAATTCCACCTATGTGGCAATCATTTAACTTGTTGTATTTTCTTCCTCCTTTCTTCTTTCCCCTTTATTTTTATAGTTTTAATTTTTTTTTTAGGAGGAAAGGCTGTTAGTTTTGTTTTTGTTTTGATTTATTTATTTTGGCTGCGCCAGGTCTTAGTTGCGGCACACAGGATCTTCGCTGCAGCAATGTGGGATCTTTAGTTGCAGCATGCAGACTCTTAGTTGCAGCATGCATTCAGGATCTACTTTCCTGACCAAGGATCAAACTTGGGCCCCCTGCATTGGGAGCACAGAGCCTTACCCACTGGACCACCAGGGAAGTCCGTATAGTTTTGATTTTTTTATACTTTATCATATACATTACATTTAGATATTATTCTTCCACACTTATTTTCTGCTTTGATTTAGTCTTAGGTCTACATTTGAATGTATCCAATGCTCGCCATTCGTTCTTTGGCCTAAGTCTCTCCAATCATCTCTTGGTTGGCTGAAGCTTATCTTCTAGTAGATTGCAAAGGATAAGCGAACAAATACTTGCACATTCAAAACAGCTTTTATGTACCCTCACTACTTGAATAAAATGGATCGATATAAAATCATTGGCTTACTTTCTCTTTATGTATCCTGTAGAAGTTACTCAACAACTTTCTACATTAAATGTGGCTATTGGAAAGTCTGATGAAGCTCCAGTATTCTTCCCTTTGTATTGAATAAGTGACTTGGTTTTTTTACCTGGAGGCTCAGAGGATTTTTTTTTCTTTATTTTTAAAATACAATAGTTTTATTAGGACACGTCTAGAGATAACTATAGTGGGAAAACTTTCCCAAAGTCATCGTGTTCCTTTCAATATGTAAATGTGTTTTCTTTTATTTCAGAAGATTTTTCTTGAATTATAATTTTTACTTATTAGTTCTGCTTCAAGTTTGGTTTTTCTTCTTTGCCTTTCTTATAAATGTATCACTCTCTCTCCAGGACACCCAGCCCTTCCAGAGCCTCCCAAACTCTTTTCTCTCTGCAGAGGCTGCTTTTCTAGGACTGCTGCACAGTTATCTTTTGGGGAGTTCCCAATAGTGCCATTCTAAATTGGATCCTCTTGTTCCTGGATACTATATCTCCCTTTTTCTTGGTTTAGTTCCTTTGTTTTGGTGGAGCACATTCTCTGGTAAGTTACTGATAAAATGTACATGGTAGGTAAAATTTTTGAGAACTTGCATATAAAATTAAATTTAAAAAAATTTAACTTCAGTCTAGTTTCACACTTTGATCAAACAGAAAATTCTAGGTTAAAAAAACATTTTCATTCAGAATTGTACTTTTCCACTGTCATCTAGCTGGCAAATGCTGAGGCTAAGAAACAGACTAAGAGGTTAAGAATAAGATGCTATTCTTATTCATTATCTCCTGCATGTGACTTTACTTTCTCTGGAAGTTTTTAGAACCATCACCTAGACTAATACTCTGAAATTTCATAATGATGTTTCTCGTGTTCCAACATTTTTTATTGCTTGTAGGGCCATTCAGTCATTTAAATCTGGACACATATTCTTCAATTATGAAATTCTTTCCCACATTTTTTAATAATTTCTTCTCCCTCAACTTAACTTAGAGGTTCATTTTCTGCAACTCCTATATCAGATATTGGACCTCATAATTTAATCCTCTAATTTACTTAGCTTTTCTATCATGTTTTCCTTATGTTTGTCTCATTGTTCTATCTCTGTGATAGTTCAATTTCATCCTCCAACCTTTTCATTGAATGCTTTATTTTAGTTATCTGATTTTTATCTTCCAGCAGCTCTTCTTGATCTCTGATTAGGCTTTTACGTAGCATCCTGTTCTTGCTTATTATTGCAACACCTTCTGGTATCTCTTTAATAATATTTATTATAGTTTCTTTGAATTTTGACTTTGCTCCTTGCATTATCGCTTTTCCTCTAGATCCTTTTTCTGTTCATTATTTTTGTTGTTACTTTCTTGTTTTGCTCTCCTTCATATTAAGTTCTTTTTTTTAATGTCTGGTGATTCTTTTATTTCCATTTACACGTAAGACAGGCACAGTAGAAAATGTAAATAAGAGTTCTTGTGTGCGTGAGCAGGACATGACTGTTGGAATTCTTCCCTGCCTGTGAAATGATCATGTAATTAGCCCACTTTTTCACTGAAAATTTTCATGTGTCAGTATGTCAGTATTGGTAGATATTGCCTCTGAAAATATTAGTATTTCCAGAGAGGTATCTTCAAAACTCTTGCTGGGGGGTGCTTTCTGTGAGCCAACTTAAAAAAAAAAAGGAATGTTAGTCTCACCATTTAGGAATCAGATACTCATTCCTCATCCTTCTTTCTATTTGGAATTTCCACTTTGCTTCACGTCTTCAAGTTGAGAGACTCTCTGATTCAATTTTTCCAGAGATTAGACCTTTTGGCTCTTGTAGGGTAGGAGATAATCTTCCAAGAGTGAAATAATTGGTCAGGGAGCTAATGGTATAAATGTTACTTTGCAAACTAACAAAAAATTACCTTGTGAACTTGGGGCCAGGTGTAGCTGCTGGGGAAATCATTCTCTGGTGACCAGGGTTTAGCCCTACAGTCAGGCTGGGAAAAAGCAACAGCTCTGAGACTATGAAATATTCAACCCGGGATTTCCCTGGTGGTGCAGTGGTTAGGAATCCACCTGCCAATGCAGGGGACACAGGTTCAAGCCCGGTCCAGGAGGATCCCACATGCCACGGAGCGGCTAAGCCCATGTACCACAACTACTGAGCCTGCGCTCTGGAGCCCGCAAGCCACAACTACTGAGCCAACGTGCCACAACTGCTGAAGCCCATATGCTTAGAGCCCATGCTCCACAATGAGAGACGCCATTGCAATGAGAAGCCCAAGCACCGCAACGAAGAGAAGCCCCTGCTCACTGTGACTGGAGAAAGCCCGCACACAGCAATGAAGACCCAATGCAGCCATAAATAAATAAATAAATAAATAAAATAAAATAAAATCATCAACCCATTTCCTGGGAGGATAAGAATTAACCATCATCTTAAAATCCCCTATCTGGTGATAAATAGAGCCTCAATAAAATGTGTAATCAAAATAATAGACCATATTCTGTGGTTCTGAACAGTAAGTACCAAATTACTGTAATTTTCAAATTTTTAAAAATCTGATACATATCCCCTGAAAAATTTAACAGGGTTGGATCACTGTGGTTTTGATAACAAAGCTTACTCTAGCCATAGTTTGGGTCTGTTATGGTAGATTTGGGGCCCCTATGGTTGCTGAGGGATATAGGAGGAAGTGGATACCACATGGGGCCTTTCCTCACCGTACAGGCATGTCAGGAATATTGGTTTTTATTAGGAATAAGTCTGGCCCCTTTCAGGTTTTGGCACAGAAGCTTGAGATGGTTACTCAAGCTATTCACCTGACATATGCCTTGTGCCTGGGGAGGCCAAATGCTAATAAATCCCCAGTTTACACTTACTGTCCTGGATTAATGACTGAGAGGACCTCTTTTAACTCTCAAAATTGGTTTTGATGATAAATCACACAATATCTCTACATATATCATAATGTCTCAAGAAGACAGAGTCAGAGAGGAAAGGGGGAAAACCCTGAGCCCCATTCCCTCAACCTGAGAGTGCTGTGGGAGAATCTGAGTTTAAAGTTTAATTTTGGAGATTCTCCAAAAGAGTGGGAGAGGAGGATGGACAGGCAATGTAACCATGGAGTAAAGTCTTCACCCTCCAAGTGTGGGGAGCAGCAGCAAAAACATCCATAGGTCCCAAGTCATTCAGAAAGTAGTCTAAGATTCCCTGAACAAGATTAATGATTTAATAGGAGACATCAAAGAACTGTTTGTCAATGGCATGATCTCTGAATCCCATAACCCACATGCTTCCTCTTCTTTATAATGAAAAAAAAGTCTAAAAAATTGAAATTCATGGAATTCTTGATTCTAAATAGATGAACTAAACTAAACCAACACTACATGTCTGTGCACAGGATGCCTAGTGGAATACCAGGTGTCTTCAACCCTGGATTTGAGAGAGCACACAATCAAATTCCTTTGGCTAAAACAGGAAACATATTTTATCTGTCTGGTGTGGTTGTACCAATTTGAACAGATGTCCTTAGGCATGTTGTGAGCTCATAACATCCGAGCAGCTAATGAAAGAAATGCAGATTCACAAATTACCTAATGGTACTAGTTTATCTGGATGACAGAGCTGTATTTGGGGAGACCCTGAAGAAGCAGAAACAGCAGCTCCTCAAATTTTGGGATCATCTGGAAAACCAGGCTGGAAATTATTCCTTGACAAAAGACAGTCCTTCAGCCCTCAATAAAATATATTAGATGTACAGTATTATAATATGGGATAAGCACAGGCCTTGAAAAATCTCTACTTTTGTAAACTGGTTAATCCCCCCAAATTTTAGGGGATTAGAGAAATTCTTGATATTTCAGAATAGCAAAACCCTTCAATGATATGGGCCCTTCTGTGATATGGGCAGAAACTAGGACATCCCTCAGGAAAGTAATCCAAGAACAAAATAGTGGCCCAGGCCCTCCAACTCCTTAACTTTTGTGATGATCAGTAAGGAGAAGTATAAAGAAGCACTCACAGCATTGGACTGCTTATACTACATTTCTGTTCCAGCAACTGCTGTCTCTGATAAGCGCTTTATTTTAAAATTATATGCCAGTTTTCAGGACAATGGAGGTGTACCAAATCAAGGAAATGACACCTATATCCTTGCTAAATTTTAATTCTCAAAGTAGAATTTCTGGAGCTAAAGTGAACAAAGTCCTTACTAACTAAGATTTGAACTTGTGAGGTTTAAAATATAGAGAGAAATAAGGTATATGACAACAACAATGCAAAAGCAGGAAGGGGTTACATCAAATTTAAGTATTTCAAGACTTTTTTTTTTGAGAAAATGGTAAAAGTAATCATTTATTTTAGAGTGTAATAAGTCAAGGATGCATGTTGTAATCTCTATGGTAACCACTAAAAGAATAGTAAAAGAACACATAACTAACAAATTAATAAAGAGGATGGGGGTGAAATAATAAATTTTTTGTGATTAATCCAAAAGACAAGAAAGGAAATAAAGGACATGAAAACAAGTAGGTCAAATAGAAAACAAATAGTGAGATGGTAGACATAAACCCAAATTTGCCCATAATTCCATTATCTGTAAATTGACTAAATCTCCAATTAAAAGACAAAAATCACACTGGATTTTTTTGAAACCTATAACTACTTATAAGACATATTTCTTAACTATAGGATCACAGAAAGATTGAAAGTGGCAGGTTGGAAAAAGATATACTATGCAAACACCCCCAAAATGTTGGTGTAACAGTGCTAACATCAGATGCAATATACTGGAAGACAAAAAACATTACTAGAGAAAAAAGGAACGTTTCATAATGACAAGGAGACCAATTCACTGAGAACATATCCACTGAGAAGATATAACAATCTTAAGTATATAGGTACCCAATAATATAGCTTAAAACATATAAGGCAAAAATCTACAGAATTAAAAACAGAAGCAGACAGATCTAAAATCATAAAGAGATACTTTAACATACGTCTCTTGCTAACTGACAAAACAAGCATACAAGAAATCAGTAAGGTTATAGAAGACTCACAGAACACAATTAACAAATTTAACCTCATTAGTATATAGAATATTACAGCCAAAAATGGCATTAAACTCAACTTTTCAAGTATACGTGGAACATTTGGCAAAGTTGAACACTTGCTGAATTGTGAAGCAAGCATATAGTTTTCTAGGGCTGCCATAACAAAGTATCATAAACTGGATGACTTAAACAATAGAAACTTATTACCTCACAGTTGTGGAGGTTAGAAGTCTGAGATCAAGGTGTTGGCAGGATTGATTCCTTATGTGGTCTGTAAGGGAGAATTTGTTCCATTCCTCTCTCCTACCATCTGGTGGTTTGTTGGCAATTTTTGGTGTCCCTTGGCATGAAGATGCATTACCCCAATCTCCGCCTTCATCTTCACATGGCATTGTCCTGGTATGTTTCTGTTTCTGTATCCAAATTTCCCCTTTTTATAAGGACACAGTCATTTTGGATTAGGGCCCCCCCCAACTGACTTCATCTTAACTTGGCAATCTGCTAAAATTTCCAAAATAAGGTCACATTCATAGATACTGAGGATTAGGACTTCAAAATCTTTTGGGAGGCACAATTCAACCCATAACAGCAAGTCTCAACAAATTTGAAAGGAGAGAAATTACTCAGCACACTAACTATAGCGAAATTAAGCTAGAAAACCTCCACATGCTTGAAATTTAAGCAGTAATATTTCTAATGACCCATGGGTGAAAGCAGAAAACACAAATGAAATTAGAAATTATTTTGAGCTACATAGTACCATCAAAACGTGCAAACATAGCTAAAGCAGTGCTTAATGAGGCTCTATAACATTAAATGTATATGTTACTTAAGGAGAAGAGCTGAAAATAAATTATTAAAGTATCAAACTCAATAAATTAGCAAAACAGAGCAAATTTAAACCAAAAGAATAAAAAGAAATTTCCAAAGATAAGATTAGACATTAATGAAATATAATACAGTCCTACAAAGGAAAAGAATAAAGTCAAAAATTTTTTGGAGAAATTTAATAAAATTGATAGACCTCTAGCAACACTTAACGAAAAAAAAAAAAGGCACAGTTACCAGTATCATGAATATAAAAGGAGATACCTCTGGAGTTCTTACAAATATCAAAATAATAGTAAGAGGATATTATAAATAAGCTTATGTCAATAAATTTACATTTTTAGATGACATGAAAAACTCCTAGAAAAGCAAAACTTACTACAATTGAAACAAGAAGAAAAAGAAAATCTGGTATCTCTTAAGGAAATTCAACTGTTAATTCCAAACCTCCCCACAAAGAAATCTCTAGGACAAGATGGCCTCACTGGTAAATTCTTCCAAATATCTCAGAAACAATACCAATCTTATACACAATCGCTTCCAGAAAATAGAAAAGGGGAGACATTTTCCAACTTGTGAGTTATAAAATCTAATAAGGTCATTAAAACAACAAAACCTATAAGCCAATCTCTCATGTAAATACATAAATGCAAAAAAATCCCCCCCAAAATATTAGCAAATCAAAGTCAACCGTGTGTGTGTGTGTGTGTGTGTGTGTCTGTGTGTATGTGAATGAGCAGTCCTCACTTTGCCCAGTAGTATAGGACCTTAAAAATTACTATGCAAGCTGAAACCATGCAAAATGATTCTAATAATCAATGGGAAAATTGCAATTGTTCTATGAGCTTTAAAAATGTTGTCAAAACATTAAATACTCTTACTGTTGGTTATAAAGGTATAAGGAAATGAAATGCAGTAACGCTAATATTTATTTAGTACACTCTAATTTAACACATTAGAAACATTGAGAAGTGCTTTCTTTGTTTAAAAAAAACATTATCAAGTGTAGTTCAAACAGTGCTTGCCTTATTGTTGTATGACTTTGATACAGAGCAAGATTCTTTTCTATGCCTTGGTGAAGGCATGGCTCATATCTAGAGGCTCCAGAACAGTGGAAGTGTCAACAACAGTCCGCTATTTCTTCTAGAACTCCATTTATATGCAATTCAAATTTCACTTCCAGTTTTAACACTTCGTGATTCTTTTTGGCACTTTCATCTTTGTTGGGCAATTCTGTCTTTCAATTTTCACTGAAGTTCATTCCAATTGTTAATATTTTTCAATTTAAAAAAAAATAATGGCAGATGGGTTTATTACTGGGAACAATTACACAATACTCTCTTGTCCTTGCATAACCTGAGTGACAGGTGCTCAGTGACCAATCATCCACAGACTTTGAAAGAAGTGATGTAATTGGTCAGTGCTCCTGATGTGAATTTGCTTTTTATGAAATGATTTGTGGACTGTAGACTTAGCCCGAAGTTTGTATTTTATATAATTACTCTCAATGACTATACAAACTGAAATTTGAACTCGTGTTTAGAGGCTGCTGTTATTTAACTAAATCATGTTCATGGAAATTCGTGCATACCGGAACCATGCACAGTGAGAAGTGCCTGTATATTATAATTGTACTGAAAAGAAGAAAGGAGAAAACTCCACAGAGGGTGCCATGCTATACTAGCACACCCGGGTCAGTTAAGTTTCCTTAGATTACACAGGCCCAGTTAGTCCTTCTTTTCACTCCGTTCTCCAGGATGCCAAGAAAGGCACTATGAGATCACTGGGGAGTCTGGCGACCAGTCTAAAACTACAAGTTCCATTCATCATCAGATGCATAGGTTTTGACTTCCAATTATCATTGATAGCTTATCAAAACATATTTTCCCGGTACTTCCCTGGTGGCACAGTGGTTGGGAATCAGCCTGCCAGTGCAGGGGACACGGGTTCAAGCCCTGGTCCGGGAAGGTCCCACATGTCGCGGAGCGGCTGGGCCCGTGCACCACAACTACTGAGGCCCACTCGCCTACCGCCCATGCTCTGCAGCAGAAGACGCCACCGCAGTGAGGAGCCCACGCCCGCAGCGAGGAGTGGTCCCCGCTCGCCACAACTAGAGAAAGTCCGCCCACAGCAACAAAGACCCAACGCAGACAAAAATTAATTAATTAGTTAATTTTAAAAAACAAAACATATTTTCCCTTCTCGTGTCTGATTTTTTTAAGGGGTTATTTTTAGAAAACGCAATTTGAACCATTTTAGGATTAAATTTTCCTGTTTAAAAAAAATTTCCGTTTAATTATGAAAATTAACAGGAAAATATTTCCAATTCCAAAAGTTTGCTTTAGGGCTAACTTTTCATAAGCACACCTATCAGCATTCCAACACATGAAAAAGACAATCTCATCTACGCCCCACCTCCACCATTACCTCTAGTTTTCACTCCTCACTCACAGGGGTAACTGTGCTTCCCTCTTTCCTCCTTCCAGAAGGCTGTGGAAGGCCACGGGTCTAATCTGACTGTAACCTGGACTGAGGGGTCCCACACAGAGCACCCGTGGGGTCCCGGACAAGTGCTGGGCTCAATCAGGCGCTGCTGGGGAAAGAAAGCACAGGCGGGGTCCATCCACTCAAAACCATGGAAAAAGCTCTAATAAATACCTTTATCCTGATCTTCAAACTCCATCGACAATTTCAGGTGATTTTCAGGGACAAAGGTGGGAAAGAGGATGGTGCGGGCCGCAACACAACTAGATGGTTCTGTCACCGGCAAAGCCCATTAACAATTCATGGGAAATAAAAATAGATTCTGGGTAATAAAATAAAGTCTAACCTTTTTTTTTCCTTTTCCTTCGTGCTTAGTCTAGCATCACTTGCTCACAGGGAACCGTGTGCAGAGGCCTCGCACCCACACTTCAGACCAGTCCTCCTAGTGCAAAATTGCAGCACCGACACCTGAGCTCCGCGGGGCAGAAGCGCCCCGAACGGCATCTCCTTTCAAGATGGCGGCGGCCGGACGTGTACAGAGACGCTACGCCAGGCTCTGGGATCTGGAGCTGTGAGCAGTGCGTCTGCGCCCACCCCAGCCCCGCCCACCCCAGCCCCGCCCCCGCCCCACCCCGACCCCGCCAAAGAGCCTGTACTCCAGAGCATCTGCTGGCACGTCTCCATTCTTTGATGGAAGAATAAAACTCCTTTGCTTCCGAAATACTCGTCTCTTTCTTTTGGCTCTAACGACACTGGGCAGAAGGACCCTTATTGGGGAAGGTCGGTGACAGTTCCAGTTCAGATCCTCAAGAGCTCATCTCATTCCAGCACAGCTGGCTCTGGCCCTGACGCTGCCCACCCAGAGACGAGATGCAGATAGCCCTGAAGTCACTTCACCTCCTGTGTGTGTGACATTCTGTCTGCATCAGTGAGAGTTGCAGGGTGTTTGTCTCCCTCAGTTCTACCTTCATCATGCTCTTTCCAGCAATCAACTGTGCGGTCTACAAGTTACTTTACAGCTTTGTTAGGAAATCACCGGTGTAAAAACTACTTTGAATTAGGTAAATTCAGAGTTCAGGGTTATAACCTTATGTGGCACTTCCCATTTCCAGGTCACCCTCCAGTCCAAAGCCAAAATGTTCTCATTAGTCCTCTCTGTCTCTCGGAAAGTCAAGCTTTTTCTGCCTGGGTCTCAGTGACTCTCTTCGAAGGCAAGCTCAGTGGTTGCACCACATTCCACTCTAAAAATTATCAAATCTCTGACTGCTAATCCCCAAAGACTCCATTAAGCCATCTGATGTCCTCAGGGGAGGAGAGCTGGGGAAGCACCTAGCCTTCCTCCCAGGGACCCTCCCTTTCCCCTCTCCCTGGGGCTTCCTTCTAGTACCTTTGCTTCCCCTTCAAGTTGGCCAGTTCCCCAGCTTCAGACACAGAAATACACAGTATTTTTCAACCCCAGTGAAATCCAAGTCCGTAGTGAAGTCAACAGAGGACAGGAGATACTCTTTCAGGATTCCAGACGGATCTTAACCAAGAAAGAAATGGGATTTCTTTATACCCCAACACGCAGCCATGTGTTCTAAACTGACCACTAGCTGAAAGGGTTCTCCCCCAAGCAGAGCCACAGAAAGAAGGGAAGAAGCTGAGGGCTGTGAGAAAGGTAACTGTAAGATTCTTCAGGTAGAAGGCACTCAGAAATTAGGTGGTGGAAGCCCATCCAGGTGTTTGTCTGTTGGCCCCATGCTTGGAGATCCAGTTTGTGAGCGTTCTGTATGGTGTTCCTTAATCGTTGATGTTGTCCTGGAAGGCACTGTGCAAGACACTGAAGGAGAGCAAGATGAGAAAGACAGGATTCCCTGCCCTTAAGGATCTTGCAGCTAAGACAGAAATGGAAGTCAGTGCAAAACAGGGCAACATTTAGTGGAACAGTATGAGACGGAAAGCACTGAAAGGTCTGAAGTGGGAGAGCAGTTATCTTTATGTGAGGAATGAGAAACTTTATGAAGGAGACAGAATTTGAAATTGGCTCTAGAGAAGAAAGCGGAATTGAGAAGAGAGAAAAAAAAGAAGAGCGTCCCGGACAGAGGGAACTTCATGAGAGAAGATGTGGAAAGAAGAATGCTTAGAGCATATTTCCGGAACATTGAGAGGCTGTGGAATGGGAGTGAGGAGGAGGGGGGAGGACTGTGCAGGTCCATGCTACCCGGCCCCCTGCCCCTGTGTCCTGTGGCTGCTGAGCACAAACCATGACCCAGAGGGAGTCTCTCTTGTTTACCAGGTCAAAGAACACAGCCTGCTGCCCACTGAGTCATTTGTCACCTGTGGTCACCCCTCCACATTCTCTGCCCCCATCTGGCAACCTTCCTCTTTTGCTTTATTAATGAGTACAAGGTAAGTTTTCCCAGGCAACCATTAAAACGAAAAGCCTGCCTTCTATTTCAAGGGAAGCTTTTCTTAAAAGCTCATCTAAAAGAGCTGACTCTTAAGAACATTTGCTTTGATGTTGTTTTCTTAGTTATTCTCATATATGGGAAATAGCAAATGAGAGACAGATAATATAAAGGTCTGAGATCCTGGAGACACAGGCTTGAGTTTGGTCAGTGAAGCAGGCCCAGAAGTGCATAACACAGTCCAGGGTGCAAACTCCACAAGGGGCACTTCTGCCAGCCTGAACTCTGTGCTGGAGACCTTGGTGGGTCTCAGAGGATCGGGGTTTCTGACCACCGTCAAGCACCTGCGTGGCTTCATAGAAAGGGCCGCAGAACAGAACCTAGGGGGCCTGGGAGCCCATCCATAACTCTCCTTGTGACTTTCAACAAGTCACTTTATGCCTCTGTGCTTCAGCCTCCTCCTCCTCAAAATGAAGTGTCTTGCTGATCTCAAAGGCAATATAACCTTTCTTTTCTCGAGGAAAGTTTAGGGTTTTCGTGTCAACCAAAGAGTGTTCAAGTAAACCTTAGCTCTGCCCCTTTTTAAATGCATAATTTGGGACAAATTACTTGACCTATGCGAGCTTATTTTTCTCCTATGGAAAAGGAATAAAAATTACCTACCTAAGGTTGCTCTGAGGAAATCAATGAGATAATGCATGTAAAAATGCCCAGCCCAATATCTAGAAAATAGTTGGTACTTGATGCCCTGTTTCCTGACTCTTGAAAGGGTCCTTTTGTGTTATCATGTTCTATGTTTCCACCAAAGCAAGGTCTCCACATGTTACCAAAGAGTCTGCAATCATAGCATGGGTGGAAATCACCAGACACAAATCAAAGCAAACATTTTCAGCAGAGGGCCAATAGAGGATTAGGTTAACGGGCCAAATTCCCTAATTTAGGATGCACCTTCCTCTGTGCACGCTTCCTAAACATGCTTGTTCAAAACACCTAAGTCATCATCTGGAGGTTACAGAGCAGCAAGTCTGGAGAGAGACACGGGATCCCCAAACCCGGAGGAGTGGTTATTCCAAAGAGGCAAATCTGAGAGACAGCACTTGATACAGTTCCTCTTGAACTCCCAGCCACCTATTTCTTCGTTCTCTGGTCTGATGTGGCTGCTGGCTGTGCTGCCTGCCCCTGGCACCTGTGTGCTGCCTGGAATTTTCTCAGTTCCTATATCAATTCTGCTGCTTCTCAGCCAGCTCTGTATACTTGGGGACTGACATTGCAGCATCTGTATTATGAAGATGTGGCTACTCCTTCATCCCCTCTAGAGACTTCTGACTGTGTGCCTTTGTGAAGCCTGAGTCCAGGAAGAAGCTCAGCGTGTCAGTTTCCCATTTGTAGCACTTTGGGTTGAAGATGGATTTGGAAAGGAGACTGGAATTAAAGGCTAAGGAAAGCAATTGGTACCAGGTTCAAGCTCACACTGCTCGCTGCTTGACAGGCCAATAAATCAAGAGACAAGGTGTTGAGGCAAGGAATAGTGACCTTATTTGGAAAGCCAGCAGATTGAGAAGATGGTGGACTACTTTCCCAAAGAACCATCTTCCCCAAGTTAGAATTCAGGCTTCTTTTATACTAAAAGGGGAGGGGGTGTGGCTGGTTGTTGCACACTGCTTGGTGCTGGCCAGATTCCAGAGAGGATGTGATAATCCTTTGTTCTTGCAGCTGTCCACATAGGTCTGGTCATGATGCTCCTATACTCCTCCAGCAAGAAAAATGTTATTCTCTGTTATGCATCTTTTTATTTCTATATGAATGAGAAAATGTTATACCTGTAAAGGTCAAGTCTGGGAGGCAGAGCCTTGAGAATGGGCTATGATGTATATTTCAGGGTATAGGCAACATTCTTTTACAAAGGTACAGAGCACAGGCAACAGAGCACCAAGGTTAGAGCGAAAGGAATAGATCCAATATGGAGTCAGGTTTGTTCTTCTCTGTTGCACAATCAGTTACCAAATCTCCTCATTTTCCATTAATACCATTACCAGGGAATTTCAACAACTGTCAGAGGCCCTTCAATCTTCTCCAGTTCACAATACTGCTAGAGGGCTGATTGAACCAATCGTTGCACTTTGGAAAATGTTCATATGCCTGTCACACCTGTCAAACACAGACCTTATGTGGGTGACTGTCAAGAAGTAGCACATACCCCAGATTAAGCCTGCCCAGTGACTCCCACTGTGGCCCCCATGAACACGGTACATGGCCCTGCTATAGCCTCTCACATGGCTCACAGCACAGCCAGGTACCTAACCAGCCGGCCACCCTCTCTGCTCCTGTAGTGACCCTCTGGTCCTGGGGCCCACCCTCCCTTCTCCACCTGACCCCACTGTCAGGTTCCCTTCTACCCTAGGCTCTGATTTCATCTGTCCAAGTCAGGAGATGCGAGGAGCCCTGCCTTAGTGCAGCAAGGCCAGTTATGCACCGCAAGCAGCATCCTGCTCCAGCCTGTCCAGTTTCTTCCAGTTATGGTCCAGGTCCTCTGGGACCAGGGACAGACCCTGCCTCTGGCTTTAGAGATTCAAGTCTTGGGTTTGACCCCATCCCCTAGGGTGAGGTCACAGTGTGTTACACCCCTCACTTCAGCCATCTTCCACCAGCCCAGACCTCTGCATACTGCTTAGTTGCTGAATTCCTCTGTCTGTCTGTACATCCAACCTCTCTCTGGGCAGATCTCCATGCCCCAGCTTCCCCAGAGATGGAGCTACACCCGCCTGGGCTTCTTCCCACACCTGCCCATGGTGCCACTTCCAGCACCAGCCTCTAGTCTCAAGGCCTCTGAGCGGTAGTGTTGAGGGATAGTTTTAAGGCCTAGATACACAGAGAGGTATGATAAAGTCCCCAGCGTAGGGTACCACCACCTGAGCTCATGGGGACAGGTATGCCCCACACTGAAGCATCTCAGAGACCTAAATTTTAGAGGAAATACCTTGATCCTATAGGCCTCTGTGCTACAAAAGAGGGTTGCATTAATTCATTCATTCATGTTTGCCAAGAATCAGACATCAAGATGGTATTAGAAATGCAAGAGAGTAAGGGCAGGAAGGAGCACAAGGAGGTGAGGAGAGCCTCAGGCCGAGATGCAAGTCTGACACCCATGGAAGGACAAAGGCAAGGGAGGAGGGCTGGGTAGGAAGAGTTTCAGACCACAGAGCAGTTCCAAGAAAGGTTTGGCAAAGTCAGTGGGAAATCCTTGAACCGGAGTCATGGATGGAGCCTCATCTCCCCAGAATGGGCTGGCCTTAGTAACTCCACCATGAACCAGTCATCGACAGAGAGGAGGCTGCAGGAAACATGAGCTCTGCAGCAGTGATAGGCCTAAGGGCCAACAGCCGGGGCCTTCAGTCAGTTATGCTCCAGGAGGGGATCTGCGCATGCCATTTTTATGGCAGCTACCTGGGCCTTCATGGAGAATCAAGATGTGGGAGATCAACCCCACCTACCATATCTCAACTTAAGATAGAAAACAGAGCATTTCGGAGGGAAGTCAAGAACTACAGACCAGGAGCCAGCTCTAAAAGAAGGCTGCAGGACTTTGAGATTCTCTGCTTCCCATTCTTGGAATTTGGGCTCTCCCCTGCCTGTTTGCCTGTAGTGATTAGGAAAGAAAAGGCTGAAAATAAAAGGGAACTTGGAAATTATCTTGGAAGAAGTTGGAGAAACCCATCCCATTTCATAGTCCATCTTCAGGGCAGGGTACATCAAGGAACAGAAAATGTGGGAGCTGTGTAAGAGAAGAAGAAAGTAGGCTGGTCTCCCAGGTCTGCAGGAAGAAAGACTAGGGGCCTCTGAGCAGGTAGGTGGCATCTGAAAAGCAGCCCTGGGGCCTAAAAGGGCCTTGAAGTTTCCTGGGAGGTAATGGGCACAACAAGGGGAGAGACCTGGTAAGAACCATGTAAGTGACATCAACCTTTGACCCCACCTGTCATCTGGACACAGAAGCCCTGAGCACTTGACCCAAGGCTTACATGGCCTCACCTGTGGCAACCAAGGGTGAAGCACAAAGGCCAGTGAAAAGGCTGCTTAACTCTGACTCAGAAGCAAATACCTCCTCCCACTCGTTCCTTCTGATCTCCCTAAAGCCACCCCCACACAGGACAAGGAATTTCCTGATTAAGATTTCCAGATTGATAATCTTTACCAAATTTACAGAAGACATGCCCTTCTCTGTTCTTTTTAAATGATGTATTTTGTAAGATTTGATACATAGGAAAGTATAGATGTGTGTGTAATGTGTATGCATATAAAACAGACACTCAGGAGCCCACCACCCAACCTAAGAACTGCAATGTAATCTGCTGGACACACCTTCTGCTCTATTACAAAGCAGTTTTTTAAACTGCTTGCATTAAATATTGGGCACATACAGTAGAATAACTATAATGAAAAATGATACAACTAGCTTCTCTGCGCCTATCATCCACTGTCAGAAAAACAGCAATCTTATAAGCTTTGTGGTCTCCTGTGTGCCCCTCCCTAACTCTGTTCATGACTGTTTGCTACCATTGGGAATGTAATTCTTAGATGAAAGTGTTCAAGATTTAGAACATTTAGAACATTCTTAATACTTGATACTTCATAGCATAACACCTGCTTTGAGTTGAAAACATTTATTAAATTCAGTTCTATTTTTTCCAATTGCAAAAAGTTACTACTTTGGGCAAAGAGGAGAGAGTGGAAGATAAAGAGAGAGAGAGAGAGAAAACAAATTGCTTTGACTTGATATTTTGTGGACATCAGGGACTATTCTTTTTTGGAGTGTCTCTAGGTGCCTAAAGTGCAGTAGATTCTCCATAAACATTCCATCCTCTTTCTTAGTAACTTCTCTTGCACCCATTCCTCAACTTTTCCATTACTTCAGGTTCTTTCACATCTGCATTTAAATATCCTCCAATCTCTCCTGTCTTTAAGCAAAGGAAAATAAAATTCCTGGGCATCTTGAGTCCACGTCCTTCTGGTTCTCTCTTTCCCCTCCAGACCATCGTTGTAGAGAGAGTTGTCTACACTCATTGCCTCCATCCTGCCTCCCACCAATTCCACAGCCCATGGTAATCTTGGCTTCTGTTCCCCTTCTTCCCTCATCTCAACCTTGCAAACTATTTTCAGCAGCGTCACCAACAACCTCCTTCTTGCTAAACCCAGAAGACATGTGTGTGTCCTACTTCAACTCTCAGTAGTACAGGGCACAGTTAACCACCCCCTCCTTGAAGCTCTTTCTTCCTTACTTTCCAAATCATTACACTATTAGTTGTCTCCCCAGCTCTTTGCTGCTCTTTTTCAATGTCTTCTGTGGGATTCACTGCCTCTGTTCATCCCTGACGTTCTTGGAGACATGTTTTCCTCTACGTTTTCTTCTCATTCTATATGTCCTCACTAGTGAGCTCATCAATTTCCTTCTCTTTCAGTAGATGTTTGGCTTTTTTCCCAAGTAACTGAAATTGACATTGCACCAGTTGAATTTCCAGGGACAGTCAGGGCAGAGGCAGGATCCAGAGTCCAGAGTAGCCAGCACTGGTGGTACAAAGTGTGATCCAATGTTCTGAAGCGGTGGTGGCTTCATAATTAAACTGAGTTTTACTCATTATGTGGATTATTAATAATAATAGAAGATTAAGAAGGAGATCTAGGGCTTCCCTGGTGGCACAGTGGCTGAGAGTCCGCCTGCCGATGCAGGGGACACGGGTTCACGCCCCGGTCCAGGAAGATCCCACATGCCGTGGAGCGGCTGGGCCCGTGAGCCATGACCGCTGAGCCTGCGCGTCCAGAGCCTGTGCTCCAAAACGGGAGAGGCCACAACAGTGAGAGGCCCACGCACCACAAAAAAACCCAAACAAACAAACAAAAAGAAGGAGATCTAATATGTATTGAGTGATTATTATATACCAGGTGTGAAATAAAATATATATATTGGTCCCTGCCTGCCCCCCGAATTGCTGGCACAGAGCTCTTAAAATCTTTGTAATTTCCTAAGTGATAAGAACACCAGGAGCATCTATTGCTCGAATACCTGTCTTTCACCCCATCCCTGACACAAGGCTCCTGAAACCCTTCTAAATTTCAAAATGATAAGAGCACTAGAAGCATCTTTTGCTCTAATGAGGTGACTTGGGTAGGCTCTTGGATGGCTCCTGGATGCGGGCTGGTCACCAGAGAGACCAAGCCATGATTAGAAGCTTGGAATTTTCAGTTCCACCCCACCTCTCAAAAGAGGGGAGAGGGGCTGGAATGAGAGTCAATAATTGATCGTGCCCACGTGAGGAAGCCTCTATAAAATCCCAATAGTAGTGGGTTCAGAGAGCTTCCAGGCTGGGAACACGTCCACACCAGGAGAGGGATGCACTTCAACTCCATGGGGACAGAATCTCCTGTGCTCAGGACCCTCCCAGACTTCACCCTATGTATCTCTTTATATGACTGTCCATCTGTGTCCTTACCATATCCTTTAATCAACTGGTTAATGTAAGTAAGTGTTTCCCTGACTTCTGTGAGTCACTCTAGCGAATTAATCAAACCTGAGGAAAGGTTCTATAGCCAGTGAATCAACTCAGGTGATAACCTGAGCTTGCAGGGTTTGGGGGGAGGGCAGTCTTGTGGGAATGAGCCCTTAACCTGTGGGATCTCATGCTGTCTCCAGGTAGATAGTGTCAGAATCGAGCTAAATTGCAGGACACCCAGGTGGTGTCACAGAGAATTGCTTGATGTGGAGAAAAACTTCCACACATTTGGTGACCAGAAATGAAGTGTTCTATGTAAAAATAAAGGAGACACACAGGAGAGAAACACAGGGAAGAACTGCGATTTTCCCTCCATAGAAAGAAAAAAACTGAGTTGTTTTTTTTTTTCTTTTTATCAGGCATCATGCTAAGTGCTTTACATGTATCATCATCATTCGATTTTCTCAGCAACCATATGGGGTGATACTATTGTTATTCCCATTTTCCAGAAGAGGAAATAGAAGCTTAGAGAATTGAAGAACGTGCCCAAGGCGCCAGAGTTAGTTGGAGGAAAAGCTGGTATAGTATTCAGGAGTTGAACTACAGAGCCTGCGCTCCATTCCACCAGACTATACTGACTCACAGTTTCTTTTGCAGTCGTGAATTCTTATTTCTCTTTACCAGTGCTACCCACTAAAATGTTAGTCACTCAAGGGCAAGGCTATTTGTCTGTTTTATTTACTACTACAACCTCATAGTTGGCTCCAAACAGATACTCAATAAAAATTTGTGGAATAAATAAATGATCATTCAACCTCTTTCAATCTCTCTATCAAATAGTCACATCTTTCACCTGCTTTTTGTTGCATTGTTGAACTTTTTCTTATTGATTTTTAGAATTTAAAAATTTTTGTTTTTGTTGTCTTTTAATTTTGTTATATGTATGGACATAAGTTCTCCCAGTTTATGTTTTGTCTCTTCATTTTTAAATGATTTTTTATGTACAGAGATTCCTAAATAACACAGTCATATTTCAGTCTTTTGTTTTTGTTAATGATTTTGTATCTTTTTAAAGAAAGCCTTTCCTATCCTGAAGTCATATATCATCCTGTACCCTGTTATAAGCTTGACCTTCACATTTAAACTTTTAATCTATCTGGAATTGATTTGTATGAGTAATGTGATGTAGAGATCTAATTTCGTTTCCCTCCATATAGGTATCCAATTGTCCCAGACCATTTATTGAAGCTTACCCTTTGTGCATTGATCTGCAGTGACATCTTTGTCATATCTGAAGTTTATATCAATGTAAGGACCACGTTCTGTGCTCCCTAAACTTATCTTTGGTTTGTTTTTCTGTCACTCGCTGACACCAAACTGTTCCAGTTACCATATCTCGTAATAAATGCCCCCACCTAGTTCTACCTCAACACAGTTTTGACTATTTGTGGCCCTTTTCCAAGAAAAAGACTTTTTTTTGGCCATTCCTTCCATATAAATTTTGATAAATTCTATGAAATACCACTAGAATTTTCATAATCTAATTTGATGTATTTTGCTGTGATTTTTGTGAAATTTTCAAGTATACAGGAAAAATAGTATAATGATCACCTGTACAATCACAACCCAGGTTAAGTACTTTTTAATATGTGCTATATTTGCTTTACTTAAATATGTGGATATATTTGTAAAGGCTACTTGATTTCTAAACATTTAAAAATAATAGGCATTATGCATTTTACTCTTAAATATTTGTGTTAATTTTCTAAAAATAAGAGCCTCCTCCTCCATAACTATAATGCCATTATCATATCTAAGAAAATTAACAATTCCCTGTAATCATCTCATATTCAGTCCACACCTAAATTTCCACAATTATCCAAAAATGTGTTTATACATTAGTATTTTTTGTACCAGGGTCAAATCAAGATGCACACATCCTATTTGATTGTTACAACTCTTAAGTCTTTTGTATTCTAGAAGT
Organism: Aethalodelphis obliquidens; assembly: GCF_003676395.1. Classification (NCBI taxonomy): domain Eukaryota; kingdom Metazoa; phylum Chordata; class Mammalia; order Artiodactyla; family Delphinidae; genus Aethalodelphis; species Aethalodelphis obliquidens. The sequence continues at coordinate 18,655,182 of NW_020837956.1, read as the reverse complement.
GGCTCCTCACCAGTTTTTTTTCATGACATGACTTTTTGTAGCTATCAGGTTAGGTGTCCTATACACTGTCCCACAAATTCTGGATTTGTCTGATTACTTCTGGATAGCGTTACTTAACATTATCCTCAATCTCTTGTATTTCCTATAAATAGGAAATTTGGCTTGAAAACTTGGCTAAATTCAGGTTAAATACTTTGGGCACAAATACTTCATAGTTAATGGTGGGTACTTTATACTGTGTCACATCACAAGTCACATCATGACAAATCATTCCATCATTATGAATCTGAGTTTGCTCCCTGGTTAAGAGAGTGACTGCCAGTTCTCTCCATTGTAAAAGTACATATTTTTCTTTGCAATTAGTAAGTAAGCTGTGGCATGATACCTTAGCACTGTGTAAATATCCTGTTACTAAACAACTTTCATGTAGTGGTTTTTTATCCACCAATAATCTTTGACTAAATGCAAAATTTATTTCACTGGAATGCAATATGTTGAGGTATTTGGTTTTTTTTTTTTTTTAGATGTAAACTGATTCTATAAATCATTTCAGGGAAAACTGACATGTTTGCAATATGGAGACTCATCCATAAACATGGTATATCTCTTCATTTACTTATATCTTCTTTCAAATATTTTCATTAAATATGATAAATTTAATTATAATGCTGTTCATAATAGCAAAAATTGAAAATGACCCAAATATTCATTGACAGGAGAACTAATAAAGAATTATATATTCATACAATGAAATTCTATATCTGGGTGGAAATGAGTAAACCAGAGCTATGCACATCAACATGGATGATACCAAGAAACATAATGTTGAGTGAAAAAGCAAGTTTCAGAACAATACATACCACATGAAAAGTTTTTATATGGAACTTTAAAAGGAACGTAATATATCATTTAAAATACAAACCTGTGTGGTAAAACATAAAGAAAAGCAAACTGGGACTTCAGCTTTTGAATTATGGACTAGGTTATTCAGACCATCCCTCCCACTGAAGACAGATAAAAAGAAGTGGTGAATTTTTTTTTTAATTTTTCTTTAGGTATCAGAGAGCTAACAAGATGGTAGAAAAATTACTGGACCAAGATCTAGGAAGAAAACAAACCCAGGAAAGTGAGGTCTGCAACTCACGCTGCTTTCGTCCTGGGAACATTTATCAATCTGGAAGTGATAAGTGAAAGATGTAATCATGCTTTGGAGAAGACTTTAAAGAGTAGAGTACAGGGACTTCCCTGGCAGTCCAGTAGTTAAGACTCTGCGCTTCCACTGTAGGGGCATGGGTTTGATCCCTGGTCAGGGAACTAAGATCCCACATGCCACATGGCCAAGAAAAAAAAAAGAGTGGAGGAAAAATATCAGAATCCAAGAACATAAAGAGTGAGGACTGGGGCTTCCCTGGTGGCACAGTGGTTGAGAGTCCGCCTGCCAATGCAGGGGACACGGGTTCGTGCACTGGTCCGGAAAGATCCCACATGCCGTGGAGCGGCTAGGCCCGTGAGCCATGGCTGCTGAGCCTACGCATCTGGAGCCTGTGCTCTGCAACGGGAGAGGCCACAACTGTGAGAGACCCGCGTACCACAAAAAAAAAAAAAAAGGTGTAGAACAATCAGTACAAATAAAAAGAAGACAATTTTAGCAAAATATACCAGGAATCATATAATATGTAATTGGACAAAGTGTTCCAAAAACAAAAGTTGTCAGACTGGGTTTTAAAACTCAATGATATGATTTTAAAAGAGCCACATTTAAACATAAGGATATAGAATGATTGAAAGCAAAATGATTAGAAAATATATACCTTGCAAATACAGAGCAAAATGAAACTGACATTGCTGTTTTCTGTTTGAGAAAAAAGACTCTAATATTACAATGATTACTAGATATCAGAAGAATCACCTCATAATGGTGAATTCACCAAGAAGATATAACAAATCCAAATATATATATATATATATATATATATATATTTGACCATAGTACAAGGAGAAAACAATATATTCAGATCACAAAGACCTACTTTAACACTTCTCTCAGTATTTCAGTCATTGTTAGAATAAGCAGACAAAATTCTGTAAAGAAGATATGAATATGTTCTTAATAAACACATATGGAATACTTCAGAATACACATTATTTCAAGCACACTAAGCCATAAGGAAAATCTAAAAAAAGTTTAAATATTGAAACTATATGAATTCTGTTATCTGATGACCATGAAATTGGGTTCTGAATCAAAAACAAAAAGATACTAAAATCCCTATATGTTTGGAAACTAAGAAATATACTTCTAATTAGCCATGGGTCAAAGAAAATAACAATTAAGAGGTAAAAGTATAAGTAATCAAAATAATTTTCATTTGAATGATAAAAATACTACATATTAAAATTTGCACAGTGCAGCTAAAACAGTAGAAAAAATGTATAATCTTAAACACATATATTTAAAAAAGAAAGTCCTAAAATAATGAGCTACGCATTTATGTCAAGAAACAAAAACAGAAACAGCAAAATACACCAAATAAATTAGAAAGTTAGAAAATAGATATTTAAAATAAAAGTTAATTAAAAAGAAAAAACTAATAAAAGCCATAACTTCTGACAAGACTGATAGAAAAAAATTGAAAGAGCAAATAAAAATGTCAGAAATGGTGTAGACAATTAAAAGATAAGATATTATGAACAATTTTCCACCAAGAGCTTGAAATTTTAAATAAAAGGAACAAATATTTTAAAAATATACAGCTTAAATAAAATGAACCAAGAAGAAATAGAAAACCTGAATATTCCTATAATTGCACAAGAAATTAAATTGATAATCATAAACACACACAGTCCAGGGGGAGAGCTTCAAGATGGCAGAGGAGTAAGACATGAGATCACCTTCCTCCCCACAATTACATCAGAAATACATCTACATGCAGACAACCCCTACAGAACACCTACTGAATGCAGGCAGAAGCCCAGAGATTTTCCAAAAGGGTTTTGGTGCTCCGGCCGGGTGTCAGGCCTGTGCCTCTGAGGTGGGAGAGCCAAATTCAGGACATTGGTCTACCAGAGACCTCCCAGCTCCATGTAATATCAAATGGAGAAAGCTCTCCCAGAGATCTCCATCTCAATGCTAAGACCCAGCTCCACTCAACAACCAGCAAGCTACAGTGCTGGACACCCTATGCCAAACAACTAGCAAGACAGGAACACAACCCCACCCATTAGCAGAGAGGCTGCCTAAATTCATAACAAGGTCACAGACACCCCAAAACACACCAGCGGATGTGGTCCTGCCCACAAGAAAGACAAGATTCAGCTTCATCCACCAGAACACAGGCACTAGTCCCCTACACCAGGAAGCCTACACAACACACTGAACCAACCTTAGCCACTGGGGACAGACACCAAAAACAACAGGAACTACGAACCTGCAGCCTGCACGAAGGAAACCCCAAACACAGTAAGTTAAGCAAAATGAGAAGACAAAGAAACACACAGCAGATGAAGGAGCAAGGTAAAAACCCACCAGAGCAAAGAAATGAAGAGGAAATAGGCAGTCTACCCAAAAAAGAATTCAGAGTAATGATAGTATGATATCCAAAATCTTGGAAATAGAATGGAGAAAATACAAGAAACCTTTAGCAAGGACCTAGAAGAACTAAAGACCAAACAAACAGTGATGAACAACAAAATAAAAGAAATTAAAAATTCTCTAGAAGGAATCAATAGCAGATATAAATGAGGCAGAAGAACGGATAAGTGACCTGGAGGACAAAATAGTGGAAATAACTACTGCAGAGCAGAATAAAGAAAAAAAAATGAAAAGAGTTGAGGACAGTCTCAGAGACCCGTGGAACGACATTAAACACACCAATATTCGAATTATTGCGGTCCCAGAAGAAGAAGAGGAAAAGAAAGGGATTGAGAAAATATTTGAAGAGATTATAGTTGAAAACTTCCCTAATATGGGAAAGGAAATAGTTAATCAAGTCCAGGAAGAGCAGAGAGTCCCATACAGGATAAATCCAAGGAGAAACACGCCAGGACACATATTAATCAAACTATCAAAAATTAAATAGAAAGAAAAATATTAAAAGCAGCAAGGGAAAAAAATAACACACAAGGGAATCCCCATAAGGTTAACAGCTGATCTTTCAGCAGGAATTCTGCAAGCCAGAAGGGAGTGGCAGAACATACTTAAAGTCATGAAAGGGAAAAAACTACAGCCAGGATTACTTTACCCAGCAAAGATCTCATTCAGATTCGACAGAGAAATTAAAACCTTTACAGACAAGCAAAAGCTAAGAGAATTCAGCACCACCAAACCAGCTTTACAACAAATGCTAAAGGAACTTCTCTAGGCAGGAAACACAAGAGAAAGGAAAGGCCTATAATAACAAAACACAAAACAATTAAGAAAATGGTAATAGGAATATACATATTGATAATTACCTTAAATGCAAATGGATTAAATGCTCCCACCAAAAGACATAGACTAGCCGAATGGATACAACAATAAGATCCCATATGTATGCTGTCTACAGGAGACCCACTTCAGACCTAGGGATACATACAGACTGAAAGTAAGGGGATGGAAAAAGATATTCCATGCAAATGGAAATCCAAAGAAAGCTGGAGTAGCTATTCTCATATCAGACAAAATAGACTTTAAAATAAAGACTGTTACAAGGGACAAAGAAGGACACTACATAATGATCAAGGGATCAATCCAAGAAGAAGATATAACAATTGTAAATATTTATGCACCCAACAGAGAAGCACCTCAATATATAAGGCAAATACTAACAGCCATAAAAGGGGAAATCGACAGTAACACAATCATAGTAGGGGACTTTAACACCCCACTTTGACCAATGGACAAATCATCCAAAATGAAAATGAGTAAGGAAACACAAGCTTTAAATGATACATTAAACAACATGGACTTAAATGATATTTATGGAACATTCCACCAAAAACAACAGAATACACTTTCTTCCCAAGTGCTCATGGAACATTCTCCAGGACAGATCATATCTTGGGTCACAAATCAAGCCTTGGTAAATTTAAGAAAATTGAAATCATATGAAGTATCTTTTCCGACCACAATGCTATGACACTAGATATCAATGACAGTAAAAAAAAAACTGTAAAAAATACAAACACATGGAGGCTAAACAATGCACTACTTAATAACAAAGAGATCACTGAAGAAATCAAAGAGGAAATCAAAAAATACCTACAAACAAATGATAATGAAAACACAACAACCCAAAACCTATGGGATGCAGCAAAAGCAGTTCTAAGAGGGAAGTTTATAGCAATACACTCCTACCTCAAGAAACCAGAAACATCTCAAATACGCAATCTAACCTTACAGCTAAAGCAATTAGCGAAAGAACAAAAACACCCCAACGTTAGCAGAAGGAAAGGAATCATAAACATCAGATCAGAAATAAATGAAAAAGAAATGAAGGAAACAATAGCAAACATCAATAAAACTAAAAGCTGGTTCTTTGAGAAGATAAAATTGATAAACATTAGCCAGACTCATCAAGAAAAAAAGGGAGAAGACTCAAATCAATAGAATTAGAAATGAAAAAGGAGAAGTAACAACTGACACTGCAGAAATACAACAAATCATGAGAGATTACTACAAACAACTATATGGCAATAAAATGGACAACCTGGAAGGAATGGACAAATTCTTAGAAAATCACAATCTTCTGAGACTGAACCAGGAAGAAACAGAAAATATAAACAGACCAATAAAAAGCACTGAAACTGAGACTGTGACGAAAAACCTTCCAACAAACTAAAGCCTAGGACCAGATGGCTTCACAGGCGAACTCTATCAAACATTTAGAGAAGAGCTAACACCTATCCTTCTCAAACTCTTCCAAAATATAGCAGAGGGAGGAACACTCCCAAACTCACTCTACAAGGCCACCATCACCCTGATATGAAAACCAGACAAAGATGTCACAAAGAAAAAAAATTACAGGCCAATACACTGATGAACATAGATGCAAATATCCTCAACAAAATATTAGCAAACATAACCCAACAGCACATTAAAAGGATCATATACCATGATCAACTGGAGTTTATCGCAGGAATGCAAGGATTCTTCAATATATGCAAATCAATCAATGTGATACATCATATTAACAAATTGAAGAATAAGAACCATATGATCATCTCAAAAGATGCAGAAAAAGCTTTTGACAAAATTCAACTCCCATTTATGATAAAAACCCTCCAGAAAGTAGGCATAAAAGGAACTTACCTCAACATAATAAAGGCCATATATGACAAACTCACAGCCAACATCGTTCTCAATGGTGAAAAACTGAAAACATTTCCACTAGGATCAGGAATAAGACAAGGTTGTCCACTCTCACCACTATTATTCAACATAGTTTTGGAAGTATTAACCACAGCAATCAGAGAAGAAAATGAAATAAAAGGAATACAAATTGGAAAAGAAGAAGTAAAGCTGTCACTCTTTGCAGATGACATGATACTATAAATAGAGAATCCTAACGATGCTACCAGAAAACTACTAGAGCTAATCAATGAATTTGGTAAAGTAGCAGGATACAAAATTTATGCACAGAAATCTCTTGCATTCCTATACACTAATGATGAAAAATCTGAAATAGAAATTAAGTAAACACTCCCATTTACATTGCAACAAAAAGAATAAAATATCTAGGAATAAACCTACCCAAGGAGACAAAAGATCTGTATATGGAAAACTATAAGACACTGATGAAAGAAATTAAAGGTGATAAAAACAGATGGAGAGATATACCATGTTCTTGGATTGGAAGAATCAACATTGTGAAAATGACTATACTACCCAAAGCAATCTACAGATTCAATGCAATCCCTATCAAACTACCAATGGCATTTTTAATAAAAATAGAACAAACAATTTCACAATTTGTATGGAAATACAAAAGACCACAAATAACCAAAGCAATCTTGAGAAAGAAAAATGGAACTGAAGGAATCAGGCTCCCAGACTTCAGACTATACTACAAAGCTACAGTAATCAAGACAGTATGGTACTGGCACAAAAACAGAAATATAGATCAATGGAACAGGATAGAAAGCCCAGAGATAAACCCACGAACATATGGTCACCTTATCTTTGATAAAGTAAGCATGAATACACAGTGGAGAAAACACAGCCTCTTTGATAAGTGGTGCTGGGAAAACTGGACAGCTACATGTAAAAGAATGAAATTAGAACACTCCCTAACACCATACACAAAAATAAACTCAAAATGCATTAAGACCTAAATGTAAGACTGGACACTATAAAACCCTTAGAGGAAAATATAGGTAGAACACTCTATGACATAAATCACAGTAAGATCCTTTTTGACCCACCTCCTAGAGAAATGGAAATAAAAACAAAAATAAACAAATGGGACCTAATGAAACTTCAAAGCTTTTGCACAGCAAAGGAAACCATAAACAAGACGAAAAGACAGCCCTCAGAATGGGAGAAAATATTTGCAAATGAAGCAACTGACAGAGGATCAATCTCCAAAATTTACAAGTAACACATGCAGCTCAATATCAAAAAAACCCAACCCAATCCAAAAATGGGCAGAAGACCTAAATAGACATTTCTCCAGAGAATATATACAGATTGCCGACAAACACATCAAAGAATGCTCAACATCTCTAATCATTAGAGAAATGCAAGTCAAAACTACCATGAGGTATCACCTCCCACCGGTCAGAATGGCCATCTTAAAAAAATCTACAAACAATAAAAGCTGGAGAGGGTGTGGAGAAAAGGGAACCCTCTTGCACTGTTGGTGGGAATGTAAGTTGATACAGCCACTATGGAGAACAGTATGGAGGTTCCTTAAAATACTAAAAATAGAACTACCATATGACCCAGCAATCCCACTACTGGGCATATACCCTGAGAAAACCATAATTCAAAAAGAGTCATGTACCACAATGTTCATTGCAGCTCTATTTACAATAGCCAGGACATGGAAACAACCTAAGTGTCCATCAACAGATGAATGGATAAAGAAGATGTGGCACATATATACAATGGAATATTACTCAGCCATAAAAAGAAATGAAATTGAGTTATTTGTAGTGAGGTGGATGGACCTAGAGTCTGTCATACAGAGTGAAGTAAGTCAGAAAGAGAAAAACAAATACTGTATGCTAACACATACATATGGAATCTGAAAAAAAAAAGGTTCTGAAGAACTAGGGGCAGGACAGGAATAAAGACGCAAACATAGAGAATGGACTTGAGGACATGGGGAGGGCGAAGGGTAAGCTGGGACAAAGTGAGAGAGTGGCATGGACTTATACATACTTCCAAATGTAAAATAGATAGCTAGTGGGAAGCAGCCGCATAGCACAGGGAGATCAGTTCAGTGCTTTGTGTCCACCCAGAGGGGTGGCATAGGGAGGGTGGGAGGGAGACGCAAGAAGGAGGAGATATGGGGATATATGTGTATGTATAGCTGATTCACTTTGTTATAAAGCAGAACTAACACACCATTGTAAAGCAATTATACTCGAATAAAGATGTTAAAAAGAAAAAGAAAGAAACATACACACACACACACACACACACACACACACAAGAAATCCAGATTCAGATGGTTTCACTGGCAAGTTCTTCAATACTTTTAAGGAAGAAAAAATTTCAGTGTTACACAAACTCTTCCAGAGAATCAAAACGGAGGGTATGTTCACAAATTTATTTTATGAGGCTATCATATTGATACCATAATTTAACAAAGATGGTATGAGAAAAATTTCCCAGCCAGTCTTATTTATGAACTTAGACATCAGTAGCATATAACTAACAAAGGTCTTCTAACAAGAACATATAAAATATTTTTACCAATCAATGACAAAAAGGCAGCTCATCCATTACAAAATTGTGCAAGGGACCTGACCAGGCACTCCACAAAAAGGGAAATGTAAATGACCAATCAACATATGAAAATGTGCTAAATGTCCTAAGTAATCAGGGAAATTAAGACTGTGAGATCCCAGTACACATAAAACATAGTGGTTGTCTAAGAAAAGCACTCCTGTGTTTCTCCTTTATTCTCACACCATTACCACACAATACTTCTTACACCAAATGTTTGGATTTTCCATACATTAAGCAATTCTCTGACACCAGCTGAGTGTCCTATAATTCAGTTCAGATCTGACACTACCTATCCAGAGTTAGTGTCATATCCCACAGGTTCAGGGCTCAGTCCCACAAGACCATCCCGATTTCAGACATCAATCACAAGTTCTTAATTGTCACCTGTACTTCTGACCAACCAGTTACAAATCAATGACCCCCTCTTTGGCTTTGATAATTTATTAGAATGACTTACAGAACTCAAGGAAACACTTACTTATATTTACCAGTTTATTATAAAGGATATATTAAAGGATATGAGTGAAAAGCCAGATGAAAACATACGTAGGGTGAGGTCCAAAGAGGTCACATGCATAGAAAGGTTTTGTCCCCATGAAGTTGGGTTATTCCACCCTCCCTGGATGTAGATGTGCTGACCAACCCAGAAGCTCTTCAAACCACATACTTTGGGGATTTCTGTGGAGGCTTCAACATATAGTCAGGGTCAATCATTAACTCCACTTCTAGCCCTTCCCCTGCTTCCCAGAAGATGAGGAATGGGGCTGAAAGTTCCAAGTTTCTAATCATGGCTTCCTTTCTGGTGGACAGCCCCTATCGTGAAGCTATTCGGGAGCCAACCAAGAGTCACCTGCTTAGAGCAAAAGACAATCCTATCGCCCAGGAAATTTCAAGAGATTTAGGAGCATTGTGTCAGTAACCAGGGTCAAAGACCAAATATTAGAACAAAAGATGCTTCTAGGGTTATTATCATTTAGGAAATTACAAGGGTTTTAGCATCTCTGTGCCAGGAACCAGAAGCAGAGACTGATATATACATTTTCTATTATTTCAAAGTGGATAAAATTAAAAGATGTGACAATATCAAATGTTGGCAAGTTTGTGGGCAGATGGGACTCTCGAACACTGTTAATGGGAGATTAAATTTGTTTCACTGCTTTGGAAATCTTTATCATTATTTATTCAAGTTGAAGATATGTCCACCTTATGACTGAGCAATTCTACTCTTGATTACACACAATAAAGGATTAGTTGCCCATGTGTGCCATGTGCTTCCTAGCCACATTTTATGTAATATCCAAAAATGAGACACAAACCAAATGTCCATCAACAATTATATACAATGTTATACCATACAGCAATGAAAATAAACAATCTGTGGTAAAAAAGAAGCCAGACCAAAAGGTACATACTTTATGATTGCTTTTCATAAGTTTCATAAACAGACAAATTACATTATGGTATTTAAGGATGCATACTGTGGTGGTAAAACCAACAAGAAAAAAGGTGATTACCATAAAATTTAATAGCTATCATTAGGGGAGAGAGAGGAATATGACCAAGAAGGGGCAGAGGAATGTTTCTGAGGTTCTTCCAATATTCTATTTCTTGGCCCATGTGGTGATCACATAGACATTTATTTTACAATAAGTTTTTAAGTTGTACACTTATATATATGCATATTTCTGTAGTAGTGTTATTTTCCACACCAGAAAAGATTTAATTAACATGATAAATCAAAATCTAGATTCATTTTCACTTTTGAGGGGAGAGGCAGGACATGGGACAAGAGGGAAAAGGACATGCAAAGCTTCTACTCATACCTCTCCACTCAATATAAATATCTTTCATTTACTCACTGATGTCTGAGATTTACTTCTTTGCTAAGAATTTGCTTCTGTTAAAATATTAACACCCCACTAAGAAATATGCACTAAGATTTACAATCCCTGACAGTTTCATGGGAACAAAAATGTGTTTAATCTGTCTTTTGCATTAACATTCTGAAAAGTTTTGCATGTGGGGAAAGAGAAGAGTAGTAAGACAAACGGTACATGAGGGCATGATATATATTTATATAGATAGAGAAATAGGGAGAGATAAGGGGAAAAGCCCAAGAGAGAGAAAGTATAAGAGAAAATTTCTCTGCTTTAAAAATGGAAGATGACACACAAAGAAAAGTACTGTATGATTCCACTTATATGAGTTACTTAGAGTAGTCAAAATCACAGAGACAGAAAGTTGAAAGGTGGTTGCCAGGGGCTGGGAGGAGGGAATGAGGAGGTGTTGTTTAATGGGTCCAGAGTTTCAGTTTTGCAAGATGAGAAGAGGTCTGGTGATGGGTGGTGGTAATTGTTGCACAACAATATGAATATACTTAATATCACTGAACTACATGCTTAAAAATGGTTAAGGTAGTAAATTTTGTTATGTATTTTACTCAATAAAAAAATTGAGGGGCTTCCCTGGTGGCGCAGTGGTTGAGAGTCCGCCTGCCGATGCAGGGGACACGAGTTCGTGCCCCGGTCCGGGAAGATCCCACATGCCGCGGAGCAGCTAGGCCCGTGAGCCATGGCCACTGAGCCTGCGCGTCCGGAGCCTGTGCTCCGCAACGGGAGAGGCCACAACAGTGAGAGGCCCGCGTACCGCAAAAAAAAAAAAAAAAAAAAAAAAAATTGAGGAAAAAACTGGAAGATGAAAATGACGTTTGGAAACCTTGAGTTTGAGACTACACACCAACTAAGTTTTATTGAGTTTAGACCAAGTATCCTCAGAAGATCCAAAGTCGAGTTTCCTCATGGGATCAACTCTCCATACTGAGCTTGGAGAGGAGATTCTCTGAAGTAGAACCTCACTTCACCTTACTATTGTTCTCAGGATCACTCTGAAAAACATGTCTGTGTCCCTAAATGATAAAATTGGCTACCTCATTCATCAAGATTTTCAAATTTGCAAAGCATGCCTAGAGTCATTTTTCTGGTGTTTAAATTTTAATGTTGATTTTCAAAGACCACAGCTAAAATCTAAAGCTTGCCCAGGTTTCAGTAAGTTCACAATACATGTGGCAGGCATTTAATGTCTCCTTTGCTAATGGCACTCTTCTTTCTGGAACTCTCACTTTTCAAGAACTCACATTTTTCCAGGTATCTTGTTCCAATTTTTTTGTTGCCACTTTCTCTCCTCACTAAAGTTTTCCTATTGTCTTCTGAACTTGAAACCATAAAACATAATATTGTGAATTTAGCTTGTAAATTCTTAAATAAATACTCAGTAAAATGGAAAATTTCTTCAAGCATTCAATGAAACAGTTATAGATGACTGGGAAAACCTCCCTGATATCACACATAACTTTCAGTGTTCCATTTCAAGTCAAAAGTCTTAATCTAGCTATTAGATTTTAGTTTTAAATTGTCTAATTTCATTCTTTTACATGTAGCTGTCCAGTTTCCCCAACACCACTTATTGAAGAGGGTGTCTTTTCACCATTGTATATTCTTGCCTCCTTTATCAAAGATAAGGTGACCATATGTGTGTGGGTTTATCTCTGGGCTTTCTATCCTGTTCCATTGATCTATATTTCTGTTTTTGTGCCAGTACCATACTGTCTTGATTACTGTAGCTTTGTAGTATAGTCTGAAGTCAGGGAGCCTGATTTCTCCAGCTCCGTTTTTCTTTCTCAAGATTGCTTTGGCTATTTGGGGTCTTTTGTGTTTCCATACAAACTGTAAAATTTTTTGTTCTAGTTCTGTGAAAACTAAAAATAGAACTATCATATGACCCAGCAATCTCACTACTGGACATATACCCTGAGAAAACCATAATTCAAAAAGAGATGTACCACAATGTTCACTGCAGCACTATTTACAATAGTCAGGACATGGAAGCAACCTAAGCGTCCATCGACAGATGAATGGATAAAAAAGATGTGGCACATATATACAATGGAATATTACTCAGCCATAAAAAGGAACGAAATTGAGTTATTTGTAGTGAGGTGGATGGACCTAGAGTCTGTCATACAGAGTGAAGTAAGTCAGAAAGAGAAAAACAAATACCATATGCTAACACATATATATGGAATCTAAAAAAATAAATGGTTCTGATGAACCTAGGGGCAGGATAGGAACAAAGATGCAGACGTAGAGAATGGACTTTAGGACACAGGGAGGGGGAAGGGTAAGCTGGGATGAAGTGAGAGAGTGGCATGGACATATATACACTACCAAATATAAAATAGATAGCTAGTGGGAAGCAGCCGCATAGCACAGGGAGATCAGCTCGGTGCTTTGTGACCACCTAGAGGGGTGGGATAGGGAGGGTGGCAGGGAGGGAGATGCAAGAGGGAAGAGATATGGGGATATATGTATAACTGATTCAGTTTGTTATTAAGCTGAAACTAACACACCATTGTAAAGCAGTTATACTCCAATAAAGATGTTTAAAAATGTTTTAAAAATGAAATTAAATTAAAGAAAAAAGAGCTGTGCACCAGGCACAACAACAAAATAAAGTTCCTTAAATTGCTTAATTTGCCATGCTTGCATAATGAACGGCATCAAAACCCTTCAGATGAAAAAGGCTGTATATCTCCCTTTAGAACAATGAGGTAAGTGGGTTCCACACTCCATTTGTCATGAACAGAACATAACCCCTCCAGTTAGAGACGCTTCAAGAGGAGAGGTAGCTCAGTACTGCCACCTGCTACAGGAAAGAAAAGAACGCAGAAAGCTGACCCAGGGCTGAAAAGTAAGCCTGAGACCTTGCAGGAGAAGGTTCTTGGTGGGTTTCCTGGTAGTTTCTGAGAAAGGAGGATTTGAGCTGGCTGGTCTTTAAGACTGTATAAGACTACATTTGTCCTTCACCAGGGGAGAAGACCAGAGTATCCACACTGGGCCAAGATGTAGGTATGAGGAAGTACATAGATCTGCCAACAAGGAGCCAGGCTCCTGACAGGGAGCAGAAAGTAGGGTTGGAATGCAGGTTAGAGCAGAGTCAGGGCAACGTGACTCCTTACAAGTTAGAGACAGGAAGAGGATGAGGACTTTGTTCCGGGGAAGCTATGCCAACCGAACCAACCATGCCCAGACATCTTGTGATGTAGGGTTAAAGCAATTCTCCTCTGAAAACGTAATTTCCTTTCATCTCTTAGGATAAATTCTTTTGTCTTGGCCAAAGTAAGAAAAAGAAGGATAAATTCACAGGGTATAACATAGTGACTAAGAACATGCTTTCTGTAGTTAGACTCCCTGAGCTCAAATCCTAGCTCTACTAATTATTCTGTGACCTAGAACAAGTTATACATTTTCCCCTGTGCCTCAGGTCCAGCTTCTGTAAAAATTCTGGAGATAATAATAGTTCTTACTTCAGGGAACAGTGTCAAGATTAAATGAAACAATAGAGATAAAGCTCTTAGAATAATGCCTGGTACATAACTAGAATTCAGTAGATGTTACCACTGGGTAACAAGAAGAAGCTCCTGCAGAAGTGGGTCTCAACTTCAGTGTGTAAGAATCACTAAGGAAATCTCCTCTAAATACAGATGTCAGGGGATTCTGGGTTAGATATGAGGAATCTGCATTTTTAGTGTCGCTCCAAATGACCCTAATGCAGGTCATCCAAGAGAACCCTGAAGGAACCCTGCCCTAATGATGGCTATATTTAGTGGTGGCATCTCCCCTGCCCAGTTGAAAACCCAGGAGCAATTTGTAAGGCAAACCGCAGAAGAGCTGGAGACAGCAGTGGTACCACTCTCTTCCAGCTCAGAGCTTTCCCTTTTACACTTGCACAGAGCAAGAGGAGTTTGACGAGGTCATCTCAGTACTGTTACTAAGCAGCATCTCCCATTCCGAAAGAAACTTTTTGCGAGGACTTCCCCTGCCCCTTTTTTAAACTTTTCTGTTCCTCCACTCTGAATGCTGTGCTTTTAAAGAGTGTTTCAAGATTTCTGCTGTCTCAAAGGGATAAAGGTTGGAATTAACACTCCATTCACACATAAGCTTGGGAAATCCTTCTGCAGCACAATGAGAAGATGAAATGGAAAAGCTTTCTTGGGCACTTTGAACAGTCTAGGCAACCCTCCAGATGTGCCCTCCAGATCCTCCAGAACTCCAGGAGTAGCCCCAGATTCCAAACAATAGCGGGCTGAGACCCAAAAATGCTCTTTGTGGTCTTGGATCCTTTCGAGCACCATCCCAGATTGAAGAGAATTCAAAATTTAGCCTAACAGATTCTCTTGAAGTCTTGCCCCACAATGTCCTAAGTAAGCACTTAGCCTCCCACTCACTTAGCAATGGCATGGCACTTAAGAATTGCAAAGTGCATGAAAGACACATGGCTTTATTTTTCTGTGCATTTAGTCCTGGGCTTGATGATGGCATTATCTCCCTAATCATCACAAGCACAGAAATGGTTTGCTGGGGGGGGGCAGGGGTGCACTTGCCCTTCACACCAGAAGGTTCCTTGACTAAAAGTCTCCTTTCCATGCAGTCCTTCTGTGCTCACTGCCACAGGATTTGAAATTATGGCAAAATTATCCTACTGAGTTTGTTTGTTTTTTTAGGTAACTGAAACTCTACATGAACTATTTTCCTTATACCATCATTTCCTTATACCAATCATTTATCTACCTTTTTTTTTTTTTTTTTTTTTTTGGTACGCGGGCCTCTTACTGTTGTGGCCTCTCCCATTGCAGAGCACAGGCTCCGGACGCGCAGGCTCAGCGGCCTATGGCTCACGGGCCCAGCTGTTCCGCAGCACGTGGGATCCTCCCAGACCAGGGCACGAACCCGTGTCCTCTACATCAGCAGGCGGACTCTCAACCACCACCACCGGGGAAGCCCTATCTACCTTGTTTTAAATTACATTCCTGCTTTGTCTTCTTTGGAGTATAATTGAAGAAACATGAGCTTTGAAGTCTGATAGAACTGGTTTCAGCTTGGCCCTGCCACTTGACAGCTGTGTGAATTTAAGCAAGTTACTTAACTTCTATTTACCTTGGTTTCTTTAATCTGTAAAATGAAACTAATATGGAAGCTACTTTGGAGGTTCTTCAGAAGAAAATATCCATAGCTTCTACAATCCTTGTTTCTACAACTGGTCCATCATAGATATCTATAACTTCCTTCTTCCACTGCCCATTCCATGTTCCATTGCCCTCAGTCATCCCCTCATCTAGAAATGTCTCTTGATCTAATAGGGTAATTCAAAATTTCATTCCTGAAAAGTCTGAATCACTAGCCTGTATTGGGTCGCTATAGTATGCCATTAACTTTTACCACTGGTCATGGAGACATGAGGAGACACTCTAACTGGTTTATTTTATAGAAGAGGAACTCAAGGTTAGAGAGGTGAAAATGCAAGAAGGTAACCTGTATCAAGGACCATATAAATAACCAGTGTCACATCAGTATGGAGTAAAACAAGTATTATTTAAGAAGGTAGGACTTAACCAGATCTCTAAGGGAAGAGTATGAAGAGAGCATTCCAAGGAGGAATGAGGGAATCAGCAAAATTATGGCAATCAAAAGGAACATGATATGTTGGGGAAAACAGTAACCAAACCAGTTTGGAGGGAGCAGAAATTTCTTTCAGGGAAGTAGTAGAAGATAAGGCTCGAATAGTAGGTTGGGGTCAAAATCTGGAAGCCCTTAAATATCAGAGTTCAGACTATCCTGCAACATTGGGGTGCTCTTAAAAGTGTTTTAATATTAGGATGACTTGAAAAAGATGGTGATTTTGAAAGATAAACCAGACACCAAGGAATGTCAGGGGAATGCACTGGAACCAGACAGACTAGTTAGAAAGTAGGAAGTGATGATGTCTGGGCTGGGGAGACTATAAAAGAAATCAAAAAGAGGAAGCAGACTGATTCATCATTAAAACTTGAGAAAGACGATGGGAGAGGGGTAAACATCAAGAGTGATGAAATTAAAGATTTCCAGCTTATGTGACTGGGAGGGTGAGGGTCTGAGGGGAAAAAAAGAGAGGGGGGAGGCAGAGAAAATAAACTCTTAAACCTGGAAAATTCCTTGCAGATTATCTCCTCCAAGTAGTGTGTTTTACAGATGATGACCAGGTGAATGCTGGTGCTGGAGAAAATGGGGAGACTGCTTTTAGTCAGAGTTCTTAGAATGTGTCTCTCATTACTTTAAAGGCCAAGAATGGAAACATCCACTGATGGAGAACAGCAACAGCCTTAGGCAGAGTTGCATCTGGCCCCTGGGTGGGGCTCATCCTGCTTCTCTTTCTTGTCTGGTCTGTGCAGCCCAGGATCTGCCCTGCGCATGGATGAAATCTTCTTCACCTGGATCTCTGTAGCTTCCCTGTTCCCTTGCCTGGAGTATTCTCTTACCTAAGCCCAGGCCTTTTATTCTGACCCCAGACTCATCCCCTCCGCTTAGACCTGCCCTGAGCAGATGCATGCTAGCTCCACAATATCCCTTTCTCCATTCTCCTTCAGTCACTCCTTCACATTCATTCATTCAAGGTTTTATAAGTCCTGGAAATACAATAGTAAGCAAGACATCGTTGGTGCCCTCATAGGGCTTACATGCTGGAATTGAAGGCAGGCCCTTCCCACTAACGCTTCAAAACAAGTAAACAAATAATTAAAACAAAATAATTTAAAATCATGATAAGTACTAGCAAGAAAAACAGGGCTGGGATGTAAAATTATGGAGGGTTTTTGCAATCTATGTGGGGAATCAGAATAGTCAAAGAAGGTGCTCTGGGGAGGTGTCACTTGAGTTGAGACCTAAAGGATGAGGAGGAGCCAGAATTCCAGCTATGTGCAAAGCCCCTGAGAATTTATGCACTCAAGGAATTGAAAGGAGGCCAGAGAGACTGAAGCACAGTGAGTAAGGGGGGGAGACATACAACCAGGGAACTAGACAGTGAGGAAAATTCTTTCAGAAAAATAATACAGAATTTTGAATACAATATTAGGTACAAAACTAAGTTTATTTAGAATGAGAAAAGATATCACACAAATTATAAATTTGTAAAAGCTTAGGAACTAAAATTTTAGAATTATTAAAACTTTCTAGTTGTTTGAACCTTTTATCATGAACTGAGCCGCTCTAATAATGCTTTCTAACTTAAAGTTTACTTGTCTGACAATAACCATACCAGTTTTCTTTTAGTTAGTTTTTTCCATGGTATCTTTTCTCATTCTTTATTTTCAACCTTTTGGAAACATTATGTTTTAAATCTTTTTCTGATAAACAGTCTATAATGTGTATTTCTTAAATTCCATCTTAAAAAAATCTTTATCTTTTAACTAGAGTACTTGGTTCATTTATATTTAATGAAATTACTGATAAATTTGAATTTAAATCTATCATTATTTTCGTCTATTTGAGCCACTTGTTCTATGTTCCTTTTCCCCTCCTTTCATGCCTTCCTTTAGATTGACTGTTTTTTATCATTCTGCCTTTTCCATCTATGAGTTTGGATGTTGCACATACATTTTGCACTCTCTTCATGATTATCCCAGTGCATCTTTGAAATATCAAAGTCTGATGCTAATCTTTACTTTTACCCTCCCCCTGAAAAAATGCAAGAAACTTGGAGTACCTTAACTATGTCTTCTTCGCCTCCAAAAAATCATATGTAGTATTATGTGTTTTGATTGCATATAGTTTCAAAACCCCACATGTTATTATTATTATTGTTGCTTTATATAGTTAATGGTCATTTAGATTCACCTACATATTTACCACTTTCTTTGCTCTCCTTTCCTTTCTACATCACAGAGCTTCCATCTGGCATCATTTTCCTTCTTAGTGAACAATATCTGTTAAATTTTTCTTTAGTGTGTGTCTGTTGGCAGGAATTTTATATTTCCATCAGCAGTGTATGAGGGTTCCAATTTCTCCACGTCCTCCCCAAGACTTACCATCCATCTTTTTAATTATAACCACCCTAGTGGGTGTGAAGTGAAATCTCATAATGCTTTTGATTTGCATTTCCCTAATGACTAATGATAGTGAGCATCTTTTCATGTGTTTATTGGTCATCTGTATATCTTCTTTAGAGAAATGTCTACTCAAATTCTTAGCCCATTTTTAAATTGGGTTATTTATCTTTTTATTATTGAGTTGAATGAGTTCTTTATATATTCTGGATACCAATCCCTTATCAGATATACAAACTGCATATGTTTTCTCCCACTTTGTGGATTATCTTTTCACTTTTGTGATGGGATTGTTTTTAGCATAAAAGTTTTTAATTTTAATGAGGTCAAATTTATCTATTTTTTCTCTTGTTGCTTGTGCTTTTGGTTTCACATCTAAGAAACCATTGCTTAATCAAGGCAACTAAGATTTACTCCTATTATTTCTAAGAGTTTTATAGCTTTAGCTCTCACAGTGAGGTTTATGATCTACTTTGAGCTAATTTTTGTGTATACTGTGAGTTACGGGTTCAAGTTTATTCTTTTGCATGTGGATATACAATTGTCCTGGCAATAATTTTTTTAACATCTTTATTGGAGTAAAATTGCTTTACAATGGTGTGTTAGTTTCTGCTTTATAACAAAGTGAATCAGCTATAGATATACATATATCGCCATATCTCCTCCCTCTTGCGTCTTCCTCCCACCCTCCCTATTCCACCCTTCTAGGTGGTCACAAAGCACCAAGCTGATCTCCCTATGCTATGTGGCCAGCAGTACTTTTTGAAAAGACTGTTCTTTTACCATTGAATTGTCTTGGCATTCTTATCAAAAGTCAGTTTACCATAATATAAGGTATTATTTCTGTATTTTCAATTCTACCCCATTTATCTATATGTCTATCCTTCTGTCGGTACCACACTGTCTTTATTACTATATCTTTGTAGTAAATTTTGAAATAGGAAAATGTGAGTCCTACAGTTTTGTTGTTTTTCAAGATTGTTCTGCCTTGCATTCTCATATGAATTTTAATATCAACCTGTCCCTTTCTGGGAGAAAATCAGCCAGGATTCTGATAGCGACTGTGTTGAATTTGTAGATAAATTGGGGGAATATTGCCAGCTTGACAACACTAAGTATTCCAATCCAGGAGCATGCATATTTTTCCATTTATTTAGATTTTCTTTCATTTCTTCCACCAATGTTTTGTAGTTTTCAGTGTACAAGTCTTGCATTTCTTTTGTTAAATTTATATCTAAGTATTTTATTATTTTTTATGCCATTGTAAATTGCATTGTTTTCTTAATTTCATTTTCAGAACGTTCATTGTTAAGTGTAGAAAAATGCAACTTTTCTTTGTGTGTTGATCTTATATCCTGTAACTTTGCTGAATTTACTAGTCCTAATAGTTTTTTTAGTGGATTTTTTAGGATGTTCTCTACACAAGATCATGTCATCTGTGACTAGAGATGGTTTTATTTCTTCCTCTCCAAGCTGTACGGCATTTATTTATTTATTTATTTTCCCCAGGTGTCCTTGCTAGAACCTTCAGTACAATGATAAATAGAAGTGACAAGAGCAAATAACCTTTTCTTGTTCCTGATGTTAAGGGGAAAACATTCAGTGTCACTCCTTTTTTTTTTTTTTTTAATATTTATTTATTTATTTGGTTGTTCCAGGTCTTAGTTGCAGCATGCGGGCTCCTTAGTTGTGGCATGCAAACTCTTAGCTGTGGCTTGCATGTGGGATCTACTTCCCTGAACAGGAATCAAACCCAGGTCCCCTGCATTGGGAGCATGGAGTCTTATCCACTGTACCACCAGGGAAGTCCCCAGTGTCACTCTTTATGTACCTAGTTCCCTGATGAAATTTTTAAGCTCCAAATTTATCTCTATGAAGTTAGTAAGCATAGTAGTTCTACAGTCCATATCTAATAATTCCAGTATCTTATGTCTCTGTGGAGCTACTTTTTCTGCTAGTTCTGGCTTATACTCTTTTATCTCTTAGTGTATCTCATTGTTTTGAAGCCATTTTCATTTTTAATTACTTGCAGAAGTAATTTGAGGCCTTAAATGGTGTTATCTTCCTTCAGAGGAAATTTTTTTTCCCCTTCTGCCAGGTACCTACGGGCCCCCTTGCTGTTGGGAACCAAGGTTTTCTGAGTTGCCAAGATGACCTACCGAAGTATAGTCATATCCTTATTCCCAAGGCACATCTTGTTGAGGTCTCAGTCCTGAGCAGTGAGTGTTTCAACGTTTTTTCCACCCTTGGACTGTGCTGGACTCCAATCCTTACCTCTGCCAAGATAGAGTATAGTTCTACATTTCATTCTTTTCCCTGAAATGAGCATATGCCCCCAGGATAAAAACATTTTTGAATGGTGCAACTTTCATTTTGAATGGTGTGGGAGTCTCAACCTCCTGATTCCAAATCCCTCCTACACTAACCCGCGGAAAGTGTAGCTTTGTCCCAATCAATGAACACCTCCAGGGCAGAAGCAGCTGAGGCTTATCTCTCTGAACTATCTTTCTCAAGCTGATCACAACCTCATAATTATTCACTATCATTCTTCCTCACTATTACTTTTAAGACTTCTTTTTCTGTCCAGCATTTTTAGTTGTCTTCAGAGGAAATGTTATTACCAAATCCAGAAAATTCCTTTTCATCTTAGTAAGTTTGCTCTCCAAATAGAAAAGAATATTTCTCTTTATAGATGAAGCCCAACTAATTATTGAAGAAAGAATGACAAATTTTGAATATCATTGTTTTATAAACCTAGTGAAGTAATGAATCTAAGTATTGAATTATTAGCTGCTAAGATCACAAGAAGAGGGACAGACATTGCAAGCCTCCTAATAGAAAAACACAATGCCACTATGAAGTAGTAATCTCACAAAAAAAAAAAAACACACCTAAATTTAATCAAGCCTCTAAATCCATCTACAAATCTATCTACAAGAAATACTAAGGACAAAGGGGCATATTAAAATGTAACATAAAGATGTAATAGGCAAAATCCAGATTGTGAGACACTCATGAGAAATAGCTTGGTTTCTTTAACAAATAAATTGCATGGGAAAAAGAGAGGATTGGGGGACTTAGAGATTAAAATAGATTTATGAGACATATGAAAGAATCACATTGCACAGATCTTATTTGGATTCTGATATTTTAAAAACTATTGAAACTATGAAATTTATGATACAACTGAGAATTTGAATACTGAATCAAAATTATTTGATAACATCTTTAAATATTATTACATTTTAAAGTATGGTAATACTATTGTGATTATGTTTAGCAAAAAGAAGTGTGTTTGTATCTGTGTGTGTACATACATATGTACATACAAATGTATATGTACATACGTACATACATAATATGTGTATATTATACTATACACACATATATAGTATAGAAGTTATAAGTGCAAATGTTACTGAACCAAACTTGAGTCCACTTGCTGGTGTGCAGTAAAGCCAATCTACTGACACCGGCTTGTGGTGAAGGAAAGTGCAGCATTTATTGCAAGGCGCCAAGCAAGGAGCTCGGACCTTTTAAACACTAGCTGCCCAGACTCCTTGCTTGGCACCTGCAATAAATGCTGCAAGATCCTTCACCACAACCCAGTGTCAGTAGATTGGCTTTACTGTGCATGGGCAAGTGGACCCAAGTTTGGTTCAGTAACACAAATATTAAGATGTCCGAGAGTTGTTTAAAACTAACACAGGAAGGTAAGAGGTGGATGGGGGTGTGGAAGCAGGGGAAAAAAAGAAGACTGTGTGGAGAATAGGAGAATGGGTTGGTAACAACAAGAATGCAGAAAAGGAGACCATTTGGGAGCCTACTGTTGTGTCCAGGTGAGAGATGATGGTGACCCAGACTAAGTCAATGAAGCAACGTGGAAATTTTTTATTATATGAAGGTGGCCTTGATTGTAAATTGAATGTCTGGATCAGGGAAAGGGAAGAACCAAAGGTCACTTCTTAAGGGAACCCTCATATATTGTTGGTGGGAATGTAAACTGGTGCAGCCACTATGGAGAACAGCATGGAGATTCTTCAAAAAAATTAAGACTATAACCACCAAACTACCAAATGATCCAGCTATCCCACTTCTGGGTATTTATCCAAAGAATACGAAAACACTAATTCTAAAAGATATATGTATCCCTATGTTTATCACAACATTACTTACAATAGCCAAGATATGGAAACAACCTAAGTGCCCACCAACAGATGATGGATAAAGAAGATGTGAGATATACACACACACACACACACACACACACACACACACACATACACACACACACACACACACACACACACACACAGAATGGAATACTACTCAGGCATAAAAAAGATGAAATCTTGCCATTTGCAACAGCCTGGATAAACTTGAGGATATCATGCTAAGTGAAATAAGTCAGATGAAGAAAGACAGATACTGCATAATTTTACTTATATGCGTAATAAAAAAAATGAACAAACCAAACCAAACAAAAGCAAACACACCAATACAGAGAACAGAATAGTGGTTAACAGAGGGAAAGGAGTAGGGAGGAGGGTGAAATGGGTAAAGGGGGTCAACTGTATGGTGATGGATGGAAACTATTTTTGGTGGTGAACACACTGTAGTGTATACAGAAGTAAAAATATAACGTTGCACACGTGAAACATATAATGTTATAAACTAATGTTACCTGAATAAAAAATAAATTTAAAAATAATAAAAATACCTAACAGCCAAAAACAAAAAAAGTGACTTCTCAGTTTCCAGTTTGAATAACTGAGTTGGTGTGATAACACTTACAGAGAAAACTTGAGAACAGGTGTGGGGAAGGGCAGGTTGGTGGGGAACAGACTTCTGCTGACATTTGTTACATTTTGACTTTGAGATTTCTGTGAGAAATCCATGAATACGTAAGAAGATAGTTGCCAAGGAAAGATTATATAATTTGGAATGAACTTATATCAATGAAAAGATGATTTTTAAATCTAGATGAATTAATAAGCCTAGTCAGGAGGAGAACATAAAGGCAAACATTTACTGAAGCCTAATATATCAGGCACTCAATAGATTTACAATCTAGATGGGGGAGACAAGTCAGTGGTAAATGCTGTGATAAACACGGGCCAAGTAGAGTTTTGAGTGGGGGTGTGAGGCAGGATCACTCTCTATTCTAGCTCCCCAACCAGTTACAGGGGATGGACTGTGAATATGGGTCGAGAAATGTAAACTGAATGATGTCTGAGATGTTGTCACTGTCTGAACTGCTCAACTTCCTCCAAAGGAAATCACCATTTTTATTGATAAAATCATTCTTCTAGCCTTGTCTTTTTAAAAAATGAATTTTAAAAGCTTTAGGCACAGGGTAACATGTCATGCCCAGCATTTTGGATGCCCTCAGGATCAGGACAAGATGGAGCCTGAAGCTGCTGGTCAGAGCAGCCACGAGCAAACTAGGCTCCAATTTTCCTTGGTAGGAAGGCACTGGAACAGCCAAACAGGATGGGGGGAGAAGCCAGTCCAAGAGTACATTCTCGCTGGCTCACAAGGCCTGTTTATGCAACCCCTCATGCCCTTCAAGTTTTCTCCCACCCTGAATGCACAGGCTGTGAGTGAGTGCTAGTTTATAGGCACGGCTGATTCCAGTCTCTTACATATCATGTCCTAATGTTTTATGACGTGCTGAGAAGACCTCTGGCAAAAAGTCTCTGTTTGAATTCCTTTTATTATTTTCTCATTTGTGATGTATCAGGCCAGAGGATGTGTGCAACCTGATCAACCTAGTAAAAATTTTAATCCCTTCTATTTTTATGGCCTTCCAGGAAAAATTCCATTTAGGGGAAAAGTAATGAGTTTCAGAACTAATTCACAAACATCCTGTCAACATGTTACCAAAAATGGGGCCCAACCTTGTCAGGGGTCTCAACTCATCTAAAAGTTTTCCTAATAGTTTTTGTTTAAAACGTGGTGCGTTGGAGCACTTGGGAAGCAGAGACTTGAGCAGGGGATGGGTGAAGGGTTCACTGAGAGTGTGTGTGTCTGTTTGTGGGAGGAATGGAGGAAAAGACTTAGGAATGAAGAGTTGTTAGGATGCCTATTTCCAAGACCTTTAGTCCACAGAAACTAAAGGTCTTTCTTGCTACCAGATCACTCAAAATACTAATCACAGCTAAAGTCACAATCTCTTTGGTTCTCACAAAAAGCCTGTGAAGTAGGTATTGCACACATTGCAACCCCATTTTCCAGATGGGGAACTAAAGCTGGGAAAAGCTAAATGACTTGTTCAGGGCCATATGGCTTAGTGATCAACAGCTTTGACCTGGTCACTTCTGACCTCCATGTCTAGTTTTGTTCCTGCCCTGTGCATGGGCCAAACTACCTCCTACACAGAAGATTGCTCCCCAGTATAAACATTCCCCCATCTCTACTCAAAGAGCCTGGGAACCAAAGGAGGGCAAATTTGAGAGTAACATACACAAGAGCTGCAGCATCATTCCATGTATAGCATCTTCAGTCTAATGATTCTTACCTCCTTTTTATCTCACTCCCACGATAGTTCATGTACACCTGGGATCACCTCATCAGCATAGGATCACCCATCTGTAATTCCAGTACTTTGTCTCTCACTTAAAGAGAAGCATAGCAAAATTCAGGTAAGAGCGATATTAAATCAGCTCTAATTTATCTTCATGTCAGTCATTCACAAACATTCCATAATTAGTAAGAACAAGTTATTAGTAGCACCAATTACTTGCAATGTAGTTTCAAACTGTCACCAGAAGTGACACCTGTTGTTCCATCCCAGTGATAACCACTTATTCTTTTTCACATCTACTACTGTTTCCTATTCACAACCACACACTCACTTTCACTAATTGAGGTCAGACCACATGCCTGCCTTCAGATAATACCAAGAGAGACAAGAGACCTGTCCCCATGGAGGAGGCTATGCACGGAGGTGTGTCAGAGGAACCACAATGGTGAATGACTCCCAAACTGAATCCCAACACCGTAAGTGCAGGTATGACACAAGAGATAAATCAGTAATGGAGAGGCAAAACACAATGAAAAGCGAGATCATCTCAGGATCATATGTTAGTGAATCATCAAAGGATTGATAGGATTCTACCAGAGGAGTTAGCTATATTTATTCTATCAGCTAACAAATCCATTTTTAAAATCTTAAATCTGACACTGATCACTGCTCACTCAAAATCTATAATGGTGCTATGCTGTCTTACCAGGGATTCCTGTCCAGTATTATCTGTATCAAAAAATGAAGATATGATATGTAGCCTCAGCTGGTGCCCCAGGGCCACTCTCTTCACTGACTGACTCTTAAGCCCAGTTTTACAATCATCACTCCATACTTTTTCCACTCTCTTTAATCCCTCAAATAGAAACTCACACCATACTCCCACACTCCACGTCCAAATGCACAGATGACCTAGCCTCCTAGGAGGTTTTGTGAAGCCTGAAGCGTATACAATTTGGGGAAAGGGGTTCTTTAAGGAAAAGAATGCAAAATGATGAATACAATAAAGAAATAATGCAAAGCACAAATTTTTTAAACGTGGAAAATACCACATCATCATAATATATATAAAAAATACATAATGTTTTTAGTAATTAACTGCCTGACATATCTCTTATATTTTTCTTACAATTTTTTGCCTGCAAACTCTGTGATCGTCTCTTCATATGACAATGGCTTTATAATATAATTTTTTATAGAGAGAACAGAAAGGTCATTATCTTTCCCTTAGCATGGTTGATCAAACTTTGTGGGTTTTTTAAATTCATATTTTAGGAGAGTTTCTTTCAATTTCCCAATTCTGTTACTGGTGATGTGAAGCAAATTTTTAGGATCATTGTCAAATTTAGGAAAACCTCTATTAAGTTTCTTTCATATATAAGCTATAAGATATGGAAGAAATTCCCATAGATTAGTTTATGACTCCTTATTTTTCAAACTTTGTTTCTCCTCCACTATCCACACACTCCTGATGCCTAGCACTGTAGAAAATGTTCGTTTGGGGTTATGACCTTTGGCTGCACACCTTCATGTCATGATGCCAGGTTAAGTCAGCTCAGTGGGCTGTAGAGTATTCCTGGATGTCATTCCTACACCGGGATTGCTATGAATGACTTAACTATACACAGAAGTGACTGAGAACTGAATAAATACACCCCACTAAACCTAATTAAATATATCCCCAACTTACTTCCCTGTAGCCAGATCCTCAGAATGTCCTCCACACTCCAATGTCAATCCACATGAGGGAAAAGTGTGACAAATAGGAAGCTGGAGTGGAAAGAGACAGCAATCTTAACCAAACGCAGTTTAAATATTGTACTTTTGCAAATCTTATAAAAACATGTGAACACATTGCTAGAAAAGGGAGGGGCCCATGAAAGTAAGGGGTTCTGAAGCTTTAAGTTTCATTAGATTCATGGTAAATCTACCTCTGTCTCTTAAGGGATTTGAAGTCATCCTACATAAACTTCCTCAGTTCCTCTCCCTTCTTTTTCAAAATGTGTCCATATCTTTAGCTATCCTCTGACCGTTCCCTTCTGTTTCTGGAGAGAAAGCATACCAACCTATTTGCAATAACAACCCTTCCATTTAATCCCATCTCTGCTGAGCTCTTGCCCAACCCATCATCCCTTCTTTTTTATCTCACCCTTCCCTGCACTATTAGTTTCTTTGACTCAGCCTGGAGATATACCAAAGTCCCAATACACCTTAAGGTGTTTAGACTGTGCTTTTCATCTTATCCCCATATCTGCTCTTTCTTTGTGTTCTCCTTTTTATTATGACTTCCATCATCATCCTAGACCCACAGGCTACAAGACTGACATATTTCACTCCCATATGAATCCTTTTGCCAAGTTTGGTCAAGTGTACATCCACAATATCTTTCTTAATCAGACACTCCATTTTTATATGACCTACATATAGTAAACAAACTAGGCTCTCAAGTCTATAGTCTTCCTGCTCTTACCCAGCCAAATACTGGGTTGACAGAGTGGACCGCTGTTGTTTTTTCTACCGAGCATTCACCCTCCTTTCTTACTGTCAATAACAATACCCCAATTTTTTGTTGAGGAGCCACCCCACCCCCATCCTCAGTCCATCTGTGGGCATAGACCTAAACATGGACAATCAGAGAATTCCATTTCCCTGGCCATAGTGATCAGTTCACATGTGGGCATAAACGACTTACCCAGACCAATGAGACTCCATTCTGAGTTTGGGGTGTTTTTTCTTAATTACTGGGGATGAGGAACTGGTAATGATATCTTACTGGATCTCTCACTAATAAATGGGTTAAATAAAATCTTGACACATTTATTTTACATTTGTATTGGAATCATGATTTTACCTTTTTTTTTTTCAATTAATGATCTTTCTGGAGGTCCTCCACCAAGATGCTCAGTGAATTCACCTGACACAACTGAGTAAACTGCATTGCCAGGAAAGTGCACCCAATGGATAGCTTGAGGCCAGACACATATTATCTTTGCTCCCAGAGATGAATGCCAAACAGCAATTTATCTTGAACTTTGCTGACTCTCCACTTCTCTAGCTCGTTTGATTTTTTTTTAATTTCCACTAATTGTGTATGTGTATATTTCATTTATGACTGATCAATTATTCCCCATCGGTGTCAGCAAAGATTAGGAATTTGGTTTGAATGTATGACCATTTTGGCAATCTCCAAAACTGCATTAATAGACTGTAGAGATCTTTTTATGTTGTTGTTGCGTTAGAGAAGACAGAGAATTTGTTTGGTTCGTCTATTTGTTTATTTTGAGCTCAAGCCAGTCAAGAATTTGTGCTCACTGGGAAGGAGAACTGTTCTTTGATATCTAGACCAGAGTGTTTTGCTATTTCTGTGCCAACTCTTGACTGGTGGCTGAAATTATAGAACTGAAGCATTAAGCTCTCCATCTGTATGTCTATGTCTATAATTCAGAAAGGCTTCTACCTCTCTTTGTGGGTGTGTAATGTTTTCCTAACTTCCAAGGGTATTAATAGATTAGATCATGAAATCTCATAAAGGAGCTCTGTTCTGATTAATTACACAAGAGACAAATAAGGCCAGGAGTCTCAGGCTATTTGAGCTACCTCAAGAAGGGAAGAATTCACCCAAACTTATAGACACTGCAGGTGGAATCTGATGGAGTTCATTGGCTTTGGTTTCTAGCTTCAAGGTTCCCAAATAATAGATGCCTTTAAAAGTCCAATCTAAGATTCCTTTTGAAAATTTCCAAATAAAAATTAATTTTTTAACTCTTCAATACTGTATGACTCTTGATTTGGCAAAGCAAATTTAAGGAGGCCTGTATAGTAAATTAACATTCTTGCTTCACCTATGATAAATAATAAAGCCAAATCTAATGAGTCAGATTTATTATGTGATAACTTTTTTCTCTTTTTTTTTCAAGATTATTATGATCACAAGGTGGGGGAACTACCAGAAAATTTTGTCAAAACTTGGAAATGAACAGAAAAATATTAGAGGGTATTTTGCCTAGCTCACCAGGTTACCTCAGCCTTTCCATGTCTTTGAGCTATTTCACAACTCTGTAAATTGTAAATAACTAATAGCAATGTAGATGATATTTTCCATAGTAATGCAAGTTATGCCTAGTGAAGAACCTATTGATTCCCAGCACCTTCTCCCCTACCCTTGTAGAAAAAGACAGTTTTCAAATTTAAAAATTTTTTTAATTGAAGTGTAACTGAAAAATAACATTAAAATTTTAGAACTTTTTCTGGCTATTTTTACATGTCTCCCTTTCCCTCTAAATATTAGAATTAGTTTGTCTGGCTTTTAAAAATAATTTTGGAATTTTTCACTGGAATTGCATTAAATTTATAGATTAAGTTACAAATTATAACTTTGTGAAGTCGAGTTTTTTTTGTTTGTTTGTTTGCGGTACGCGGGCCTCTCACTGTTGTGGCCTCTCCCGTTGCGGAGCACAGGCTCCGGACGCGCAGGCTCAGCAGCCATGGCTCACGGGCCCAGCCGCTCCACGGCATGTGGGATCTTCCCGGACCGAGGCACGAACCCGTGTCCCCTGCATCAGCAGGCGGACTCTCAACCACTGTGCCACCAGAGAAGCCCTAGAGAATTTTTAATTTCATTGATTGTGTTGTTCATCACTGTTTGTTTGCTCTTTAGTTCTTCTAGGTCCTTGTTAAACATTTCTTGTATTTTCTCCATTCTATTTCCAAGATTTTGGATCATCTTTACTACCATTACTCTGAATTCTTTTTCAGGTAGACTGCCTATTTCCTCTTCATTTGTTTGGTCTGGTGGGTTACCTTGCTCCTTCATCTGCTGTGTGTTTCTCTGTCTTCTCATTTTGCTTAACTTACTGTGTTTGCAGTCTCCTTTTTGCAGGCTGCAGGTTCATAGTTCATGTTGTTTTTGGTGTCTACCCCCAGTGGCTATAGTTGGTTCAGTGGTTTGTGTAGGCTTCCTGGTGGAGGGGACTAGTACCTCTGTTCTGGTGGATGAGGCTGGATCTTGTCTTTCTGGTGGGCAGGTCCACATCTGGTGGTGTGTTTTGGGGTATCTGTGACCTTATTAGGATTTTAGGCAGCCTCTCTGCTAATGGGTGGGGTTGTGTTCCTGCCTTGCTAGTTGTTTGGCATAGGGTGTCCAGCACTGTAGCTTGCTGGTCATTGAGTGGAGCTGGGTCTTGGTGTTGAGGTGGACATCTCTGGGAGATTTTTGCCGTTTGATATTACATGGAGCTAGGAGGTCTCTGGTGGACTAATGTCCTGAACCTGGCTCTCCCACCTCAGAGGCACAACCCTGATGCCTGGCTGGAGCACCAAGAGCCTGTCATCCACACAGCTCAGAATAAAAGGGAGAAAGAAAGAAAGAAGATAAAATAAAATAAAGTTATTAAAATAAAAAGTAAAAATTAATTAATAAAAAAAATTTAAAGTAATAAAAAAAAGGAAAGAAAGAAAGAAGGGAGCAACCAAACCAAAACACAAATCCACCAATGATAACAAGTGCTAAAAACTATACTAAAAAAAAAAAAAAGTACACAACCCTAAGACAAATGGTAAAAGCAAAGCTATACAGACAGTATCACCCACAGAAGCATACACATACACACTCCCAAAAAGAGAAAAAGGGAAAAAAAAAATATATATATATATATATATATATATATACCGTTGTTCCCAAAGTCCACCTCCTCAATTTGGGATGATTCGTTGTCTAAAGGAGGGAAGGAAGGAAAGAAAGAATGAAGATAAAGTAAAATAAAATAAAGTTATTAAAATAAAAAGTAATTATTAAGAAAAAAAAAAAAAACAGACGGATAGAACCCTAGGACAAATGGTGGAAGCAAAGCTATACAGACAAAATCTCACACAGAAGCATACACATACACACTCACAAAAAGAGGAAAAGGGGAAAAAATCATAAATCTTGCTCTCAAAGTCCACCTCCTTAATTTGGGATGATTCGTTGTCTATTCAGGTATTCCACAGATGCAGGGTACATCAAGTTGATTGTGGAGATTTAATCCGCTGCTCCTGAGGCTGCTGGGAGATTTCCCATTCTCTTCTTTGTTCGCACAGCTCCTGGGGTTCAGCTTTAGATTTGGCCCTGCCTCTGTGTGTAGGTCGCCTGAGGGCATCTGTTCTTTGCTCAGATACGATGGGGTTAAAGGAGCAGCTGATTCGGGGACTCTGGCACATTCAGGCCGGGGGTAGGTAGGGGTACAGAGTGCGGGGTGGGCCTGGGGCGGCAGAGGCCGGCGTGATATTGCAACAGCCTGAGGCGTGCCGTGCGTTCTCCCGGGGAAGTTGTCCGTGGATCCCGGGACCCCGGCAGTGGCAGGCTGCACAGGCTCCCGGAAGGGGGGTGTGGATAGTGACCTGTGCTCGCACACAGGCTTCTTGGTGGCTGCAGCAGCAGCCTTAGCGTCTCATGCCCGTCTCTGGGGTGCGTGCTGATAGCCACGGCTCGCGCCTGTCTCTGGAGCTCCTTTAAGCAGCGCTCTTAATCCCCTCTCCTCGCGCACCAGGAAACAAAAGAGGGAAGAAAATGTCTCTTGCCTCTTCAGCAGGTCCAGACTTTTCCCCGGACTCCCTCCCAGCTAGCCGTGGCGCACTAACCCCGTGCAGGTTGTGTTCACGCCGCCAGTCCTCTCCCTGCGCTCCGACCGAAGCTGGAGCCTCAGCTCCCAGCCCCGCCCGCCCCGGCGGTTGACTAGACAAGCTTCTCCGGCTGGTGAGTGCCGGTCGGCACCGATCCTCTGTGCGGGAATCTCTCCGCTTTGGCCCCTCAACCCCTATTGCTGTGCTCTCCTCCACAGCTCCGAAGCTTCCCCCTCCTCCACCCGCAGTCTCTGCCCGCAAAGGGGCTTCCTAGTGTGTGGAAACCTTTCTTTCTTCCTTCACAGCTCCCTCCCACTGGTGCAGGTCCCGTCCCTATTCTTTTGTCTCTGTTTATTCTTTTTTCTTTTGCCCTACCCAGGTACGTGGGGACGTTCTTGCCTTTTGGGATGTCTGAGGTCTTCTGCCAGCGTTCAGTAGGTGTTCTGTAGGAGTTGTTCCACGTGTAGATGTATTTCTGGTGTATCTGTGGGGAGGAAGGTGATCTCCTCGTCTTACTCTTCTGCCATCTTCCGATCGCCTATGAATATTTTTAACACATTTTTATTAATAGAGGACAATCAAGAGTTTGTGACAGATAGATAAATGATAGATAGACAGATATCCAAATACGTGTTCTGGTACAAACTGTAAAGTTAGGTGAATAGGAGTAACTTGGAAAAGTTAGAAATAAACTGAATAAAACTAACGGTGAAATGTTAAATACTTATCAATTGAGTTCTGTTTCCAGCCCTATGGTACAAATGAAGGTCAGAAAAATTCCTCTTTGTACTGAACATTTTTTTAAAAAGCTGGAATATACATAATTCATGGCTGAGCTGAAAGAAGAATGAGAGTACATTGAAAAGACAGGAATAACAATACTAGAATCATATTTATCCTGCAGAAAAGCTGGAACAGGCTTCCAATTTCAGCCCTGAAATACAAAGCTTCTAAGTCATCATTCCTATCTTTAGTAAAGTCTTCCAAGTGCGAAATTTTAAACTAGGAGATAAGTAGTGAAGGTAGTCTTAGCTGTCTACAGAGGTCTGGGCTTGTCCTTGCTCAAGAGATTTTCATAAATTCAATGAAATTATGACAGCCCAAAAAAGAGATCATGCAAATTAACATTGTTTAAAAATAACTAGAGACAAGTGAAAAAAACCCACAACACACCAAACTTATGGGATGCATCAAAAGTGGAGCTAAGGGAGAAATTTAAAGCGCTAACCACTTACATTAAAAAATAAGAAAGATCTCTAATCAAACTAACTTTACAACTTAAAGAACAAGAACAACAAACAAAACCCAAAGCTAGCAGAAGGAAGGAAATAACAGATTAGAGCAGAGATAAAGAAAATTTAGAATAGTAAAACAACAGAGAAAATCAATAAAAACAAAAATTGGTTCTTCAAAAAGATCAACAAAACTGACAAACCTTTAGCTGCATAGACTAAGATAAAGAGGAAAGACTCAACTACTAAAAAACAAATGAAAGTAGGGACATTACTACAAATTCTACAGCAATAAACAGGATTATAGGCAGTTTTGGTCCAAGATGGTGATGTGGAAAGATCCTGAACCCACTTCCTCCCATGGACACTCTGAATCTATAACTATTATACATATGGAGCAATTTCCACTGGGGGGGAAAAAAAAACCTAAAAGCCAGCTGAGCAACACCTACATATCAGGGAAACAAGAAAGAAGCCACATTGAGCAGGTTGCTGGTATAACCTGGAAAGGAATTTGTAAACTGAACTGGAACCTTGATTTTTGTGATTGCAGTTCAAGAGACACCTCTATATCACCTGGCTCTGGTGGCCAGTGGGACTTATACTTGTGGTCCACAGGACTGTATATATTTGCATACTTTAAAAGCTGCAGCCTGAGGGCTTGGCTCCCAATCAGACTGAATATAGGTGCTGACAGAGAAACTTCCCTTTAGGACATTGACAGGCCTTGGCACACCCTCAGATACGGGGATCCACTAAAAATGGGCTGTATGGATAATCACAAAGGTTTGAGAGATAATAAAGAGTTAGGGCAGGGTTGAACAATAAGGTTCATCTACACAAGGCCATTCCATTAAGACTGGAAGAGGTGGCTGTTTTATCTAATGAATAGAAACTAACAGAGTCAAGGAAAAAGAAGAAGCAGGGGATTATGTTCCAAATAAAGGACAGAAAAAACATCAGGAAAAAAAATGAAGTCCTTAATGAAATGAAGATAAGAGATTTACCTGATAAAGAGTTAAAAAATAATAGCCATTAAGATGCTAACCAACGCAAGAGGGAAGAGATATAGAAACATATGTATATGTATAACTGATTCACTTTGTTATAAAGCAGAAACTAACACACCATTGTAAAGCAATTATACTCCAATAAAGATGTTAAAAAAAATGCTAACCAAACTCAGGAATGATAAATGCAGTGAGAACTTCAACAAAGAAACAGAAAATATATGAAAATACCAAATAGAAGTCACAGATATATACATAGATATGGATAGATAGATAGATACAATAACCAAACTGAAACATGCACTAGAGGTTCAACAGCATGCTAGATGAAGCAGAAGAAATGATCAGTAAACTCAAAGACAAGGCAGTGGAAATCACCAAATCAGAGGAGCAACAAAAGTAAAAATAATAATAATAATAAATAAATAAAGTGAAGATAGCTTAAGGAACTTAAAGAGACAACACCAAGGTAACAAACATTTGCATTATAGGGGCTCGAGAAGAAGAGAGATAGAGAAGGGGGCAGAAAACTTATATGAAGAAATAATGACTGAAAACTTCCCTAACTTGGGAAAGGAAACAGACATCCAGATCCAGGAAGACCAGAGAGTTCCAAATAAGATGAGCCCAAAGAGACCCACATCAAGATACTTTACAATTTAAAAGTCAACAGTTAAAGACAAGGAGAGAATTTTTAGAGGAGCAAGAGAAAAACAACTTGTTATATACAAGGGAATCCCCATAAGACTGTCAGATTTTTCAGCAGAAATGTTATAGGCCAGAAGGGAGTGGCAAGATATATATCTCATGTTCATGGATCAGAAGAATTAATATTGTTTAAATATTCATACTGCCAAAGCCATCAGTAGATTAAATCTAAGCTCTATCAAAATTCCAATGATATTTTTCACAGAAATTGAAATCCTAAAATTCATAGGGAACCATAAAAGACCCCGAATAACCAAAACAATCTTCAGAAGGAAGAACAAAGTTGGAGGTATCACACTTCCTGCTTCTAAACTGTACTACAAAGCTATACTAATCAAAATAGTGTGGTACTGGCAAAAAAAAAAATACACATTAGACCAACAGAACAGAATAGAGGACCCCAAAATAAACAACCCCCTGCATATATGGTCAACTAATATTTGGAGCCAACAAGGGAGCCAAGAGTATTCAATGGGGAAAATATAATCTCTTTAATAAATGGTGCTGGGAAACTGGAAGACCACATGTAGAAAAATGAAACTGGACCCATATCTTACACCCCTCACAAAAATTAACTCAAAATGCATTAAAGACTTAAAATAAGACCTGAAACCATGAACTCCCAGAAGAAAACATAGTCTGTAAGCTCCTTGACATCAGTCTTCGTGATGACTTTTTGATCTGACTCCAAAAGCAAAGGCAAAAAAAGCAAAAATAAACAAGTGAGACTATATCAAACTTAAAAGCTTTTGCACAGCAGAAGAAATCATCAACAAAATGAACCTACTGAATGGGAGAAAGGCAACCTATTGAATGGGAGAAAATGTTTGCAAATCACACATCTGATAAGGGGCTAATATCCAAAATATACAAAGAACTCATACAACTCAATAGAAAAAAACAAACAATCGGATTAAAAAATGGGCAGAGGAACTGAATAGACATTTCTCTAAAGACATACAAACAGTAGATACATGAAAACATACTCAACATCACTAATCATCAGGAAAATACAATCAAAACCACAATGAGATATCACCTCACACCTATTTGAATAGCTATCATCAAAAAGATGAGATACTAAGTGCTGGTGAGGATGTGGGGTAAAAGGAAACTTTGTGTACTGCTGTTGGGAATATAAACTGGTTAGCCATTATGGAAAAGAGTATGAATTCCAGCAATTCCAGTTCTAGGTATATAGCAAAGAGAAAACAGTGATATTGAAAAGATATCTGCACACCCATGTTTATTGCATCATTATTCACAATAGCCAAGACATGGAAACAACGCTAAGTCTCCATCAATGGGTGAATGGATAAAGGAGATATGGCATATCTTGAGGGCATTATGCTAAGTGAAATAAGCCAGACAGAGAAAGACAAATAATGTATGATACCACCTATATGTGGACTATAAAAAAAAAAAACCATACACACTCAGAAACAGAGTACATTAGTGGTTGACAGTGGCTTGGGGGGTGGGGGAATTGGTCAAAAGGTACAAACTTGCAGTTCGAAGATGAGAAAGTTCTGGAGATCTTATGCACAGCACTGTGATTATAGTCAATACTGTACTAGGGCTTCCCTGGTGATGCAGTGGTTGAGAATCCGCCTGCCAATGCAGGGGATAGGGGTTCAAGCCCTGGTCCGGGAAGATCCCACATGCCACGGAGCAACTAAGCCCGGGCGCCACAGCTACTGAGCCTGTGCTCTAGAGCCCGTGAGCCACAACTACTGAAGCCCCATGCCTAAAGCCCACGCTCCGCAATAACAGAAGCCACCGCAATGAAAAGCCTGCGTACCACAAGGACGAGTAGCCCCCGCTCGCCACAACTAGAGAAAGCCTGCGTGCAGCAACGAAGACCCAACGCAGCCAAAAATAAACAAATAAATAAATTTAAAAAAACTAATAATAATAATACTGTACTATACACTTCAAAGTTGCTGAGAAACTAGATCTTAAATCTTCTTATCACACACGCACACACACACACACACACAAAGATAATTATGTAATGTGATGGAAGTATAAGCTAACATTATGGTGATAATCATATTGCAATATATAATTGTATCAATTCAACATGTTCAATTCAACCTTAAACTTATACAATGTCAATTATATCTCAATTTTTTAAAAAAGAATTTTAGGTCAAGTCTTCCACCATGTCTACTTCCACTTGCCTCTTAACATTTTCAAAATATACAGAATACTAAGAATTTCTTATACTTCAGTAAAGCTCTTTTTAAAATATTTATATTTCACATGTCATTCTGATGACCCTGTGTAGTAGGTAAGACAGAGATTATCATTATCTACACAGCTAATAAGTAGTATTAAAGCCTAGAGATAAGAAAATGTTAGCATCCTAGACAAAGAGGAGATGGCTCTAAATTTCTGATATGCTGAGTTTATGGAGGGAGGAGGAGTCAAATGAGATAGGCAGCTCTCTCACTTTCAACAGCTTGCCAATCTGAAAGATTATTGGTGCATAGTAGCCTAAGCTAGTACATTGTTATATCCTTTTCCGGTTTTAGATCTGAATTTCCCAGATCTGCTTTTTTTTTTTTTGGCTGTGTCGGGTTGTCGGATCTTAGTTGCGGCACGCGGAATCTTTCATCGCGGCATGTGGGCTCCTCTCTAGTTGTGGCGGGCAGGCTCTGTATTTGTAGCACATGGGCTTATTTGCCTTGCAGCATGTGGGATCTTAGTTTCTCGACCAGGGCTCAAACCTGCATTGGAAGACGGATTCTTAACCACTGGACCACCAGGGAAGTCTCCCAGATCTGCTTAAGTATCTTCCTATTCCAAGCTTGGATACCCTCTAAATAAAATCAGAGCAGGCATTTCGTGTACATGACTATTTTGAAGCACAATGCTGACACCTAGTGTATTGACTGATTTTTTTTCTTTCATTCTTTCTACTTTCCTTTTCTTTCATCCCTTCCTTCCTTCCTTCCTCCCTACCTACCTCCTTCCCTTCCTTCCTCCGTCCCTCCCTCCAAAAATGGCTACTAGGATATAGTTGTGTTTTTTTTTTTTTTCACACCACACGACTTGCGGGATCCTAGTTCCCTGACCAGGGATGGAACCCTGGTCCCCCACAGTGGAAGTGAGGAGTCCCAACGGCTGGACTGCCAGGGAATTCCCTAGGATACAATTTAATAATAGCAAACATTTATTAAGAACTTAACAGCATATCAAGCATTGTGCAAAGCATTTTAAAATATTTATCTTCATCAACTACAAACAATTCTTTATCATCATCCCCATTTCATTAAAAGAAAAGGGGGGGTGGGAGAGGTTAAAAGTTTAAATTTTATGACTGCAAAAGTTAGGATTCAAATGCAGATGTCTGACTCTGGAGCTTAGGTATGCACTCAATCGCTATTTTTAAAGGCTTTTAAAAATAGTTTGATTTGATGGCTAAGTCAGTTTACGTGTTATTCACGTGGAGTACATGTTTACAACAGAGACTATTCATAAGACTATTCATAAGAGTTAAGGCAGAAAATACGACAAATATTAGGTCTGCAACTTTGAGCCAGCCCTTCTCTTGATGTAACGTCTCTCTATGACAGGACGTCAGCCCTAGGCTCATCCAGGCTCTTTGCCCTTTCATTCTCCCTCTGAGGGCATAAGAAGACTCACAGAGTCTTCTAGGCAGGTTCTGGTTACCTCTGGCTTTTCAAAAAGAAGAGCAGTTATCCCGTGAACAATATACATTATAGTGTAGTTTCTTGTAGGGAGAGCCTACCTTTCCTTAGGTTAACTTGTTTCTTCTAGACTGAATGCTGCAAGAAGCCAGAACGTATGCCTTTCTCATTTTCAAAGGCAGAAAACTTGGCATGTAGTGGGTACTCAGTAATAATGTGCTAAATACATTAATGGAAGGCTGAGAATCTGTTATTGCTTTGCACGTTTTATTTAGAATATGCAGTTCTTTGAGTTCAGTTGCTTGGTGCTTGGTGTAAGTCTATAGCTGTGAGTACAATCTCCAAGTGAGTAGCTTAGCTTCTCTCTGAGAAAACAGGGTCCCCAGGGCTTGACAGCGTCTCCATCCAAAGGCTCTTTCAAGAATTTTATTTCCCTTTCCCTTCTCCTCGCCTGACAGTTCTGATACTAGGATGCATCAACTGTTCTAATGCAATGGGAATAAAGTGGTTAGAGAGGCTAAGTAACATGCACAGTGTCAGGCTTTCCAGTTAGTTTGAGCAAGCATAACTTGGCTGCTTCCAGGACTTCCCTTTCAACTTCCTTGGATCAGCCTGTCACTAAATCTTTGTGTTTAAATCTTTGTAATTAAACCTGAAAAGAACCTGTCAAAATACTTCTAGCCTAACTCTTCTAGACTAGATTTTATTCTTCATTTCCAGTGTCTAGTATACAATGGATTCTCAAGGAGAGTTTAGTAATAGAGAAAATATTAAAAGCTAACATTGATCGAATACTTGGCACATGCAAGTTCATTGCTTAACACAGCACACACATTATCTCAGTTCACAATACTAGAAAAAAAACTATTATTATTGTTCCAATTTTACAGATTAGGAAACACAATAAAAGAAATTAAGTAATTCATCCAAGGTCAGGTTCCAGATTAATATTTGACTTAAAACCCAACACTTTACAGCTATGAATCCCAAGTCCAGAACTGAGCTTTCTTTTGCCCCTTTTGGATCAAAAAGGCAAGACGTTCCTGTCAGGCCTGGACTTTAGTTCGAAACTGTTCTCCAAACGTCTGTCTGAAAAAAGTAGTGATGACCTTTTAACTCTACTCAAAAATAGCCTCTGGATGCAGAACATCCCACAACGCCTTTTTTGGGAAACTCTGTAATAAATTCATTAAAATTAAAATGTATGTGATTAATGACTTGTTCACTTGAGGTACAGGCCTTTTAGGTGAAGTAGAAATTTAGAGTTGTTTTAATACCATATTATTTCTACAAAAGTTGGACAAATCCATATTCAGCAATACTACCTCCTTTTCCATAAAATCAGATTCATTTCTATCACTGACTTACAGTTTGTTTCAGGAAAGTATATTCCTTTGTCTCAAAACTGTAGGTATTAAAGATACTGAACATCTGATAGAATAACATTAATTTCCTCACACTCCCAATTATACACATTTTACAATCACTTCAGTAGTTCTCAAACTTCAATGTGTAAATTCTGTTGGGAAGACTGCTAAGAATTGGGGTTCCTAGGCTATTCTCAGAGAATTCTAATTAATGGCTCTTGTTTGGAGCCTATATAATAAACAACTAAGCTAATTGCTTTTTTTAAAATTTTCATGACATATTTATTATGTCAGTATATGCAAAGTGTTATCATTTCAACATGTAATCAACATTAAAACTATTGGGTTATTTTACGTTTTTTTGCACCAAGTCTTTGAAACATAGTATGTATTTTACATTTATAGTACACCTTTTAAAAAATTTTTATTTTATATTGAAGTATTGTTGATTAACAATGGTGGGTTAGTTTCAGGTGTACAACAATGTAATTCACTTATACATATACATGTTTCTATTCTTTTTCAAATTCTTTTCCCACTTAGGTTATTACAGAGTATTGAGCAGAGTTCCCTGTGCTATACAGTAGGTCCTTGTTGGTTATCTATTTTAAATACAGCAGTGTGTACATGTCAATCCCAAACTCTCAATCTATCCCTACCCCACACCCGTCCCCCCAGTAATGATTAGTTCATTCTCTAAGTCAGTGAGTCTGTTTCTGTTTTATAAGTTCATTTTTATCAATTTTTTTTACATTCTGCATATAATTGATATCATATTTGTCTTTCTCTGACTTACTTCACTTAGTATGATAATCTCCAGGTCCATCCATGTTGCTGCAAATGGCATTATTTCATTCTTTTTAATGGCTGAGTAATATTCAGTCATATATAAGTAACATATCTTCTTTATCCATTCATCTGTTGATGGACATTTAGGTTGCTTCCACGTCTTGGCTATTGTAAACAGTGCTGCAATGAACACTGGGGTGCATGTATCCTTTCGAACCATGTTTTTCTCTGGCTATATGCCCAGGTGTGGGTTTGCTAGGTCATATGGTAGTTCTATTTTTAGTATTTTAAGGAACCTCCATACTGTTCTCCATAGTGGCTGTATCAACTTACATTCCCACCAACAGTGCAAGAGGGTTCCCTTTTCTCCACACCCTCTCCAGCATTTATTGTTTCTAGATTTTTTGATGATGGCCATTCTGACTGGTGTGAGATGATATCTCATTGTAGTTTTGATTTGCATTTCTCTAATGATTAAAGATGTTGAGCATTCTTTCATGTGTTTGTTGGCAGTCTGTATATCTTCTTTGGAGAAATATCTATTTAGGTCTTCTGCCCATTTTGGGATTGGGTTGTTTGTTTTTTTGATATTGAGCTGCATGAGCTGCTTCTAAATTTTGGAGATTGATCCTTTGTCAGTTGCTTCATTTGCAAATATTTTCTCCCATTCTGAGGGTTGTCTTTTCATCTTGTTTATGGTTTCCTTTGCTGTGCAAAAGCTTTGAAGTTTCATTAGGTCCCATTTGTTTATTTTTGGTTTTATTTTCATTACTCTAGAAGGTGGGTCAAAAAAGGTCATCAGTGTTCATGAGGGATATTGGTTTGTCATTCTTCTTTTAATGAGTTTTTCTGAATTTTTGTTTGGTTGTGTTTTGGTTTGGTTTGGTATCAGGATAATGTTGGACTCATAACTTGGGAAATGTTCCCTACTGTCCTATTTTTAATGAGTTTGTGTAAAATTAGTATTGTTTCTTTCTTAAATGCTTGGTAGAATTTACCAGTGAAGTCATCTAAGCCAGAAATTTTATTTGTGAGAAGTATTTAACTCCTTTAAAAGGTATGCCTATTTTTCCAGTTATCTAGTTTCTTCAGTGAGCTTTGGTTGGTCAAGTTGTGTCTTTCAAAGAACTATCCATTTCACCTAAGTTGTCAAATTTATTGGCATGAAACTATTAATTTCTTTATTTTGATATCTGTATGATCTGTAGTGATGTCGCCTCTTTCATTCTTGTTATTAGTTGTGTCTTCACTCTTTTTTGACCTACTTGGATAGAAATTTATCAGTTATATTGATCTTTCACAAAATCAGTTTTGATTCCATTTATTTCTGTTTGTTTTCTGTATCACTGAGTTCCTCTCTTATCTTTGATTTCCATCTTATACTTACAGTTACTTTGCTCTTCCTTTTCTAGTTTCTGAAACTGGAAGGTTAGATTATTAACTTGAAATCTTTTCTATTTTCTAAAAAAAGCATTAAATTTTTCTTTAAGCACTACTTTAGCTAAATCCCATACATTTTGTTTTAATTTTCATTCAGTCCAAAATATTTTGACTCATTATTTAAAAGTATGTTTTTTAATCTTCATATATTTGAAGTTTGTTCAGACAAGTTTGTTATTAATTTTAGTTTAATTCTACTGTGATCGGAAAAAATTTTTTTTGAACTTACTGCGATTTATTGAGATTTGTTTTATGGCCTAGTATATGGTACATCTTGGTGAATGTTCCATGTGAGCTTCAAAGAAAATATATCCTGCTACTGTTAGGTGGAGTGATCTATAGATGTCAGTTAGGTTAAGTTAGTTAATAGTATTGTCCAAGTCTTCTATATCCTTACTGATTTTTCTCTCAACTCATTCTATCAGTTATGAGAAAGGTGTTCTGAAGTAGTCAACTATGATTGTGGATTTATCTAGTTCCCCTTTCCAGTCTATCAGCTTGCGATTTGTGTATTTTGAAACTTTATTATTAGGTGCATCAGAGTTAAGATATTCTCATTTCCTCTTGATCAGTTAACCAGGCTGTCATAATACAAAATCCTTCATTATCCATAGTAATATTTTTCGATCTGAAGTATACTTTATTTGACTAACACAGCCACTCCAACTTTGGATTACTGTTTGCATATAACTGGGTCTTGCTTTTTCATCCAGTGTGACAATATCATCTTTTAATTCTGGTGTTTAGACCGTTTTCATTTAATATAATTTAATATAATTATTCATATGGTTGGGTTTAAATCTACCCTTTTCATAGTTTTTTCTATTTGTCTCATGTGGTCTTTGTTCCTTTCCTCTTTTCCTAACTTCTTTTGGGTTTGCTGAGGTTGGTTTTTGTTTCTTAAATAATTCAAATATTTTTAGATACCTCTTTGTTTTGTTATTTTGTCTTAGTAATTGCTAGAGTTTACAATATAGTCAATCTTCAAATAACATTACACCACTTCACACATACTGTAAGAACCTTACTAATGCATGCTTCCCATCCCCCATTTGCACACTGTGATATTATTTTTAGACATTTTACTTCTACATATGCTACCCACCCCAAATGCATTGTAAATATTTTTGCTGTACATAATAGATTATTCC
Organism: Aethalodelphis obliquidens; assembly: GCF_003676395.1. NCBI lineage: Eukaryota > Metazoa > Chordata > Mammalia > Artiodactyla > Delphinidae > Aethalodelphis > Aethalodelphis obliquidens. Next base: position 18,611,855 of record NW_020837956.1, on the reverse strand, counting down.
ATAAGATTTAACAATTAGAAAAATTAATCTTTTTTATTTACTCACATACATGTGTCCAAATATCTGGTTGTTCTTGTTTTTTCTTGCTAGGAAAAGTTACTTGTCTTTTAGTATTGGTCTACTGTCAATTTATTATCTCGCCTTTTGTCTAAAAAAGTGTTTATTTCAACTTCCATTTTAGGAAGTGTTTTCTTGGGTCAAATTTGTAGGTTTAGGTTTTTTTTTAACTTTTTTTTTTTTTTTTGCGGTACGCGGGCCTCTCACTGTTGTGGCCTCTCCTGTTGCAGAGCACAGGCTCCGGACGCGCAGGCTCAGTGGCCATGGCTCATGGGTCCAGCTGCTCCACGGCATGTGGGATCTTCCCAGACCGGGCCATGAACCCGTGTGCCATGCATCGGCAGGTGGACTCTCAACCACTGCACCACCAGGGAAGCCCTAGGTTTAGTTTTTTGTTGTTGCTGTTTGTTTCAGTGCTTTAAAGGCATCCATTGTTACAGCCTGCATAGTTCCTGGTAAGTCAGTTGTCATTTTTATCTTTGTTTCTCTGTGTCTTACCATGTCTTTTTCCCCTCTGGTTTCAGATTTTCTCTCTATCAAAGGTTTTCAGCAACTTGTTTATAATACGCCTTGCTGTGGTTTCTTAGCATTTATTCTTTGTTCAATTTGCTTCTTGAATCTATGTGTCCAGTTTTTATGAAATTTGGGGAAATTCTGGACATTATTTCTTCAAATACTTTTTTTGTCCCTTCCCCAACCACCCCCCTCCTTTTTTTTCCCCACTGGGACGCCAATTACACCTAAATTAAACTGCTTAATACTATCCCATAGATCACTAGTGCATTGTTTATTTCCTCTTCCTCTGACTCTTTTTTTTCATTATGGATAATCCTGTCTTTGATTTAGTGTCTAATCTGATAATCCCATTTAGTGTATTTTTCACTTCAGCTACTACATTTTTCATTTCTAGAAGTTCCAGTTTGGTCTTTTTTATATCTCCCACTTCTACCATGCTGTTTTCTTCTGCCTTCTTGGCCACGTGGAGCATTATTTTAAAGTCTCCAGTATAAGACAACACTCAATCTGGCTAAAAGATTCCAGAGTAAGTCCTTATGATAATGAAGGCCACCAAAGGCTGGCCTTCATCCAAAGAAGGTGATATTGTGTATATGGTGGGATTGGAAGGGAGTCCTCTATTATGAGCCCCTTCTGGAAAACCAAACGATTAATTCCAACAAGTACTGCTCTCAGTTAGACCAACTGAAAGCAGCACTTGACGAAAGCATCAGAATTAATCAACAGAAAACGCATAATCTTCCGTCAGGATAATGCAAGACCACATGTTTCTTTGATGACCAGGTAAAAACTGTTACAGCTTGACTGGGAAGTTCTGATTCATCTGCCATATTCACCAGACACTGCACCTTCGGATTTCCATTTATTTTGGTCTTTATAGAATTCTCTTAATGGAAAAAAATTCAACTCCCTGGAAGACTGTAAAAGGCACCTGGAACAGTTCTTTGCTCCAAAAGATAAAAAGTTTTGGGAAGATGGAATTATGAAGTTGCCTGGAAAATGGCAGTAGGTCGTGGAATAGTGAATACGTTGTTCAATAAAGTTCTTGCTGAAAATGAAAAATATGTCTTTTATTTTTACTTAAAAACTGAAGGAACTTTTGGCCAACCCAATAGTATACATAATGTAATGTCATATATTTATATAGTTATAATTTATATATTTAGATGTACTGTTATATATGTACTATTTAATTTAGAAAGTAAATGCATACACACACACACACATACACACACACCCCTATCTATATATCTATACCTATCTATCTATTTCTCTATCTACATATATCCTTTCTAACTGCCCAGGACTCTTTTTCTCAAAAGAATGCTGTTCAAACTAAAGGGTACACCAACCATTATAACAATAGAAAAGACACTGAAAAATTTTTTTAATTACAAGAAAACATCTTGCTGCTTTATTGTGGGTAGTTTTGATGAAAAGAAAAAAAAATGACATGCTATCAGACCCTGTCCTTGCAACACCATTCTTCATCTGGAATGCCTCTGAGCCGAGATGGACAAGGCAAGGAACATGTAGACAGGTGTGAAGAGGGTTTTCCAGGCATCATAAATAGCAGATGTAAAGCCATAGAAGTGCTGAAGCGTAATTTTGGATGGTTAAAGAAGAGGATGGAAGAGGTCATAGATGAGGTTGAAGAAGAAAGCTCTTTAAGAGCCTTATAAAAGAATTTCGACTTTATCCCATGGATAATGAAATGGCATTCAAAAATTTAAACACAGAAAAAGCACAATCATATTTTCCTATTAGAGAACTCTGGTGCTGGTGTAAATGAGAGATTAGGGACAGTAGAAGACTCTAGGTGGGAAGACTAACCACAAGAGTCTTATCTATAAAATGTGGACAATGATATCTGCTTTGCCTATTTCACTTAGAGTACTGTGAGATGATCAAATGAGAATATATGTGAAAGTGTTTTGAAAACATAAGTAGTAAACAAATGCTTATTATATCCAGAAGGTGAACTGTGCATAAGATCTGAGTGTTCATACTATTTCTGAAGAATCAGACAGCAATAAAGATGACAAAAGACCAAAAATTGGTAAATACTCTTCACTTTTTCAAAAGTAGTAAAAGGTGCATTTCCAGAAATTTAAGACTGGTAAAATTGACCTCAAGCCCCATTCCTACCAAGAATCATCCCTATACTTTTTAAGACATTCAGGGCCAAACACATGGGATGGTCTAAGTTCTCCCAGCCCACTGTGAATTTAGAGGTTATAAAAGGATGCACCTTAAATGCTGTGTGCAAGGCATCCTTATGATGGTGTATAGTCCCTTCCCCTTGAGTAACTTGCTTCTACCCAACTTTGAGAGGGTGTCACTTCCATAATTAGACTACAAAAGATTTTGACTTCTGTCTTGCTAGTAGACTTTCTCCCTTGCTCTGATGAAGTTGTCATGTTTGGGAAGCCTAGATGACAAGGAACTTCTGGCCTGCGGCCAGCTACACATCTGAGGTCTTAGTCCAACAACCCCAAAAGAACTCAATCCTGCCAAAAACCACGTAAGTGAGCTTGGAAGCAGACCTTTCTTCAGTCAAGCCTTCAGATGAGACTCCAGCCCTGGTTGACACTTTGAATCAATATGAGACAGCCATGAGGCAGATGACCAACCAGCTAAGCTGTGCCCAGATTCCTAACCCACAGAAACTGTGAGATAATAAATAGGTGTAGCTTTAAACTATTACTTTTGTTGTAGTTTGCTATGCAGCAATAGTTAACCAATACATACTAGTAGGATTACCTTGGACAAACACAATGGTTGTAGAACATTCAATTGAGCCAATGTTTTTCCCAAAAAAAAGCAACTGACTATAAGCCAGAATACTCTAGCATTCTCTTGGGAAGAAAACTGTTACTGTCATGGCAACCTGATAAAGTGGCCTTATTTGAGGAGATAAAAGATGTAAACAGCCTGGCCCAGGACTTCATTATAACATCATGTTCCTATTATCAAAAGATGATAGGGCTTCCCTGGTGGCGCAGTGGTTGAGAGTCCGCCTGCCGATGCAGGGGACACAGGTTCGTGCCCCAGTCTGGGAAGATCGCACATGCCACGGAGCGGCTGGGCCCGTGACCCACGGCCGCTGAACCTGCGCGTCCGGAGCCTGTGCTCCGCAGCAGGAGAGACCACAACAGTGAGAGGCCCGCGTACCGCAAAAAAAAAAAAAAAAAAAAAAGATTGTAAACAACCCAGAAAAAAACACTGAAGATGATTAAAAGAAAGCAGACCATGAAGAAAGATTCAAGGACAAGAATGAATTAGGCCAGGGAAGAGTAATCTGGGTTGATAGGTAAGGAAGTTGAAAATGATTTCAAGTACATAAGGGATAAATGAATACATATGTACGGTTAGGTAAAGTTATAAAATTTCCCCCTAGAGATTTGAAAGGAAGAAAGAACAGGTTATTCTCCATAACCCAGTCAAGCTCTGTGCTTCTGGAATCTACACATCAATTCAAAACACCACAAAACAATGACATCACAAGTTTTAATATTCTGACTTGGCAAAAATATGGGAAGCAGCACTGAACAAGTACAGCCATGTGTCCCGATACTAGTCTAGAGAGTATGGGTTAGCAAATGTAGTCATGCCTATCCATAGGAGTATTAACTACTACTCTGATTACTGCTGCTATAATCTTTGGTTGTCTAGACAGCTGTAACTATCTTAGAAAACGCAACAAATACTGTATATAGATTTAAGATAAATTTAAATATCAAAAGAAAATCTTCCTTATCACCTGCAAGTTAACTCTGCCAGAAAGGAAACTTGTGAATAGATGGTCATCACTCAACCCTTTACTGTGCTAGGATACCAACAGATCATTACCACATTAACCACGTAACTGCACTAAATCCCCCAGGTACCTTTAAAAGAAAGCTTTTCTCAAATCAAACCACTGCATCCAGAGTCTGAAGAACCAGAACTTGTTTCACTGTTTAGGAGAGGCCTTAAGAAAAGAAAAAGAAAATATGGAAAAAAAAACTATAGTGAAGTTGGGTTCTTTAGTTTTTTACAGTCTGATTCCAGGTAACAGTTTCATTCCAGATATGCCTCACACAGAAGACTTTAATTCTTCAGAGTTCTAAGTAGATGAACAAAGGAAAATAACTTTACAAGGTTTTTAAAAAAATTTTTTTTCTGACCAGTTACCCCTTTGGTTAAGGTCTTGATATAAAAGCGCGCCATAGGAGTGATGTCAGCGAGATGACAAAATAGGAAGCCTTCCCCCAACAAACACACCAATTCAACAATAATTCATGGATAAATTCCCTTTGTGACAAACCCTGAAACTAGTTAAGTAGCAAAAATCCAAAACATTGACAACACCAAATGCTGGAGAGGATATGAAGCAACACGAACTCTCATTCACTGCTGCTGAAAATGTGATAGCAATACTACAGTCACTCTGGAAAACGGTTTGGCAATCTCTTACAAAACTAAACGCACTCTTACCATACAATCCAGCAAGCGCAATACTTGGTACTTACCCAAATGAGCTGAAAATTTACATCCACACAAAACCTGCACAAAGATGTTTATAGTAGCATTATTCATAACTGCTGAAACTTGGAAACAACCAAGATGTCCTTCAGCTGGTGAATGGATGAATCAACTGTGGTACATCCAGACAATGGAATATTAGTTAGTGCAAAAAAAGAAGTGAGTTAAAAAGCCAAAAAATGACCTGAAGGAAACTGAAATGCACATTAGTAAGTAAAAGATGCCAATCTAAAAAGGTTACAATAGCCTATGATCCCAAAGATATGACATTCTGGAAAAGATAAAATTATGGAGACAGTAAAAAGAACAGTGATGGCCAGGAGTATGGAGGATGGTGGAATGAATAGGCAGGAGCATGTAAGATTTTTAGAGCAATGAAACTATTCTGTATGATACTATAAGGGTGGATACATGTCATTACACATCTGTCAAAACCCATAGACGGTACAATATGTGATGTTGTAAACTGTGGACTTTGAGTGATAATGTGTCAGTGCAGGTTCATGGATTTTAACAAATATACCACTCTGGTTCAGGCCATGATAGTGGGAATGGCTGTGTACATGTCAGGGAAGGGGATATATGTGAACTCTGTACTTTCTGCTCAGTCTTTCTGTGAACTGCTCTTAAGAAGTCTATTTTTAAAAAATTAAAATTAAATTTCATAGGCGCAGGTAGTCTGACAAAAACCTCAACTAATTTCTTAAATGTTCCAACATGTTTCCTGTCCTTCTTAAGGCTTAAGGTGATCATTGAGAAGAATCAAAAAGAGTATCTTGCAAGTTGTGAAGATAGTTATAGAAAGTGCCAAAGTGCTGATAAGTGGTCAGCTACCCACAGATATTGCCCCAAGGACAGCAGCTGTCTGTGTACATGAATTCGGATAAGTTGGTAGAAGACAAAGGTCTCTTCAGTTGATAGGCATATCTTATTCAAGGGGATCATCACATAGTATCCAAATCCTCTTTTCCTGAAAGTCTACTGTTTGTATATTGTTTAAATTTTGTTGTTATGCAGATTTTATTTTAAACAGTACTTTCTATAATGAGATTTAACCTGTAATATAGCCTCAAATTGGCTGAATATTACAAAGTTACATATCATTTTCAATTACTAGGTATATAATATAATCATAATGCTCATCAAATGCTTTTACCAAAAATAAATATTTTTTTAAAATGTGACATTTTAAAAGAAATTTTATGAGAATCGCTAAGAAAGAAAAACTGTTTAAGAACACTGCTGTTTTAAAAGCACAGCTAACAGTTTTAAAATGACATTACTTCCCTGAGAATCACAGCTGTAGATGCCTTAATTCCTGTGCCAGATTAAAGGACTTCAATACAAACATCTCTTTTAAATTTTAACGAAGTAAAAGTTAAGATTTTTCTATATCAAAATCACTAACTGAGATTTCCCCAAATTTCACAGTGGTTCTAAGGAATTCTAATTTAACAAACAAACAAAAAAAACTTTAAACTTTTGCATTTTCAAAAACTGCATTTTTATACCAGTTATCAATTTTCACTGAAATGTCTAGGAGTTTCACATACATAACCTCTAAGTATTTAAGTAATTTCAATTATGTTACATGGCCTAAAGGCTGTCCATCAAGTTAAAATCTTGACTATCCTGCTCACAGAATTTAAGGTAAAGCAATGATTTGAAAACTTTTGAGGTATATTCTTTCTTGCTTCCCTCCCCTCCCACACACCCACAACAGACAACACACAAAAGGGCTGTGGCATTAGGCTTCATAATGAATTCTACAATCTCACCTTGAACTAAGAGAAATTTCACTTAATCTTTGAAACTCCTCCTGGGCAGAACCTTACCTAAACCATTCTTGATGAAGCTACGTCCCCTCTTCTTCACCAAACCGTCCTATGACTGTGTGCTCTGTTATGCTCCTACAGCTGCACAAGTGTTTCCCAGGGTCTGGTCTGATTTATGACTGTTTAAAACTAGCTATTGGGCTTCCCTGGTGGTGCAGAGGTTGAGAGTCCGCCTGCCGAAGCAGGGAACATGGGTTCGTGCCCCGGTCCGGGAAGATCCCACATGCAGCGGAGCGGCTAGGCCCGTGAGCCATGGCCGCTGAGCCTGTGTGTCCGGAGCCTGTGCTCCGCAACGGGAGAGGTCACAACAGTGAGAGGCCCGCGTACAGCAAAAAAAAAAAAAAAAAAAAAAACCAAAAAACTAGCTATTGACTGAAATAAAAACAGCTCATTATCACCCAGAACATGTTCCTAAAGATAAAATCAATCCTGACCTCTCCTCTTTACTATTCGACACATTTTTCTTAAATCTTCCTCCAAATCCTATTTCCTCAAATCACATGTGCCACTTACTCTGAACTTTTTTTCTCCTTTTTTCATGTGTGGAGTCCAAAATCAAGCATAAAACTCTTACAAATGTTTAAACGATGTGTAAGGACTCTGCAAAACACCGTTAGGATGGCCATTTTTCTCCCATCGTACCTATGACGCCATATAAGTGGATGGCAATAAGCAAAGTTTGTATTTCCAGAAGAGTTATTTTTTGTTTCTCTTTTTGAAAACTCAATGGGAAGGCTTGCATTCCTGGGTCCCTTGAAACTGAAACAGAGAGGCAGTTCTTAGTAGACTACCACCCCCACGGCACTGCGAGGACAGCAGACTGAAACACACCCCCGTCTTTCTGGGAAAGAGGCCTATTTGCTTGTCCTGGAACTTCAGCCTGAGGGGCAGCCTTCTGGTTTGGCACACACCTGGAGACTACAGAGGTGCTCTCAGGGAACAGGATGCCATCTTTGCACTCTCCATCTGCCTCACAACAGCTCTCGGATATTTTCCAGAAAGGAGCTTATACACTCATCTGGAGCACAGATTTGTGCACCTGTTGCCTAGGGAACACCTCCAGATCGCCCAGCTCTAGTGGCCAACAGGGCTTATGCTTGCAGTCCCACTGGTCCCACTGTATAATTTTGCATGCTTCAAAAGCTGCAGCCTAAGGGTTTGGCTCCCAATCAGCCTGAATCTAGGTGCTGACTAAGATACTCCCCTTTGGACAATGACAGGTCTTGACGCACCCTCAACTACTGGAAATTATTAAAGATAAAACAGGCTACATGAACAATCAAAAAGCCTTCAGATACAACCAACAGCTAGGGCAGGGTTGAATGATAAGTTTCATCTCCTAAACAAGGCTACCCCTTCAAGACTGGAAGAGGTGGTTTTTAATCTAATGCACAGAAACGAGCAGAGAGATGAAACTGGACCACTATCTTACACCATACACAAAAATTAACTCAAAATGCATTAAAAACTTGAATGTAAGACCTCAAACCATAAAACTCCTAGAAGAAAACATAGGTGGTAAGTTCCTTGACATCAGTCTTAGCAATGATTTTTTGGATCTGATTCCAAAAGCAAAGGCAACAAGAGCAAAAATAAACAAGTGGGACTATATCAAACTAGAAAGCTTCTGCACAGCAAAGGAAAACAACAAAATGAAAAGATAACATACTGAATGGGAGAAAATATTTGCAAACCACATATTTGATAAAGGGTTAATATCCAAAATATATAAAGAACTCATACACCTCAATAGGAAAAAAAAATCCAATTTAAAAATGGGCAGGGAATGTGAATAGATATTTTTCCGAAGAATACATACACATGGCCAACAGGTACATGAAAAGCTGCTGAACATCACTAATCATCAGGGAGATGCAAATCAAAACCACAATGTGATATCACCTCAAACCTGTTAGAAGGGTTATTATCAAATAGACAATAAATAACAAGTATTGGAAAGGACTTGGAGAAAAGGGAACCCGTGTACACTATTGGTGGGAATGTAAATTGGTGCAGTCGCTATGGAAAACTGCATGGAGGTTCCTCAAAAAATTAAAACTAGAACTACCATATGATCTAGCAATTTCACTTCTGGGTATTTACCTAAAGAAAATGAAAACACTAACTCAAAAAGATATATGCACCTCCATGTTCACTGCAGCATTTACAGTAGCCAAGATATGAAATCAATCTAAGTGTCCATCAATGCATGGATAAAGAAACTATGGTGATCACATACCAATACACAATATTTATTATTCAGTCATTTTAAAAGTATAAAATCCTGCCATTTGCAACAACATGGACGGACCTTGAGGAGATTATTCTAAGTGAAATAAGTCAGAGAAAGACAAATACCATAAGATCTCACTTACATGTGGAATCTAAAAAAACAACAAAAACAAAAACGAGCTCACTGATACAGAAAACAGATTGGTGGTTATCAGAGGCAGGCAATGATGAGTGGGTGAAATGGGTCAAACGGTACCAACTTTCAGCTATAAAATACATAAATTATAGGGATATAATGTATAGCATGGTGACCATAGTTAATAGTACTGCATTACATATTTGAAAGTTGCTAAGAGAGTAGACCTCAAATGACCTCATCACAAGAAAAAACATTGTATAACTCTATGGTGACATGTTAACTAGACTTATTGTGGAGACCATTTTGCAATATATACTAATATACTTTATGCCAATTATGCCTCAACCCAAAAAAGAAGAAAAAAATGACATTCTTTCTTAGATAAAGGGAGAAAAAGAGACATAGGATAAAAAAATGACAAAATAGAGAAAGCTGTATCCCTTCTGATGTCATATGATGAAAGAAACTGAGATTTAAGTGTTGTTTTAGGCTTGCAAAATTTGCCCTATTACACACAAAGGAACCCCATTCAAGAAGAAACTAAAAATCCATTTTTATTAATGATTTTTGTAAGAAAACAACATATTTACATACATGTTTACAAACATTTGCATAAAATTCTTTTCCTTTCCTTTTAAAAGGTGTCGTTCATTTGGCAAAAGATTAAAACATTATTTACCACTAGCAATGAAATCCAGTAACTTTATAAATGGTTATTTCTTCCCTTCACCCTTTTCCTTATATTAAATACACTTAAAGGCTACCCAAACTAACACTAATATTTAGAAGGACAATGAACTAAAGGAGCATGACTAATGGTAAGAATGCCTGTTAGGAGATAATGCTAAATTTATGCGTGCTAATTAAGAATATGAAATACAGCAAATGCATACTTACAAGGTCCTATTTTCCTTGATGTGTTTCATTGAAGGAAGAGGGAGAAACAGTAAAGGAGGGAAAAGGGGCAAGAAGGGGGTCGTTGCTGGTGGGGTCTTTTTTGGGGGGTGGGAGGGATGGAAAGGTCCTTGGAGGGGACCACAAAAAAGCATCTGAGACCACAAGTACAGTTAGAGAACATGCCTAACACCATTCCTGCACACAAACATGGGGCTGCTGGGTATTATCTCCTGAGTTCCACTCTTCATTAAAAACCAGGACATGGAAGCAACCTAAGTATCCATCGACAGATGAATGGATAAAGAAGATGTGGCACATATATACAATGGAGTATTACTCAGCCATAAAAAGAAACGAAAGGGAGTTATCTGTAGTGAGGTGGATAGACCTAGCGACTGTCATACAGAGTGAAGTCAGAGAGAAAAACAAATACCATATGCTAACACATATATATGGAATCTAAAAAAAAAGGTCATGAAGAACCTAGGGGCAGGACAGTGATAAAGATGCAGACCTACTAGAGAATGGACTTGAGGACACAGGCAGGGGGAAGGGTAAGCTGGGACAAAGTGAGATAGTGGCATGGACATATATACACTACCAAATGTAAAACCGATAGCTAGTGGGAAGCAGCTGCATAGCACAGGGAGAACAGCTCAGTGCTTTGTGACCACCTAGAGGGGTGGGATAGGGAGGGTGGGAGACGCAAGAAGGAAGAGATATGGGGATATATGTATATGTATAGCTGATTCACTGTTATAAAGCAGAAACTAACACACCACTGTAAAGCAATTATACTCCAATAAAGATGTTTAAAAAAAAATGAATTGTAGGGAAAAATGAAAAAAAAAAAGTCAAGCCTAAGGATACAAGAGAATGAATAGATTACCTACTGCCAGAAGCCACAGGTTGTGAGCTATCTTGAAAAAGTTTCTCCCAGGTTAAAGCAGCCTCTTCAGGACTACAAAAGTAGGCTGTCGTCGTTGTTTTCAATATACAGGAAAACAAAAATACAATAAAGAGAAAAGAAGAACGGATACAGATCAGTATCTTTCTTCACATCACCATCTTTTATCTTAGAGGGAATCTTTTTTTTTTTTTTCCAACAGCTTTATTAACATTAGCAGCTTCATTTGCATACCATACAGATCATCAATTTAAATCAAACAGTTCAATGGTTTTTAGTATATTCACAGACTTAAGCAACCATCACCAAAATCAATTTTATCACCCCATAAAAGAACACCTGTGCTTTTTATTTTTGGGGGGGGTGCTGCATTGGGTCTTCATTGTTGCATGTGGGCTTTCTCTAGTTCGTCTAGTGGGGGCTACTCTTCATTGCGGTGTGCGGGCTTCTCATTGGGGTGGCTTCTTTTGTTGTGGAGCACAGGCTCTAGGTGCACAGGCTTCAGTGGTTGCGGCACGTGGGCTCAGTAGCTGTGGCTCACAGGCTCTACCGCGCAGGCTCAGCTGCTCCACGGCATGTGAGATCTTCCCAGACCAGGGCTCAAACCCATGTCTCCTGCATTGGCAGGCAGATTCTTAACCACTGCGCCACCAGGGAAGTGCCACCTGTGCTCTTTAGTTATCATCTCCTTCGTCTGTCTCTAAAGATTTGCCTGTTCTGGACATTTAATATAAATGGAGTCATGTAATTGGTCTTTTATAATTGGCTTTTTTCACTTAGCATGATGTCTTCAAGGTTCATCCATGTTGTAGAGTGTATCAGTTTTTCATTCCTTTCCATTGCCCAATAATATTCCATTGTATGAATATACTACATTTTATCCATTCAGCAGTTGATTTCTACTTTTTGAGTTTTATATGAATAATACTGCTATGGACATTCATGTATAACTTTTTGTGCAGGCACGTTTTCATTTCTCTTAGGTATGTAGGTAGGAGTAGCACTGCTGGTCAATCATAAGATACCTCTCTGTTTAGCTTTTTAAGGGACTGCCAGACTATCTCCCAAAGGGGCTGCACCATTTTATATTCCCACCAGCAATGCACAAAGCCTCCAATTTCTCCACATCTTTGCCCACATGCTGTTATCTATCTTTTTTATTATAGCCAGCCCGGTGTGAAATAGTATCTCATTGTGGTTTTGATTTGCATTTATTTCCCTGATGTCTAATGATGGTAAGCATCTTTGCTTATTGGCCATTTGTACAACTTCCTTGGAGAAATGTCTATTCAGATCCTTTGCCCGTTTTTAAATTGAGTTTCATTTTGAGTTGTGAGTTATTTATATATATATAAAATACAAGTCCCTTTCCAAATATGTGATTGCAAAATTTTCTCCGATTCTGTGAGTTCTTTTATTTTCTTGATGATGTCCTTTGATGTAAAAAAGTTTTAAATTTTGATGAAGTCCAGTTTGTCTTTTTTTTCCGTTTGTTCCATGTGGATATCTAGTTGTCCCAGCACCACTTGTTGAAAAGACTATTCTTTCCCCATTGAATTATCTTTACACTCTTGAAAATCAATTGATCATACATGAGGATTTATTTTTAGACCCTCAGTTCTATTCCATTGATCTATATGTCTATCTTCATGCCAGTACCTCCCTGTCTTGATTACTGTAGCTTTGTAGTAAGTTTTGAAATCAGGAAATGTGAGTCTTCCAGTTTTGTTCTTTTTCAAGATTGTTTTGGCTATTTTAGGTCCCTTGCCTTTCCATATAAGTTTTAGCATCAACTTGTCAAAATCTACAAAAAAGGGCAGCTGGGATTGTGTTGAATCTGTAGGTTACTTTAGGGACTGAGGCAATGTCTTTTTAAACGTTAGGAGATAACAAGTATTATAGAATTAAACCAGTAATACTACTGTTGAATTACTTGTATCCATTAACTAAAAGTGGGGAGAGAAACAGATAAAACTTGGCATTTACTGCTTTAGTTCCCAAATACATGAAAGATAGATACTCCTAGGAATAACCAATTTAGTTTGCCTTAAAAAGGGTTTAAATTTTTTAAACAATATTTTGACTATTCATATTATTTTCCATTTATTATATAAACCTCATTATCTTTATTTGAAAGACTATTATTCTTCAGTGAACATGATAAAATCCCCAAGCTCAGTAATCTCAGCATCTCTATTTTGCTACACAATCCACTGTTGCTTTCTTGAGGGTGTTCCTAGGCTGATCTGCAAATAAGTACAAAATTTGGTAAAGGTTTATTTTTTAAGAATATTAAGTGCTGCAAACTCTGTTATAAGAGAGAGAAGTAAAGTATAGCTCCCTATCACAGTGCTGCTCATCTTGGGCAGAAAGACTAAAATTCAGTGAAAATAACTCCACTTTCAAATATGTAGTTTTCCTAAAATTGTAGAGAAGGTACTGGCAATGTAGACTTTTTTTTTTTAAGGAGGGGAAAATAATAGGATAGAAACTAAAAAGAAAAGCTAAAGATTCTAACCAGATAGCTTTTTGCTACCATGTGGTATTGATATTACTATAAAATTTTGCTAAAAATAATTTTTATAATTCATTTTATATCAAGAGTAACTTCAATCATCTACGAGTTGGTTACAGAAACCTGAAGCTATTATAGACAGACATAACTTCAGTTAAAGAGGTAAAATTTCAATGAAAAAAAAAGGAAATGTAGTACCACATAAAAGCTGTTATCGCACACTGAATGAAAGGAACAAAAGTTCCTTTCAAGTAATAAACTACTAATGATTTAAATACTGTACATTTACCTAAATTTCTATTAGCTAAAAATTTTTTTAATCTTCATTTTATAAACAAGCCTAAATGAAGGTAGAAATTTAAAACAACATTAATAATGCAAAACCTCTACATTACACTTAAAATGTAAATTACAATCCAGCAATTTTGAATCCAATATCAATTCTAATGTAAATACCTGAATGGACACTGATATCCTTCAGATATTCAATCACAAACCTAATGCAAAACACTAGACCTAAATTTAGACCAGTTTTAGTAATAACAATTGGTTCAACTTCCCTCATTCAATAATGTAAACATTTAGTTAAAAATTATTTCTGTTAAGACAATAAATGTGAAGATTTTTCAAACAGCAAAAAATGTAAATCAAGCACTGCAAGGTACAATATTTTCCTAACACAAAAACAGTAAGAACCAGAAATTACAAAATTATCTGTGTCAATTATGGAGATCTACTTTTTAAATAGAAATTTTAAAATATTTTAACTATTAAAACATGCATCATTGTTTCATCCAAGTTAATTTTCTCTGACAACTGTACCAAGTAGAACTTTCAGGAACAGACTAACACTATAAGATTCATCAAATTAACAAACACTCAGAAATATAACATTGTTAAATACAAGTACTTAACATTAATGTAGGCAGGGAGCACTTTTTAAACCTTAAAAAGTCCAGGTTGTAGTTGATTAGTACAGAGGTATTGCATAAGTGGCCTACTGGTGATGGAAAATATGTGAACTTTTGAAAAGAGACAATTTTTCAAGCTTGTTTTACATCAAGTTATCATGAGATTGTTCACATTTAGCACAAAGAATCAGCTTCCAGTAAAGACTGTAAAAAGATATTTCACATTTTTGATCTAACATTCCTTACAGAAAATATTTAGTGTTCAGGAAATGGGACAGCCTTCTTGACACATTTTAAAAATCATCTCCGGTTCTTACTCCAAATTTTCAATCTATCATATTGAGATATTTGAAAGGCCAAAAGCCTTGACTGGATTTGATAATAAATTAGTTAGTTGTTGGGAAGTAACACGTCTAAAAAATAACAAGATTAATGTTTTTGAAATAACAGAACTTATATTTACAAATGAATAGTTACTTTAATAGACTACAAGCTTTTTCCAATATGCCACTGCAGAGATTCTGAGGAGACAGTTTCCACTTTAGACCAGTTTGACGTGTCCCAGGAGAAAGTCAGACTTACTCCTTTGTAACTATTTTCCCCCAGACCATATTATCCAATTTAATCACCCAGCTGACCTTTGAACATTTCTAACACACAAATGTAACCTCAAAGGTCAATAAACGCCCTGTCATATATTCAAAAGAACATGGCAGAATGTGAAGTTACCACAAGGCAACTGCATTGAGGGAAAATACTCTGTATACACTCTCTGGTATTTTTGCTTAAAAAAAATACAAATGTTTAAAGATGTTACTTTACAAAAAGGATAACTAATTAAAATACATTCTTTAAATGTTTTGTTTTTTCCTATGGAAAAATATCTGTGCGTGCTAATCTTAGGATGGCCCTATAAATAGAACTATAAACTTGGTTAAATTCATGCATGTTCCATCGCATAAACCAAATCAATAGAAAATACATTTCAGACATACAAACACAATTTTTACATGGAAAAAAGAAGAAGACTGATAACTAACATATGCCTAAAAGAAATACAAATCTCCCACATCAATTTTTTTAAAAACATATAAAAATCATTATTTCTAGTTCAAAAAAAAGGTATCAAAGAACTACAAAAGATGTACTTACAATACACTGAATTTAACATAGTGCTTATTCAACTTTAAAACTCCATATTCTTAATCTTTAATAAATCAGAAAAAGTTTTGAGTTAACAAGGACCACAGAGCAATCTTTGGGGAAATTAGCCAGGAACTAAATTTATCCTTACAATCAATGTTCGGCAAGGCTAATCCTGGTCACGGATTGTGAATAAGCAGGTCCTGGTAAGAGATGAGAAGGCTGGATTCAAGTAGAAAATAATCTATAATGTTGGCTGAACCAAATTCCATGTTAATTCAATTTCTACCAAAATAGATAACCCAGTGTGTCCTTATAAAGCATTTGGAAAATCAGGCCATAACTTTTTTTAGAAGGACAAAAAGATATGGTAGAAAGATTTCCACATAAGATATTTACCCTGAATTTCTACTTAAGAGTTTTACCTTGAATCTTTCCTTTGTTAGGAAATGAAGCTAAGGAAATTAATTTGAACATGGATGTGATTATGAGACTAATTAAAGAATCAGAATATTAAAATACTTGTTTTAGATCTTGTTCAAAATAATTGCCTTAAAAAAAAATCTTTCATATCTAACAAGAACACTAGTAATAACTTATTTCCCAAATCAAACATGTTTTAGTTTACCCCAGAAACAGACTCTGAGACAGGATTCAAAGACAAGAATCTCATTTGGGAGGTAATGTCAGAAAACATTGTTAAAGGAATGAGAAGTGAGACAGAGAAGAAGAGGAAGAAAATAAAGAATGCATATTTAACAGTCTCCTGTTGTGGGCAATGAGGTCCAGCCCCACTGGAAACTCTAGGAAACAACATGAAACACGCCTCAAAGTATTACCAGAAGGGCAAGGAAGCTGGAATAATTATTCTCCGATTCCCATCTATCACTGGCTGAGGGATGCTCCCAGAGGATTATCTTCCTAGCACTTCCAGTCTGCCCTGTGTGCAGGTGAGAAAATCCAAGGCAGAGTCGCAGGTGCTTGCAGGACACGTTAATGCATGAACTGGAATGGTGAGAGTGTCTGCTGCAAAGTCTCACCATCAGAAATCACAAAACTTAAATTCATTTTTTGTCACAGTCGCATTACAAAGAAGAAGTGCATTTTTAACAATGCAAGCAATAGCACAGAATTTTGAGGTCTAAAAGTAAACCTCCCAGCAAAGAGAACAGAAGTCTGCAGTTATTAGGAGTATTTTAATCCACCAAAAAAAATCTATTTTTGCCTGAATTAATCAAAGTAGATGTTTACATGAATCATTCCCATTTCCACTAAAGTTGCACAAACCCATTACTATTTGAATTCAATATGATATCTCAAAGAGCCAGCACCAAAAACAAAACATAGAATAATAATATGGTATAGCATTTGTAACACACAAGACTAAAAATTAGAAGAGCTGAATTCTTGCTAGCTCTTCATACTAACTAGCCATGCAAACTTATATAAGTCATGTTATTTGTATGGGCCTCGGAGTCTCTATCAGTAAAAATACAGTAACGTCTGGCC
Organism: Aethalodelphis obliquidens; assembly: GCF_003676395.1. Lineage (NCBI taxonomy): Eukaryota > Metazoa > Chordata > Mammalia > Artiodactyla > Delphinidae > Aethalodelphis > Aethalodelphis obliquidens. Next base: position 18,594,667 of record NW_020837956.1, on the reverse strand, counting down.
TACTTATTGTTGAGACTAAGAGAAAAGAAAAAGGTGTGAAACATATTTTTTAAATTACAATAGGCTAAAAGTATAATATATTAAATAATAAGGTATTTTTATTATCATCATAAAAAGTCAAAGGTGGAAAGGCCCTTAGGAGTCATACTATTCACTTCTAACACACATTAATAAAGAGATAAACTCTGCTCTAGGAAAGACCAATGATTTGTTCCAGCAAATCAGTAGCAACTCACTGGCAAAGCTGAAAATGGATTCCAGTGCAAAGCTTCTAGCACCTCAAAACATCTTTTTACTTGAGAGTTGGCTAGACATGTCATTGGACAAACAGCTAAAACACAGTTTAATTAGCTGTTTTAAAAACTCTGTAACACTTTTAAATAACAGTAAACACCATAGGATATTATAAAATATGAGCTAAGAATCATGGGCCAATGGTTTCAAATTTACCAGATCACTTATATTATCATTCATTTGGCATTACATAGAGCCTAGGAATATTAAATTCTACCATCTTTTAAAATGAATAAGGAAGCTGGTTTCCACAATCAAACACTGAACATGGAAAAAGCCAATTAAAAATTGCTTCCAGTTAAAAGGTTTGTTTTCCTGTCCTTTAGAAAACACTTCATATAAAGATTGCCTTTTGTTCTCCTTGCTTTAAAATTCAATTCATCAAAGTTGAACCAATACCAACTGAAGTCTCTTATGTGCTAGATTTAAATGGGTAAATTTTAAATGGAAAAAAAAACTTCTTAGAAAAGAATTTCCATTTATAAAATTGTTAAGGTAAAAATATTTTATTAAATCTAGTTCAACAGTCTAGGTATTTAATTTTAAAACTCACAAAACTCAGTCTTGTCATTTATATGATGTCATTCACATGTCATTCTAATTTTCTTAGTTTTCATCTTGCTTTAATATTTTTTACTTAAATGTATATAATATCACATTCAGTAAGTAATTCAGAGAATACTGTGGTCACAAAAATTAAAATATTTTCCAAAGTTTACATTGGCAGACTTAAAGACCAGAACTGAGGTCTTACTCATAGCTGAATACACTTGGCCTTGAATAAGTTAATAACATTCTCTTTGGTTTCCTTATTAGGCTGATAGGAAAAAAATAGGACTGTATCTAGTAAAATTACAAACCTCACTTTATACAGTATGAAATATACATTTCAATATAGTGTACAATTTAAAAACCAATTGCATTATATGGCTTTCAAAATTAGGAGAACTGGCTTTAAATTTTTTCCATTATTTTTCTAGGGTGATGGCCAAAACCTTGCATTAGAATTAAATACAAACACTGTAAATGTGATAAGCCCTGGGTACAAACCACTCTGTGACCACTGGAGAACCCTTGAACAAATGACAAATCTAAAACTCTACGGTTCTTCACAGAGGACCCAAAAAACAGAACATATCAATTAACTTAGGATAGGCAAACAAACTCCATACACAACAATTACGTTACAAAGGCAGAAGTTCCAGTTACCAGCATTACTTTTACCAAATGTATATAGCATGGTCAATGTAATACTGTGACATGCCACTCGGTCATATTTACAGCATAGGAAAAGAGGAAAAGCGCAGAGAAAACTTATCTGCCAGCTGCTCTTGGTTCCCCTCCCAATATTTTGACATGAAAATAATATAATATAAAAAGAGCAAGCTCCCTCAATACCCTTTTCTGATACTGATATAGCTCTGTTTTAGATTTAGGAAAGCTAAGTCACTTTCACTAACAATTAAGTAACAATCATCAATTTATAATCTCTGTTGAAAGTTAGTGTTAAATGATCAAAATCAGTTTTTATTTAAAAATGATTTCCCTTAACAGTTTTATACAAATGAAATAAGTTCCATTTTATTTATACTAATTCCATTAGCTTTTTTTCAGCTTGGTGATCCATAATTTCAGGTCTACACAGGTAATATACCCCAGTGGTGGTGCTGATGCTGATAGTATAGGGCTCCTACTTTGAGAACCACTGATCTAGCTTTTGTGCGAATACTTCCAATGATTTTATGAGGACAGAGCTGATTTTCATGTAGAAATTCTCATACACATAATTCTCCTTAAATGTGGAACCAGAAACTTCCATTTCTTATAATTAATTTTTCCACCTAGAACAAGACAGAACAATTCTATTCCTTCTTACACATGGCAGTCACTCAAATATCTGAAGAAAACTCCCTCTCTTTAAACTTATTTTCTCCAAAATAAGTATCACCAATTTCTTTGCATCCCACTCAAGACTTTCAACATTCAGTCTGCCTCCTTATGAACACTATACTTCACAATGTCATTTTTGGTATGTGGCGCTTACAATTTTCAGTCTGCCTCCTTATGAACACTATACTTCACAATATCACTTTTGATATGTGGCACTTACAATTTAACACAATAATATAAAAGTTTTAGTCTGAGTATCAGAGTACATGTGGTTTACTACATCTCCTTATCAATAATAATTTTATAACTACATTAGATCTTTCAGCAACTGTATCACAGCACTTTCCAACTGCCAGTCTGTGGACTGATACTACTCCTTGATGAAATTTTCAGTGATACAGAGTAGATGAGAAAAGAACAGGTGGAGCAATTTTTCCATCAACTTAAAGTCATTCAACTTAAATAACTCTCTTTTATCCTAAGTTTATGTCCTTCCTAAATATGGGAGGAATTTGAGGGGGTCTTAAAGTGATGGTGATGGAAGATGGTAGTTATTTTTCCAACAGTCTCAAATAAAGTGGCAAAATAAAGTCTCAAATTTCACAATTTCTCTTATCTGTTCCACCCTCTACTATCATCTAGGTAGCCAAGTGCTTAAGAATAATTTATATAATCTGCAACCACCAATCACAACCTCCACTCATCACTCTTTTGATTAACTATGGCAGCAAAGCAAAACTCTAATGGGCTCTAGCAAATAAAAGGGCTTCAAAGTGCTTTTTTCCCTAATAGTTTCTAGTTTCCCATACCCACTTCCCACTTACCTTTATAATCCTAAATAACATTCAAACCCAGCCAGCCAGACTACATCAAATTAAGAGAGGGCTGGAATGACAGAAACTCACAACCATTTGTTGCAGTTTAAATTACTAGCCAGTAATTTGAACTACAAGTGAACTATACCATCTAGGACAGCAAACTACGGCCTATGGACCAAATCCAGCTCACCATCTTTTTGTGTAAATAAAGTGTGAGTGAAGCACAGCCACAATGACTCATTTACACATTGTCTATGGCTGCATTTGTGTTACAATGGCAAAAGTGAATAGCTGTGGAGCGACTAGATGGCCTGAAAAACCTAAAATATTTATTATGTGGCCCTTCACACAAAACATTTACCAACCTCTAATCTACGATAATGAACTATTTGCTACCAAAGAAAAATTTGAGATCTGCAATAATAACCATTAACTAACTCAGGACACCTACTATCTCCATTGGAATATCTAAACACTGGAATCTGAATAATCCTTTATCCCTACTCTGTATAAAAGATTTGTTGCCCACCCAAGACAGAGAGCATTTACTTACCTGCTCACTGAGCTAATCTTTAACATACATTTCTCAAGGACTCATTACCCGAATAATGAAGAATCCATGAATATACTGCTCTGTGCAATCTAAGGCTTAAAAAAAAGTTGCTGCTAATAACTCAAAAGTATATCAAAAAAAAGAAACTGTATAGAACTACATAAAATTTCCTTTACATTTTATATTTCAAATAAAAATACTTTTAAAGGCACTTAAAGCAGGAAAGCTTAAGTTCAACAATTTAGGTACTATTAACTGCATTAAGTAATGCAAATTAATTTCCCTTTTGTATTAAAAAAAGGACTTTCGTTTTCATGTATGTAGAGTTGAAATCAAAAGATAATACTTCTAATCCAATTCAACCATGTAGTTTTTTAAACATAAATGACATTAGAATCTCTAAAGAGCAAAATCACAAGATCAAAGTACTTTGAAACCGGAAAGTGCTTAAAAGATCACCTCTACATTTTACAGTTAAAGTTTTGATACAACATGAAATATTTATGGTGAGACAAATAATTAGTGGCAGAGGCAGATCCAGAACCCAACACTTAACTATCAGTTTGGAACTCTTTCTACTTTATGACTAAGAAAGATAGCTCATATTCCAGGATAAAGTAAAGTGATGTTGAAGTACTTTGGAGATTTAAATGTACAGTAAACATACTCAGAGGGCTATAGCCCACTCAACCTACCAACCCTCTTGTGTTTTTTATTAATCAATTAACTATAAAATTACAGAAGGGAAAAAAATAATTCATTATAAAGCCACTCTTAATAGAATGATCAAAAGAACAACCAATTATTTGCTTAACAAATTGTCAACGATTAGAAAAAATAATAGTGGAAAAGCGGCAGTATGATGAGTACTCATAAACTGCTAATTTGGTACAATCTTTCTGAAGGATAACTTGGTCATATTTTAAAGAGCTTAAAAAGTTCTCACCATCTAAACCAATTATCCCATTCCCATGAATACATCCTAAAGAACTAGTCTAATATAGAATTCAAATTTCACATACAAAGATGTCCATCCCACTATTATTTATAATTGTCAAACATTAGAAACAATCTAATATCCAAAGAGAGAACTGGTTAAATCATGTTGTATTCATACAATAGAATATTAGGCAGCCATTTCTAAAAATCACATTTTCAAAGACATGGGGAAGTACTTATGATGGTCAGTTATAAAAAGTAGGATATACAACTATATGATCAGCATAATCTCAATTTTGTTATTACGCACACACACAAACACATATACACACTCATACATATAAATAGCATAGACAAAGACCGAAAGGAAATACAAAAAATATTAACAGTGTATATCTCTGAATAGTGAGATTGCAGGTAATTTTTTTTCTCTTCTTTATAGCTATCAGCATCTTCTAAATTTTCTGTAATAATCATGTAATTAGTTTTATACCCAGAAAACATTAAAAATGTACTCTGTAGTCAATTTTGAAATTTTTATAGTCTATATAATAAATAAGGAATAAATATTTACAGTACTCAAAAGTATATCTGAATGATGGGAAATAAATCACTAATATGTAAGAATATAATTTCCACATATGGATTGGTGGGTAATTTTGAATCCAAAAGATTACAGTATTTTATCTCAGTTCTTGAGTATAGAAAGTTGGTATTTAGTAAGAAATGCAAATCTTTAAGTAAAATTGGTGCAAGGCATCTAAAAATTGTGCTATTCTGGCATAACACTGAAGATATAAATGCTCTCCAATGTAATACCCACTGTTATATTAAAATAGGTATAATCTAGTACGTACATGATGGCCAATATTAACTAAGTGAATTAACTTTTTTTTTTTTTGCCAAAGTGACTACGATTGGTCTATGCTAAAGGAAGAAATACAACACCATACCATTATTTTAGTTGGAAGAGCCGCACCAAAAATCATGACAAAAAAAATTGTAGAACTGTAAGAAAATCCAGTGGTTTTTTGTTACTGTTAATGACTTCTTGCTAAAAATTCAAGTAAGAGAGTCAAATTGCTTGAAGCACTAAAAAAGCATAGCAGCAGTGTATGGTCTGCAATGATTTGAAAACCACTAAGAACATTCTTCAGTATTTCCTCATTTGCAGACTATCAAGCACTGCCTATCAAGCACTATCTCTGAATTACAGGACTACACCTATGTTCTTTACCAATCTTGAATTTATATTGTGTTATAATACAGTAATGACACAAAGTGATGTCACACATAAAAAGGCAAACTGTATGTAATTTTAAAAGCTAACTTTAAAATATGATTCTAATATCTGTGATAAAAAAAATCACATAAATATGTAAAATATAAAAATACATCCTAACATATTTTTACATAAGAGCTAAAGTTTACCACTTTTAACATAAAAATTCTGAAATGGAATTAATAAAAAACAATTTTCATATGTACCACAGAGCAATAAGTTTAAATCAGACTATTTTGAGTTGTGTAGCCCTTTATTAGCAACTAAAATAGAAGGTATCTGTTGTACAACACGGGTAGTAATTGACTATAACTGGAGATTTTTATGTTCTAATACAGATCATTTATAAATGCAATTTCTTTATTAAAAAGCTTCCACCCTTTTTGTTTGTTTGTGTACAATTTGCAAAACTATTCTGAAAGCGGAGTATATGTGCACAAGTCTGCAAAGAGTGCAAATTTAGGATATGGTAAATGCTTTACAAGTTAACTTTCAAAAAACTGACTGCCACAACTGTGCCTTTACATTGCCTTTTTTTTTTTTTTGATCAAAATATTTTGATGCCAGCCTTCCTTCCACTGCTCTAAACTATAAAGCATTTTTTTAATGAGTTGAAATTAAGGAAGGACTACACCTACTAGAAAAGAAGAGAAGAAAGTTCCATTAGTTTGAGGTTTCAGAATCCCCCCAAACCAGGACCAGTATCTTGGTAAGGGTTAGGCTGGGACCCTGGACAGAGTATGAGTATGTGCAGGTGGCATCCCTGAGGATTCAGAGCTTCAGTGAACCGTGAGTGCTCCAGCTGCATAACTCACTGAACTGTCTTGCCAGTTTCGACACTGGCTTGACTGGGCATAATTCAAAAAGGAAAAGCTCATATTCATTCCATTCTTCTGCAGCTCTGTGATAGCCTAGAAAAAGAAAAATTTGGTTATGACAGACATCACACAAAAAAGTGAGCACTCTTTGAATGTGCTGGTAGCTTAACTTTGAAGCCTAGATCTCTCTCTCACTCTTAGTTTCTTGAATTTCTCGTCACCCCATATTAAATAGGAAAAAGAAAGAACTCCTTATTTCATTCTCTCAAAGAACTTCTCCTAATCTAGCTTCTTGATAAATATCAGTCATCTTCCACTCTACCTCTCCCTGTATTTAATAAGGCACTTTAAAAAATAAATAAATAAAAAATTTTAAAAATCATAGTATCTTTCTTTCTATTCTCTAAACCAAACCTTGGCCACTTTCGTCTTGAAATGTTGGAGTCTTTTCTTTGTCTGAAATTTTAAATGTATATAAATTGAGTACCAGATCTAAGAGGTATACCAGGGTTTTTACTTTAATTGTGAATTGGCTCATCATTTATTTTACTAAAGTTTTATTTGACCCAATTCAAACTTTGGTAAATTAGTATAGCTTATTCTAGTTTAAATTTCATAAATCAATTTAAGCCCTTAACAGGCTTTTCTCCCAGTCAATCAACACTGCTTAAGAGAAGACCTTTCCTAAAAATCCACAATGTACTATTTTTCAAATCACAGTAATACTAGACCTTTAGGTTCCTACCCTAGACTATTCTAGACTACATTACCAACTCCAGTATTTCTCTGCCTCTCCAAACAATGAGCCCATTATTACTTCCTCTAACCATTCCTGAGTGTACACTGTCTTCTTTTTGAGTCTCTCATTTTCTTTCAATTTCAGTTTTATTAGGAAAAAAATTAATGTTATTATCTCTTTAGAAAATCCAGCTAACCAAAACTTCTGCCTCTTTACCAGTCTTTAAATGAAATATTGTTTTTGTTATAAGTAGAAAAACATATACATGTCATCTGCCTTGCTTTATTAAATTATGAATATCTAAAACTCAAGAGCAGAATCTTCCATTTATTTTTTATAAAGTCAAGAACACTAAATAAAACCAAAAAATTAGTAAGACCATATTTCTTGAGATGTTACTTTTGTTTATATTTGTAAAGAGCATATTGGAATTGGCTCAGAGTCAAGAGAAAAAAATGGGTTTCTCTTCTAAATAACTTTCTGTATTTAAAAGAAAGTATTGACCTGTCATACAGTGATGTATAATTTTATTTAAGTAACCAAAACAATGGAAATTTAAATTATCTTAAAGGAACTAGAAAGAAAATTGACTATATATCTAAAATCAAAGCTAATAAGGTATGACAGATGATCACAATTAAGACATTTTGAAACATAATAGAATCAAATTTTAAAAAATCAAGGCTTCCTAAGGATACTCACATTTAATAACACCCCAATGGGATGTCTTCCACATATAGTATTATGGTATTTCTTCAAGTAATTGCTAAAAGATACAGGGTCTAATTGTTCTATAATACTCATACCCTAAAAAAAAAGAAGAAGAGAAAAAAAAGAATGAAAGAAAAAGAAAATAAGACAATTTATTATTTCCTAATTATATTTTAAAACTGTTACTTAGAGCTAACAATCATAATTTTTCAATTAAGGAGAAGTAAAGAAAATACATTAAACATTAAACTCTGTGAAATATCAAATTCATTCATCCAAGATAATCTCATTATAGTCAACTCTCAATAATATACATACTTTATTAAGTATGTATATTAAACATACTGAAACATTTAATCTCCAGTTTTCTCTGACCTCCTGGTATGTTTCTACACCACCTTCCCCAGTTGTCACTCAGCTCACAAATCCTCAAACATTTCATGATTTTATGTTTTTCATATATAATATTTACACAAGTAAACATGTTGTGAAAATTTTCACACAAAATCTAAAATTAAATTTGATATATGGCTGTTTTTCCAATGTCCATTATACTTCTCATACCACTGGTATAAATAATCAAGAGCTGATTATAATTTATCTTTTTCCATAACATATACTTAAACATCAACAGTGTGTAAGGCATTTTGAATTATCAGTATTTAGGTATGTGATAAAAAGAGTCCACGAACTAAGAAAATAGTTAATGTATTTTAATCAATTTAAAGCTCATAAAAGACTGATAAAAGCTTAAGCAAAATGGGTCTTTAAAAATAAGTGGAAAAAATAAAAGTTCTTTATCTCTTAAACTAGAATGCTTTGCTTTCAAGATTTTAATTGAGAATCAAAATTTTTAGACTACTATTGAAACAATAACTATCATTTGGACACTTGTTTATACTTAATTCTGTATTCTGCAAATGCATTCAAAATAATGTGCTCAAAATACATCAATACAGAGCAACTTTAACTCATCTGAATCAAGCAAATAAATCAATGATTCTAACTCATCCATTCACCAACTACCTTACCTTGTTTTCTTATTCAGGTGAAATACTTTACATTTGTGTTTAATAAACTGGCTTAATATCCTCTGGGAAAAATGTAAATGGTGGTTTAACTCAGGAATTAACTGATACATTTTTGTGTTTTTTTAAGTATATTTCAACATGTTTTAACAAGCACAGTGTAAAATCACCTAGAGTAATCAGATGAACACTCAACTGAAAAATGATAGCCATCAGTAGGTAACACAGTACAAATATTGCAATGGCGGTATGTAAATCAAATTTTAATTTTATAAAGAATCTTTCTTCAGAATATCCAAGTCTTTCATAAACATTATCATATTTTTCTACAAATATATCTGAAAGATAAGCGTATGTGTGTATAGTCAACTTTCAATTGCTTGCACATCAATTAGCCACTCTCAGATTTATCCACAACCAGTGTTTAAGGCTAAGTTGGTTTTCCCCTGTCAACTAGGAGGCTTACAGGTCACCATTCTCCACTGACATTTGGTGCAAACCGAGTGAAATATGAACTAATTTAAAAGTTAAACCTAAGATAAACAATTAGTATTATAATTCTGGTACGTAGAAAATCACTCATATTTCTAAACCAAGTAGTAATGCAGAGATGGGGTTACAAATCTCTTCCATAAATATGCATAATCAAGGTAGAACTCCCTAAAGATGAAGAAACTAAGGCATAAAAAAGGTTAAAAGCTTGTCTCAAATTTCTAATTCTAGGCTATTGGATTTCTAATCCTAGGCTTCTCATTGACTTACTCTGCTTCATATAGAATAACAAGAGACATACCAACAATTCTTTAATACTCTCACATAGGTACAATTGGTATACATATTATAAAAGAACTTTCAATGCTCCTGGGTGAAGTCTAGGACAGCTTACCTTAAATAGAATTCCACTTGTTAATAAATCATGTAACACTGAAGTTCAAATGTATATTTTAATACTAAAATCTCAAAGCACATTGTGAACAAACATCAAATTTATATATATTAACATGAGTAATTCAAAGAGAAGAAAACTAATGATCACATTTGTAGAAGAGAAAGAATTAAAAGTAACTGGCCAAGAAATTTCACACAGAAAATATAGAATTATAAATGTAGAGAAGTGTAAATAAATAAAGTGTTAAAAATGAAGATATAATGGTTAAATTACAACACAGAAAGTAAAAAATTCAGGTGATGGAAGTTAAGGTATTACATTTAAAATTTTAATTTCCTGAAGTGTGCTATGTACCTACCAGGGCAAGAATCAATTCCATTATACTCAATTCTCTGACAAATATGACAGTTAAGAGGTATGCCTTTTTGGGACTTCCCTGGTGGTACAGTGGTTAAGAATCCGCCTGCTAATGCAGGGGACACAGGTTCGAGCCCTGGTCCGGGAAGATCCCACATGCCGCGGAGCAACTAAGCCCGTGTGCCACAACTACTGAGCCTGCACTCTAGAGCCCGCAAGCCACAACTACTGAGCCCACGTGCCACAACTACTGAAGCCCACGCACCTAAAGCCCGTGCTCCTCAACAAGAGAAACCACTGCAATGAGAAGCCCGCGCACCGCAACAAAGACCCAATGCAGCCAAAAGTAAAAAAAAAAATTTATATATAAAAAAAGAGATGCCTTTTTATAAAGGAGGGATAGAGAGAAAAATTAAGGCACTTCTCATGAGTGAACCTCTCCAAGTGGAAAATTCATGAAGTTTGCAAACAACAGCAAAAATGATTAGTAAAACTGCAAACTGGGACACCCATTAACTAACACAGAACACTGACAAGCGCTTTTGTATATATTTATGTTTTGATGCAAACAATTTTGAAATTACTATTACCAAAATTCCAAGAAGATAAAAATGCTAGTTTGATACTACTGCACAAATTCCAAAAAGATGAAAAACAAAAATGCTTCCCAAATACGCCTAAAGAACTTTTTGATTTCTTAACATACTGGAAGATATGATCAGTAAATCTAAAGTCCAGGTGATAGAAAGCTTGCCTAGGGCCTGGTATATTGAGAGTTTGTTCATATGAACTTAATCTAATATGAAGCAGTGAAGTGGGTCACTACCCATTCAGCTCTAAGATACAAACAGACATTATAAACACCAAGAGCCTATCCATCACAGTACGGGTTTCTGAGGAATTTTAACAGTTTCAGCAAGAAATTCTCAGACTGAAAGCTAACTCCCTACCTTGAGGGGAAGAAGGGCGGAGGGAATCTATCATTGTGCTGACTCTCTCCAAGTAATGAGTGAAAGCTTGTATTGTCAAATCCTAAATGGTAATCCCAAACCTAACAGGCAGTTTTAACTGCCTATTTAACAGAGCTGCAAATTCAAGACTCGACAACAAAGGTCTTCCCTTTTTAAAAGTTTATCTATATATAACAAATTATTTAATTTAAATTTTATTTAATTTTAAATACTATCACCTAGATGTAATCTAAAGTAACACACACAAAAGAGTAGCAAAACATTTTTAGAAGTCTTTGAGAAATAAGAACTAGAATCATGTCTATCAATTATTAACAGATAATTAAAACCATATTATCAAATCATTAGGACTGTGGCCTTATTTTTTAAAATAAGGATACACATTTATGTTGAAGAGATGGGTACACATTTAGGAAGATGAGGTAGGAAAAGGAAATATTCTAGTTTCTTTAAGAGGTATCAAGATAAAATCTTCATTAGAAAGAAATTTTATGGAAAAAAGAAATCACCCTAAATACAGCAGTGCTAAGAACCAGTGTACTAATAAATAGCTACCTTAAAGATGATGCTGTAAAACCGACTAAAGACTACTAAAGAAACTAAACTACTGGCCTAAGTTCAAGAGAAAGAAGTACGAGTGGACAAACATGAACAATTTCACTTTCAGAAGAGTAAAAGGAAGAAAAGAAGTTGAAGTTCAAAGTAAACAAAGTGACTACTAGTAAATTTGGAAGGAAAAGAAGTTACAAAGCTGACTACAATGACATTTTCAGATTCTCTCTGCCAAATCATAAATAGTATGCCAATAGCCATAAGGAAACACTGGTCTATATCAAAAGTAGTACGGAAAAAATAACCTGTGGTCATGTAATATATATAAAATATGTATAAATGTGGCTAATGTTTCCAGTATGTGATCTAAAAGGTTCACAAAAATCAACATCTTAAAATATGTTCTGCTTTGGTCACTATAATTACTGAAATTGCAAAGTACTAATTTCCAAAAAACATGGTCAGTAGTCAGTAATATTCTAAGACTTTCAGAATCTATATCTCTTATAACTAGTTATTTTCTCCCAAATACAACATTTGGAAGATTGTTTGTTTTCCAATTCATTCTTCCTTCCTTATGCGTTTTCTTCACATAATTAACTTCCAAGATATTCAAATGCTGGACATAAAATTTTTGCCAAAAAAAAAAAAAAAAAAAGAATTAGCAGTTTTTCTTTTGGAAACTAAAAACTTTCAATTATTTTCTAGCATTTTAATAACTATATTTAATAAGACTTTTCTGATAACAAAAAAGGGACCAAAACTTAATTAACATAATAATATTTAAAAATTAAATCTAAAATTTTATACTTAAAAATAATCTTTTCACTCTATCAAACTTTCCAAACGTATAATTACAATTCAGAATTGCTAACATTTTTGCAATACTTGTACAGAGAAGCATCCTACTATATTTTGCTCTGAAAAGATTGTATATAGCAACTAAGATATTAATTCTGAAATGAAAGAAATTATTTACAACATAAAATGACACTTGTGAAAAGCAATATACAGTGGGATATTCACCATTTGGTTATATAAACCAATTAAGAAAACACATTGTATAAGAGTCTGCCTAATAGTGAGTGTACATATACTCATACATGTATAAAACCATATATACATGAGTATATGTACAGACCTAACCATGCTTATTATTTTAATCCATTTATTCTAACTCCCAGAATGGACTTATAACTTGAATTAATAGCATGCTAATAAAAGAACAGACCATTTTAGACCCCTTTAAAAATTCTATATATTATAAAAAAATTCTATATATAAATAGAAATGTTTCAATAAACGGACCACAAAAATCAAGTTCAAGTCAAATGTTACATCAAATACTAAATTCAAGCATATTAATATGAAGCAAATACTCAATAATTCACTGATTTACAAATTTGCAAAATTAAATGTTGCCTGATTAAAGTTTACAAATGATTTAAAGAGCTGAGTAGAAAACAAAGGGAAAGAAGATGAATAGGAAATTTTCTTCTACTTCAACAGATCAGGGGCCATAATAGGCTAGCTCAAACTCACCTACGAAGCTATTCTGGAATAAAGTTGTTGGGACTCTCTCCATATTACTGAAAGTGGATATCCAGGGGTGGGTATGGGCAGGTCTATTTTGAAAAAGTTCCACAAGTGATTTCAGTTGTAAAGATGGGGTTGAGGATTACTATAGTAGACAACCTTATCTCTGCCCTGGCTTTGATTACCATCTACATGTTGAGAATGCCCAAACTTACTCCAGACCTCTTCTCTGAGCTCCAAACCAATATAGTCAATCCATTAGCAAAGCCCTGTTGAATACAAGAACTCAAATTTATGAACTTCTTTCTATCTCCACTACTACCACCCCAGTCCAAATTACTATCTTCTCTCCCCTAAACTCCTGCCAATGCCCACTGTTACTATCCCTGACCCTCTTGTAGAATCTATTCTCTACACAACCGCCAGACCGACTTTTAAAATAATTATTTCATTACTACATCATTTCACTTCCCACTGTATTCACATAAATTTCTTACCCTGGACTATAAAGCCCTACATTATCTGATCCCTGCCCACCTCTCTTACCAGAGCTGGGTCACTCTAACCCCTATCTACTATATTCCTACAACCCTGACCTTTTTCCCATTCTTCTAACACACTAGCCTCTTTCCCATCATAAAGTTTTTGCAATGGCAGTTCTGTCTAGAATGCTCTTCCCTCTAGTCTTCACTTGGTTTGCTCCTTCTTATTTATATCTCAATTTAATATTCCTTCTCAGGAAGTCCTTCTCCAATCATTCAATCTAAAGCAGCCTAGAATTATATACTGTTTAAAAACCCTTTTAATATTTTCTGCATAGCACACATCACTATTAGAAACTAACTTATATACAATATCCTTAACTTTAAAAAAAAAAAATGTATCTCCTCCCGTTAGAATAAAATGTCCGTGAGAGCAAGTTGGCTTGTTTACTGCCATATCTCCACCAGTGCCTAGAACTGTAAATGCACTCAAAAATAACTGGTGAGGGCTTCCCTGGTGGCGCAGTGGTTGAGAGTCCGCCTGCCGATGCAGGGGACACGGGTTCGTGCCCCGGTCTGGGAAGATCCCACGTGCCGCGGAGCAGCTGGGCCCGTGAGCCATGGCCGCTGAGCCTGCGCGTCCGGAGCCTGCGCTCTGCAACGGGAGAGGCCACAACAGTAAGAGGCCCGCGTACCGCAAAAAAAAAAAAAAAAAAAAAAATGGTGAAAAGAAAATCCAAATGCCTACTTGGTTGACATCTCCACTTGGATGCCTTAAAAGCAATAGCAAATATAACATATCCTAATACAATTTATGATCACCCTACCTCGTAAAAAATCTAGTCGATCTTCTTGTGCTTCCGACTTAAGAGAACAGAACCAAGACTTAACCAGCAGCATAAGCCAGATATTTAGGAAACATCCTTTTTTACTTTTTTAATTTTTATAAATTGTTAAAGGTTACATTCCATTTACAATTATTACAAAATACTGGCTTTACTCCCCATGTTGTATGATACATCCTTGTAGCCTATCTTACACTCAATAGTTTGTACCTCCCACTCCCTCACCTCCATGTTGCCCCTCCCCCCCCCACTGGTAACCACTAGTTTGTTCTCTAAATCTGTGAGTCTGCTTCTTTTTTGTTATATTCACTAGTTTGTTGTAGTTTTTAGAAGGAATTATCCTTGATGCTTCCTTCCCCTCCAAGTTCAATTGATCTCCAAGTTCTATCATCAATTTGTCTCTAAAATATACTGGATACATCCACTCTGTCCCTCTCTTCCACCATCACCAACCCATCCACTGTCTAAATTACCATGTCTCACTTGGATTATCAAACTAGTCTACTCATTTCTCCTCTGGCATCCCTCCAACCCATTTGCTGCACTGCAACTATACGATCTATTCACATACAATCTGATTTTATCACTTTCCTATTAGATATCCTTTAAACAGCCTGTTCTAGATTCTCTAGCCTAATTTCTCACTACTCTCCCATACACTCATCCATTAATTTAACAAATACATATACTGAGTACCACAAACAGGCTGATACAAAATGGACAAAGATCCTGATCTGATCTCACGAAGCTTATAATCTAATAGGGCAAGTTTTCATCAACAAATCAACAAATAATAAGTCACACAGTAATAAGTACTAAGAAGAAAAATAAAGCAGGGTAAGGTCACAGAATAACTGTTCACCACAGGGGCATAATGGAAAATTGTGGGCACATTTCTGGGTTGTGCCAATAACTAGAAGATACTGTCAGGGGATTTGGTAGATGGAATCCAGGGATGCTGACTGTCCTGCAATACAGGACAGTCCCACACAGAAAGAACTGTTCTCATCCTATAACACTTTCACATGTCCATGTATGCGAAAAACCTGCTTATAATTATCTACACTCTAACGCCATTTTACATACAAACACAAAGAAGTTTTGCATGATTTTAATATACAATAGATTTCCCAGGAACAAACTATCATATAAAGTGAGGGAAGACTGTACTTTGTTTAGTTTACAGTTTTGCTAAGAAATGTTCACCATTTTGGAAAATCAAGTCACCCACCAACGTAACTTGGTAAACGTAAGACAAATATAAACAACTGTTTGTATGTGGCTGTTATATTAAAGATACTATGTGTAAGCATCTAACTACTTCATTGTCTCTTTTAGTACAGTTGGTGCCTGAGCATTTACATTATTAAATATATATATTAATATATTATAAATTACTTTCCTTTTATTTCTTTCTCAGAGTACACTTAGGGTATTCATTTAACTCAATTATGTATATAGGAAGATTATAGTCACCAATTCATTCATTTGAAGAGTATTTGTTGAGCACCTACTTATGTTCCAATTGCTATTCTAAGCACTTGGATACATTAGTGAACAAAACAAATATCCTTATGTAATGAATAAGTAAAATATTCGGTTTCTTAGAAGAAAAAGTGGAACTCGGTAAGGTGGACTGGGAATGCTGAAAGGGTGGAGTGTAAGATGTCAAATTAAATACGGTGGTCAGGGCTTCCCTGGTGGCGTAGTGGTTGAGAGTCCGCCTGACAATTCAGGGGACACGGGTTCGTGCCCCGGTCTGGGAAGATCCCACATGCCACGGAGCGGCTGGGCCCGTGAGCCATGGCCGCTGAGTCTGCGCATCCGGAGCCTGTGCTCCGCAACAGGAGAGGCCACAACAGTGAGAGGCCCGCGTACAGCAAAAAAAAAAAAATACGGTGGTCAGTAGGCCTCATTGGGAAGGTGAAAACGGAGCAAAGCCATAAAGTAAGTGAGACAGTCCAGTGCAAAGAGGGCAAAAGCCCTAAGCTAGGCACACATATGGCATTATCAAGAAATAGTAAGGAGACCAGTGTTTCCACACTGCCTCATAAATATCTTATATCTCTATATTGTAACAGCTTCTTTCTAAATCTGTTCGATGATTAGACTGTAAGATCCATTAAGTGGGAGATCATGTTTTCTCTTCTTAGTATCTTCAATACTTCACATAGTACCAGACACACAGTGGATACTCATTAACCATTTGCTATATGAAGAAAATAAATGATATAGAACCAGAAAGTTTTCTGAGGCAACTAAGAACTAAACCTCAGAAAAATAAGATTAGAATAATAGCCAGAAGAGAATTAACTGACTGAAATGGCAACATAATAAAGCCAAAAAAAAAAAAACAAAAGTCAGTGAATTAAAATCCAAACAAAATTCCAAAGGTAAAAGCATTAGGCCATAATTGGATTTAAAGTAACAGAATAAATTTAAATATGATAAAATCTCCTAAGTAACTATTTTGTATGATAAAATCTCCTAAGTAACTGCATTCATTCCATTTGACTTTTAATAAAATAATACTACTCAATATAATCTACTTATAGTTTCAGATCCAGATTCCTTAGTAAAATGTTTTATCTACTTTAGACTAAATATTTTTATACTAAAACATATACATAAAGCTTTTCACACACTGGTAAAGTTGACTTTAACTTTAACAGATTACAGACTTAAAGGCTGGTGGAGTTTAAAGACAATTTAGAGACCAAGCCTCTCCAAGTCTCTCATCTTAGAGATGACAAATTGAAGACTAGAAAATTGAAACGATCTATTGAAGGTCAGAGAGAATTAGTGATATATCTGCTAGATTCAACTCCTGGACTAGTTAAGAATACAATAATGCTTTAAAATTCTAATTTAAAACAAATTAAAATTCCATTTAAGAAAAACCCAAATGGCCAAAAAATATAACTAAATAATAAAATAAACTTAGAATTTGCTATGGTTGTTTCTGCTTAACAGTAAGTAATGGAATTAGTATCCCATTGTCCCTAAAACTAAGACATTCCCCAAATAGTATCTAAAAATCTGTATCTAATTATTCAAGGTGTAATTAATCAAATAAAATTAAGATGAAGGAAATTTCTACTAATAGAACAGGGATTATTTTTATAATCAATATCACATGACTACAAAATATATATTGCACATTTAGTTAAAGATAGGGAAAGAATTATTAGCCCATTGTATATTTTAACATATTAAGTCTTGAATCACTAATCTGAAATTAAAGAAAAAATCTTAGAGCAGTAAAACCCCACACCTGAAGGACTTACCATTTTATCTAGATGTTCAATGGATCTATAAATCTCCCCCTGGGATTCATCATAGTAACTGTAACGGAACCTTTGACCTTGAAACAAATATCATGTACAAAATAAAATAGGGAAAAATTAGAAGCTAAAAAGAAAGCAAGCGCTTACCAAATAATTTCAGTTCTCATGGAAGGCAAAGCACAGCTTAAGCCTCTGAGAGAATCATTCCCAAGAGCCCTTGTACATAAAAATAAAAGGCATATTTGGGAAGGTAATAAAGAAATGATATATCACCAGTGTTTCATGATGTTAAAAACTATTTCAAACTGTAAAACCTTAAAGTCACGAGCAATACAAAAGACTATGGAAACAAACAGTTTAAAAGTTAGAAGCATTGTTAAACATATTATATCGGTCTATAATGGAAAGTAAACGCCAAGAATATGATTCAAGAAAATTTGGCTTAAGGAAACTATCTCAATTTAACAAATCAATGAAAGCTTAGCTTTTGTTGTACAAATGCAAAGATTTAATCTCTACTACAGAAAAGAAAGAAAAAAAGTAGGTCAGAGATATATGTGGCTTGTATAATTTTTATGACCTAGATTTTAAAAATTTATCTCATTTTTGCAAAATTTTCTACTTGGAAAAGGATCAATACAAGTGCCTTTAAGTAGGATACACAGAAGTATAAATATAACAAATAGTCCTACTCTGACAATAAAATCTCAACAAAGGTACAAGCACAGGACATTCAATGTTTAGCTATTCTCCAAAGAACAGAGAGGGTAAAATGGAAGAAGTTTAAAAAGAAGGTAGAAAACAAAAGGCTCAGGAAATAAAATTTGCTTCCTACTACAGTCAAAGAAAAGCCAAAAGTTAAACATATTCATAATTAATTACATATTATTATTCAACTGATTATGTTGTATTTCAGATATATCTAAACCTATTTTTCAGCAATGCCTTTATTTCCAAGAACTCATTACTTTTATATTCTTTATTTTTAAAGATTCACCAAAACGCAATTTTGAAGGTATCAGAGTACACTAATCATACACACACATACTATGCATCTTGTGCTTCAATTTTACAGCAAAGTTCACATATCCAATTATTATCCTCCCATCTGAGGAGGCGGGTTTCTTTGGCTGGATAATTATGATTTTTAAGTTTTCTGTTTATCTCACTAAAAAAATCACCTTATAAATAACGAGACATGTAAAATTATAACACCCTTTTGATGTCCTTTTTTAGAGAAACTACACATCACAGTTCTTAACATTTCATTAACTTGTTGATGCTAATCATCTCTGATGGTCACCTTTCTACAATATACCATATTTCCTTAACTTTCACATATTAACTTTTCACATACATTAACATGCACAGCTACTCAATGTGGCAGTTCTTATTTCCCTGCACCCCCTGCCCAGCGCCACTATTAAATAAATATTTCATCTTAAAATTCATGATATCCTATAATCAAGCAATAGGGTTCTGAGACAATTACCTGCATTCTGAATATAACAACCTTTTCTAGTAAACACTGGAGATTACTGCATGTTGCTATAACTATCAGATTCATTACAGTCCTTGCACTAAAAAAATTCTTAAACAGTGACAATTCTATCACTGAGTACCCCTATATTAAATAATTCATCAGACATTTCTTACAAAATTTAGAGTTAAGTATATAGCTTTGTTTTTCTTTAAAGAATATATGTACTTCCTCCTAGCTAACAACAGGAACTATATAATTCACCCTATTTTTCCTATTCGTCAGCTGGCTGCCAGAAGATTCAAAGCCAAATATAATGTCTGTCATAATAACTTAGTGATTCAATTCATTGGTACTAAATTTCTACTTCTGTTTCAAAGTTCTTTTGATGAAGCTGCCCCAAATCTTCTGTGAAATGAATAAACAATTAAAAGAATAATCTTAGACAAGAAAATTCTAACTCACTGTCACTGTAATAAGAGTAATATCCTTGGATGAAATCAAGATGAATATTCTTTGAACCCGAGCTGCTTCAGGTTTATACTAACACATTCTCTTTTTCTTGCTTCTGGTGCTGTCAGTTTTAGTTGTCAATAATCCCTGTGACTGGGACATAATTGTCTTATCTCAAGACTGCTACTCTCAGGTGCAAAGAAAAATGCATGTACTTTGTGACATTTACTATTCGAAAGTCCTTTCTATTTATTTCCAAGTTCAGAGCCGCTGTTTCAAACGCTGAAGTTGGTCAAACCTGCCTTAATCATAAGTCAGAAGTGTAACTATATTTTAAAACTCGGTCTTGTTCATATGGACCATTTTCAATGTAACTTTCACTTAAAAACTACTTCTGAAGTAAGAAGTACACAGAATGTTTAAAGTAAGTTAAAATACTAAATCAACATGTGATTTAATAAGAATGAAAATATACACAGAAAATCAATGAGCAAATGTTTAATATTTTGCTATCTACTTTTTGCTACTCTTTAGTAGCCACCTCCCATTTAGTAGCTGAAGAACTGAGTAGAAATATTTGATAAGTGTTAAAGGATTTATCAGTTAAGAAGCTAAATTTACACTACTAAGCTACTACACTGAAAAAAGTATCCTACTTATGATAGCTCAAATTGTCTTACGATCATTGTTTTTAATTATACAAACATTTCAAAATTACTTTTCAAAATTACTACATTCTGGTCAATATACTTAAAGAAAGCATCTAATTTGAAGTAAATAGTTGCCATCATCCTAGCCTAAATGTATATACATACATATGTATGAATATATGTGTGTGCACATGAGTACACACACATACAAGTTCAGTTAAATACTACTTGGAATTTGAGTTCAAAAGATTTTTTTGTTTCTAATTATTAAAAAAAAAAGTTTGTCGAAATTTTATTTAACAAGAAATAAAAAAAGACAATCCTAGTGCAATACACTGATCATAAATGCAATTTTAAGTATTTATTGTTCATTTAAAATATATTATGATTTCATGTACCTCATGAGTTTTGTTTTACAATATTTCTAACATTCAGTTAAGTTTATGCATCTAAACTGAACAAATATAGTTGCCTATGTGCCTGGAGAACTGGACTTGTGAACTTTTATATTAAGTATGAATAAAGCATATCACATAGTAAGAGAAAATTACTTACCTGAAACTTATCCTTTCAGAAGGTACACTGGGAAAATGGATTCTTTGAGCCCCTGTTTCAACTCCAAGTATGAGCTTTCTAGCTTTAAGAGCCATTGACACTGCCCCTAGGGGCAGCACAAGCTTTGGAACTCCCCTAGTGAGTATGTCAGTAGTTTCTTCAGGTGCCTTCCCTCAGTTCTTTTCAAATTCAAAAGATGAGAGGAAAAATAACCCAAGAAAAAAATCCTGTAAAGCAGAAACCTTACTCTTTGAGGGAAGGAGGGTAGCTCATTTGTGAATCCATTCCAGAGCACGCTTTCTGAGAAAAAGAAATACAGGTAAGTAATTTTCCCATCTCCAAAGGTGACTGGTGATTAATGAGTGGATTCACAGAGTGTGGAGAATAAGCTCCAGGGATGTCTGTTTAACACACAACAATCAACTAATGAGGACAAACATAACAATGAATGGTACAAGAACCAACACTACTTTTGAATTACCTCAAAACAAAAAGTAAAAAAAATATTAAATACCTCAACATTAAGCTATACACTAGATTGCAGAAACAAACATGAGCTTGGAAAGTTGTTCAATAAAGCCCCCAAAAGATCAGTCAGTAAGATAGACTACCAGACTTATGTCCAGTAAAAACTGTACTGTTATACATTTACTTAATCACTTTATGTTTATATGTTAAAACGTTTTCAAATATTTGAGTTAAACCTCACAACAACCTGTGAGATAGACTATTAAACCACAGTACACTAAGGATCTAAACTGGGGACACTCATAATTGACGTCACTACCAAAGAAAAAATGTACTTCACAAAGAAAATATTATCTAAGTATCTCAAATAAGGTAATCATTTTCATAAGCAAAATACTATAGTCCTTTCATTCTGAAGTCTTAGTTATAATGTAAAATTATTGGCTTTATCTCAAACTTGTAAAAGATTAAAACCCTAAATATGTGAAATCAGTATGTACCAGTATTTGAGAAGACAAATGTGAAAGGCTGAATAAGATATATTTCAGGTATTAGCTAGCTTACACTCAAACCAATTTAAATATTTAGAAAATAGTAATACCCTCAGACCCAATAGACTAACAACAGAAAAGAAGAAGAGTATGCATGAATAATCACGTGTTAATATATATTAAACTAGAATTCTGAATAAAGATATAAATTTCATAAACATTGAAGGAGAATGCCAATTTTAATAAGTGGCACATATTTATAAAAAAGAAATTACGTAAACCTAGACAAATATAAGTTTATAGATAAAAATCCAAAACTGCTGAAGTGACTGTAGTGTAAACTCTATTCATATTTTAACAAAATAATATAATTTATCATTAACATCTACCAAATAAATTTACTGAAACTGATTTGAACTTAAAACTACCATTTAAAAAGAAAATTAAATAGAAGCATGAACCCACTTTTAAAGAATCAATTTCTGTTAGGTCCAGTTTCATTCAGAAACTTCTTAGAAGTTAACTGAAAGTTATGTTAATGAAAGTTGTCAGTAATCTAAATTTGGAAGTATAAAGTTCAGGGTGATCAGGAAAACACAAATATTAACAGTATATACGGAAAAGAGCAAAAATGAAACTCAGGAAAATAGAATAAAAATTCTACTAACTAGAAAAACTAAAATAGGCCCAGACAAAATCCTCTTACATGGAGCCATCCTCTAGGATGTGGAACTTGGTAAGTACACAAAGTATGGGGACAATATTACTTCACCATGGTAAAAGTCAAATACTAGCAGCAAGTGTATCCCACTCTTCCTGGTAGTAGTAGGAAAGGTGAAAAGAGGTGGGATCATTAAAACATTACCATGGAAACATCATCCTATTGGACTCCCTAATGATCAAATAAAACGCAGGAATTGAAATGCAGGGGGTTGGCAGGGTGATTCAAGTGAGGGGATAGAAAGACAGGGCACAATAGAATCTAGGTTCCCAACTCTCCCTTTGCTTCTCTCACCCAAAAAGAAAAATTGAGAGTATTTTAATCTTTCTATTTTTTCTCTAATATCTCTTTCAAGTCTAAATAAGAGCTAAATGGTATCTGAAAGATGAACATCTTTAAAGTAAAATACCCTTAAAAAAAAAGTCATTCTTATAATGGACATTGGCTAACAAATAAGGTTGACAAAGGCAAAATCCTTCCAGTTACACACATATAGGTCTCCTAACTGTCTCTATCATCAAGTTTCTCATTTTATTTTCCACAGAAGCTGGACATTATATTATATAAAGAGAAATGACCACTGGAGATAAAAGATGTCGTCACTGCCAGTACTCTATTGTTCAACAAAAACAAAAAAATTCCACTGTATATATGTGAGTAATTGATCAACTGTACCATTATCAATTAAGTGATTTTTCTTCAAAAACCAGCTATTCAGAAATGTGGAGTGTGTTAAGAGCATAACTCAATGAAACTTCTAAGATCTCTGAGTACTTGAAGAAATGAATCCTTCCTGTGAAATGACTTAGAATTCAGTGTCATCATTATTTAGTATGGTAAGATCAATCTGTACAGCATCTTTAAAACAAGAAGAAACTACTAAGTATTATTGTCATGAGAAAAAGCTAGACTTTTGAGATGGAAATATACCCCTCATTAATTTAGGAAAGATGACCAATGCCACTAAAGCATGAATTTGAAAAATACGAAACAATTTCTAAGTAACCACAGTTTAACCCATAACTAGCCAATGATTCATATTATTTCAACAGGCATATAAAATAGAAAATGAAGCTTATTTTACAAGAATGACAGTTACTATTACTATTGTAGAAAGAAGTCTACCAATTTTGGAATAGTGTCCATGTAACTCTTTCCACTTACTCCCAAACCTCCATCAAATTTCCTAACAAGAATTAGTACAGTGCTTTCCATAAGTACAAAGTAAGCACTTAATGAGTATTGTTAGTGATAGTGATACTGAAAAAATAAACACTTGAAAAAGTTCCATTACTTAATCACCAAATGTAAATATAAATATGTTCTAGTCTCTAGATGATTCCCATAGCTAACATTTATCAACCTCTGGAAATTTTGAGTTCTTTTTTGTAATTATCACCAAAAAATTCTATCTTGCAATTTAAATTCCAAAATTTTCAAGAAATCAGGAGATCAAATGGCCTAAATAATTTTCTGAGGACCTAGATAGAATATAAGACAAAATTCATCTTTCTCTCTCAACATTCTACTTAAATATAGTAGTGGCTTAGGATTTGCTTTATAATCATCAATGAGGTAAAAAGGATGAGTCCACATAAAAGAGCAATATTAAAACATCTACTCATGTTTTATGTGGATTTATGCTGTGGTTGTACGTGCTGCCAAACTTGAGGGAAGGCCCTGAAGAACACTATCAGGGGAGTGAATTATTCAAATCATAAAAGTGATTTTAAATGATTCATAAGAGCCTTAATTAAAAGTGAAGAGGGAGGGAACACATGCTTCAGGAGCTTTTAATTTCTAAAACATGCTTTATTATCAACACAAATTCATAACACTAAGTAAAATAGCCTTTTTTTCAATAATGATACTCCCTAGTTTTATTACTAAACTTCAAAGTTCCCAAGAAAAGAACTCTTTCAAGCATCTACCTACTCAGATCTAAGTAATATACTTATATCCATAAAAAATAACTTCTGCCAAAGGTAGTAAACCAACTAGCAAATAGAATTCATTATTAAAGAACCCTGAGAGCCTCTTAATGAGTTTGACAAGGTAGCAGAGCTACATGCATACCCTAATCCAGGGCTTCCAACCTGAGCACTATCAACATTTGGGGCAGGATAATGCTTTGATGTGGGGGGCTGTCCTGTGCATTGTAGGATGTTTATTTAACAGCTTTCCTGGACTCTACTCCTTAGATGCCAATAGCATCCCCACCTCCTTCCCCACCCCAGCTGTGATGACCAAAAATGTCTCTAGGCATTTCCAAATGTCTCTAGGCATTTCCAAATGTCTCTAGGCATTTCCAAATGTCTCCTAGGGGGACAGTCAGCCCCAGCTGAGAAATCAGTGCCTTAAACAGAAATACTTATCTAGACCATTAGGGAGGATGGTTCTCTTGAACCGAAATCTCAAGGCCATGCATAGTGCAGCATGAGGTAAGAGAAGAAGAAACCAGCCTATCCAGGCCTGATAAATGTTGAATAAACTCCAGCAATCAATGATAAGACATGTAAAAGCCAGGGCTCCCTATATCTCATTAAGGATGTTTTTCTGGCCATTCTGTATCTGAAAATTTATGGTGTTGTGCCTTATGTCTTTACTATAATCAAAGAAATAACTAAAGAATGAACAGATAATGGCATCCTTAAACCATTAAAATAAATGAGTCAAAGAGATGTCCTAAAAGGAATAGGATTCAGAAATATTCTACAACAGTAATGGATAAATGAGAACAAATTGTATCCAAAGAATTCAAAACACAAAATTTACTAAACAAGGCATCCATAAATGTCTCACTTCCTTTATGATCTATTCACTGTGAAGCTTCCTTATTCTTTTAATTCACAATAATAACAAAAATCTCTTAGGAGTCCTTACCCTTATGAACCATTACCAATTTAGACCACAGTGCTAATAGCTAACATGTAACAACCACTGGAGGGTAGTTCTAAACTGGCAACTATGGGCAAAAATTAAGCACCAAAGGAAAAAAAAGAAAGAAGAAAAGACTAATTACAAAAAAGGAAATGTGGAAAAGGACTTGCATAGCACACAGTGCTCTTCTACGGTCTAAAGAACATTTGTTTTATCTACCAAAAATTTAACTTCAGAGAATCTATCACACAACTCTACCTGGAAATGGGGTTAAAAAATCTTAACTCCCACTAACCTAAGTGTCTAAGCAAGGATGCCCTCACAGTGTGAATCCAATTATACCAGTCGCCTTTGGAAATGTACCCATAATCCCCTACTACAATCTCATCCTTTTTAAATGACCAAAAGACTTTTTTATTCACCTTTAAACACTGTTGCTAAAAGTAAAACTTTCCACGGAAAGTGATAAAGAACTGAAAATCAGAGCTTAGAATGAAAAGATACCTTTAACCACAAGTACATTATATCTACCATGAAATGTTAAAATCTAGAACTTACCCCAATGGCAGAAATCAGAAGAAACCACAAAGAGATTACTAGGATCCGCTAGATATTTACTGAAGAGTTTTCCGAATTCCTGTTCTTTTGACTCACTCAGAGCTCCAACCAATACAGGAATAATGGTAAACTCATCCTTATGGCTTAAAGAAAACAGAAAACAGAAAAAAAAAAAAAAAAGTCATTTAAGAAATATAAGAATAAAAATAGTTTTCCAATGTGTTGGCACTAAAAAGTGGAACATTTATTAATAGTGGAATGGATAATATACATAATATTGCTGAATTCTTAAAATCTATAAATTAATGTTTAAAGAAAACCATTTAAAAATATGAGGTACAGAATACTAAAAATATCTATTTAAATTACAGAAATGTACAATACTTCTTTAGGTAAACAAAGCTATTTTACTACTAATAATATCTTCGAATGTAAAAAGAAGCCCATCAAACCATCACCAAGTCAAGTCTTCTCAACTACCCATAAAAACTACAGTCATCTCTGCCCAATGCTTCTGTAATTTTAAAAGAGTATTAAATTCTTCCTCACTTATTTTAATTCTATCCGATTATAAATACCACCATTTCTGGCACTTGTTCTATAAACCTGCCAAGTGAGACCTACAAAACTTATCTTGGCTCCCATAAGATTCACCAAATGCACCTTACTCCTATACTAATAAACAGATACAGGACAGTCTGAAGATACAACTCAAATTTCACTGGCATCTAGGGTGGACATAGAATTCAAGGAAATAGATATTAATTTCTAGCAACAAGAAAAAGACGCCACGCCCATCCACAATGTTTATGGCATATCCACAAGTCCCTTTTTCACTCTATAGATTGAAAGATTTATGGAAAAGGAACAGAGCAGATTAATTAAGAATAACTGTGACGGGCTACAGAACAGACCTTTTAAATTTTTCATTGTCGTGAAATTTTGTTTACATATATTCAATATTATTTATATTCTAAAGGATCCCAGATTTGGAATTTTAGAAGCATGAATCATGTTTGTCTGACTTGTTCTAAACAGGACTTTTAAAAAAATCATTGTAATAAATGCTTTTTAATATAATCCGGCACTTAATTGATGTTGGACAAACAGAATTCATAAAAGGGTCTGTAAAAACACTAGGTTTAAGTATTACCAAAATAAATGTTAGCTCAGCTTCATAAAGCTAAATTCAGGGCACCCAAGCGCCTCCCCCAAAAAGGCCCCCTTACCCTTGTCAATTGCGAAATAAACAGATCATACAGATCTCCAATCCCTCTGCAATGCAGGGGCTTCTTGGGCAGAATCTGCATCTATGGAGTAAGAAAAAAAGAGGAAGCTGGCAGAGGAAGCTGCCATGGGATATCTCTTTCTCTGATTCTTACCACTTTGCTTAACAACTGCATGAACGAATAGGGGCTCTTCAGTAAGTTAAGAGTGATTATCATATGAAAGAAAAGAATTTGAGCGCTAGTAAAAATTCAAGAAGATTGTTATGAATTGTTCTAACTTCAAGTACTACCTACATAAATAAATACACTAAGATCATTAAAGAGTCTGCAAGTAATTATGACATAGTAGGGAAGCAGTTATATAGAGTATAAAAAACAAGAAGTCAGAAGAAATGGACTCAAGTACTATCTCTATCACATACAAATAAATGTTGAGAGCATAGGTAAGTTACCAACCTAAAAATTTATATTATTTGTAAAATGATCATAATTACAATACCCTTTTCATAAAACTGTTATGAAGTAAGGAATACTACAAGAAAAGTACTTTGTCAACAATAGTTGCTTCACTCTGAGCAAACACGTCTCCTTCTCCATAACAGCCACCAAACTATTCAATTAACCTGTCTGAACTATCTACACAGAGGTAAAAGTCTAATACTACTTAGAAATCTAAGCTCTGAATCAAGATTCATCCATCCACCTCTTTGTTATTTCTCTTTTTAAAAAATTGCTTGTTGTTCTCTATCCCCACAAAGCATGACTTAGAGAAAAGAGCATTTGGCTTTGAAATGTAATATTCCTAGGTTTTAGAATCCAAGTTGTGAAGTTGGACTTCCCTAGTGAAGGAGTATAAAATCTCGCCCTCAAATAACAATTATAAAAACTGGATAAAGCTGTCAAAAAAACCAACCATTTTGTGCTTTGGAAATCAACCAAGGGCGAAAAACACAATGAGAAGAGTTTATTCATGAAAAGTCAACTGATTTCTTGGGAAGAACAGTGGAAGTCTGGCATCTTACCAGGAACTGACTCTATCTCCCTTCCCTGCTCCACCAACATTATGGTGAAAGCAAGGTGAGATTGCCTGTGAAAACCAGCAGCTTCACCGCTGAAGGAAGCTGACTTTGATTTGGAGTAGAGAGCAGAATACCCACACCCAGCAGGAAACAGAAAATCCTGCAGCTTTTGTTGCCTGAAATTACTGTATCATTTGAGGCAAGCCACAAACCTGAGGACTACCTAGAAATCTAACAGGGAGGTCTGGGAAAGGAGAGACCCATATAGGGACTGAATAAATTCATATATTCTGAAGAGATGCCCTGATGGTGACCTGGCTGAACAGGAGGCAGCACATGTGTACAGGGGAGGTCCATAAGGCCCTAAGCTCTCGCCAAATGCCAGGTAATTGGGAGGATGAGAGCAAGCACAAGGGTAAGTGGAGACCTGAGAGACACCAAGCTCTTACACATCCCTGGCTGACTGGAAACCTCCACACACGCACAGGGAGACCAGAGAAGATCCAACAGAAAGCAAAGGAGGCAAACTTGAAAATTTCATATGTGCTCCCCAAAACATACACAATCCAGCAGCAGAGGGTGAAAGGTATACAGGTTCAACATGTTTAAGCACAACCTCCAAACAAACAGTAGCTAAGCACTAAGCAGTGCAGATACAGGGGTGAACTCTAGAAAGCCAGGGTAAAAAATATAAATAAGAATTTTTTAAAAGCTAAGGAGATACATCAGTAGCCAAATACTGTGAGAGAGACAAATTCCACACAGAGTCCACGAAAGTTACTTTTAAAAAAATTAACGGGGGCTTCCCTGGTGGCGCAGTGGTTGAGAGTCCGCCTGCCAATGCAGGGGACACGGGTTCGTGCCCTGGTCCGGGAAGATCCCACATGCCGCGGAGCGGCTGGGCCCATGAGCCATGGCCGCTGAGCCTGTGCATCCGGAGCCTGTGCTCCGCAACGGGAGAGGCCACAACAGTGAGAGGCCCTCGTACAGCAAAAAAAAAAAAAAAAAAGGTACAAATGAACTTATTTACAAAACAGAAACAGACTCACAGACTTAGAGAACAAACTTATGATTACCAGGGGGGAAGGGCAGAGGGGAGGGATAGCTAGGGAGTTTGGGACTGACACTACACACTGCTATATTTAAAATGGATAACCAACAAGGACCTACTGTATAGCACAGGGAACTCTGCTCAATATTATGTAACAACCTAAATGGGAAAAGTATTTGAAAAAGAATAGATACATGTATATGTATAACTGAATCACTCTGCTGTACACCTGAAACTATCACAACATTGTTAACTGACTATAATATAAAATAAAAAGTTTAAAAAAAAAGAATAAAGTTGCTATAATATACTATTGGGTTGGCTAAAAGGTTCGTTCCGGTTTTTCTGTAAGATCTTATGGAAAAACACAAACAAACTTTTTGGCCAACCCAGAATGTAAAAAGTCCAGTTTCAAGAAAAAAATTGTGAGCCAAAGAAAAAGGAACCTGTGACCCACTCTTGGGCGTAGGGTGGGGGTGGGAGTGGAAGTAGAAGCTGTATCCAAATGGGACCAGATATTAGATTTAGCAGACAAAGATTTTAAAAGTTATTAAAAATATGTTCAAAGAAATAAAGGAAACTATGCTTGATATATACAATATCAAACATACGAGGATGCACACAATGGGAATCCCAGAAAAGTTACAGTAAAAGTATTAGAAAAAAATAATGGCTGAAAACTTTCCAAATTTCATGAAAAACATTAATCTTCAGATCAAAAAAAACTAAACAACCCAAAGTAGGTAAGTATAAAGAGATTCCCAACCTAGGTACACCATAATGAAACTGATGAAAATCAAAGACAAAGAGAAAATCTTGAAAGCAGCAAAAAGAAAATGACTCATTACTTACAGGATAGACTTTTCAACAAATGGTACTGGGATAATTGCGTATCCATAGGAAAAAAGTGAACTCAGACCTTTACCTCATACCATACACAAACTGGTATAGCCAGAACTATAATCTAAAACCGTAACACATCTAGAACTGGGTTCAGCAAACATCTTTTGAAATGGGCCATACTGTAGGTTTTCTGGGCCATACAATACCTGTAGAAACTACTCAACTGTCACTGTAAAGAGAAAGCAGCCATAGTCATTAGGTAAATGAATGGGTGTGACTATGTTCCGATAAAACATTACAATAACAAGTTGTGGGCCAGATATGGTCTGCAGAACACATTCAAGAAGAGAAAATCTATGTGACCCTGGATTCAAAAGCAGAATCCATACAAGAAAAAAAAAAAAGATAAAAATTCATCAAGAGGGACTTCCCTGGTGGCACAGTGGTTGAGAGTTTGCTTGCCGATGCAGGGGACATAGGTTCGTGCCCCGGTCCGGGAAGATCCCACATACCGCGGAGTGGCTGGGCCCGTGAGCCATGGCCGCTGAGCCTGTGCTCCGCAACGGAAGAGGTCACAACAGTGAGAGGCCCGCGTACCGCGAAAAAGAAAAAAAAAAAAAAAAAAATTCATCAAGAATGTTTGCTCTTCAACAGACACCATTAAGAAAACAAACAGACAAGCCATACAATGGGAAGAAATCTTTGGATATCATATATATGAATAAAAAAACCTGTGTCCAGAATATATAAAATCTTGTAACTCAGTAAAAAGATGAATTATCAAATTAAAACTAGGGCAAAATATATGAATAGCCATTTGACAAAAGAAGATACACGAATGACTAATAATCATATGAAAACGTGCTCAACTTCATAAGTCACTGGAGAGATGCAAATTAACACCACAGTGAGGTTACACTACACATCTATCAGAATGGTTGTAAAAAAAAGACCGACAATAACAGGTACTGGCCAGAATGTGGAGAAACAGAACCCTCATGCATTGTTCCTGGAATATAAAACAGTGTCATCACTCTGAAAAACAGTTTGGCAGTTTCTAAAAGAGTTAAAACACAGACTTATCATATGACTCAGCAATTCCATTTCCAAGTAACTATTCAAGAGAAATGAAAACATGTGTTCACATAAAGACTTGTACAAGAATGTTTATATCATTATTCCTAATAGCCAAAAATGAAAATGATCCAAATGTCCATTAACTGGTGAATGGTTAAACAAAATGTGGCATATTCATACAATGGAATAACTACTTGGCAATAAAAAGAATGAACCATGGTTACATACCGCAACATGGATGAATCTCAAAAACAGTATGCTAAGTGAAAAAGGACAGACACAAAAGACTATATTTTGTATGATTCCATTTATTTAAAATTTCCAAAAACTACAAATCTATAGAGAAAGAAAGAAGGTAAATGGTTGCCTGAGGTTGAGAATGGGAGCAAGAATTGCCCTCAAATGGACACAAGGTTTCTTTTTTGGGTGATAAAAATGTTGTTTTAAAACTAGATTGTGAGATGTCTGCACAAATCTATAAATTTACCAGAAATCAGTGAGCTATAATCTTATGTGGATGAATTTTACAAGATATCACTCATATTTCAAACTTCAATAAAACTGTTAAAAAAAGAAAAAGAAGAAAAAGAAAATCCATCTTTGCCACTTGCAAACTGTGCTACTTGCACCAGGTTACTTAACCTACCCTAAGCCTCAACTGTCATCAGTAAGAACAGAGTTAATAAAATGTACCTTGCAAAACTCTTGTGAGCACTTTAGTAATGTAGATGAAAGTTTTATCCCTTTTTCTGTCCTATACTTTAACCCATGCTGCAGAAAATTACTATATCCAAGATGTGTAACAAACAATAATTGAAATCCCAGAACCAATAGTGAAGCACTCTCTTTAAAAACAAACAATATAGGCTTCCGTGGTGGTGCAGTGGTTAAGAATCTGCCTGCCAACTACTGAGCCCACATGCCTCAACCACTGAAGCCAACACGTCTCAACCACTGAAACCCACGCACCTAGAGCCTGTGCCCTGCAACAACAGAGAACTAGAGAAGGCCCGCGCGCAGCAACGAAGACCCAATGCAGCCATAAATAAATAAAAATTTTAAAAAACCAAACAAACAATATTGGGACTTCCCTGGTGGTCCAGTGGCTAAGACTCCGCACTCCCAACGCAGGGTGCCCGGGTTTGACCGCTGGTCAGGGAACTAGATCCCACATGCCGCAACTAAAGATCCCGCATGCCACAACTAAAAGGTCCCGCGTGCCGCAACTAAGATCCCACGTGCTGGAACAAAGATCCCACATGCCGCAACTAAGACCCAGCGCAGCCAAATAAATAAATAAACAAATATTTTTTTAAAAAACAATATCACCGTATCACCAATGCTCTTAATGGTACAGAGCACAAAAAGTCTAAATTCTAATGTAAAAATTCTAATATAAAAATGTGAATTTGTAGCTAACATAGTTCTACAGTTAATGCTACAGTTAATAACACTATTGAATATTCGAAACTTGCTAAGAGTAGATCTTAAAAGTCCTCATCAGAAGGAAAAAATGTGAACTCTAATATGAATATTCTAAGTGATAAGAAAACAATTTAAATGACAGTGTTTTTACTTAATTAGTGATATATAAGTAACTGAAATCTTAAAATTGATGACATTTTAAACTAGATGAAGTACTGTATACAAATAGTTATTTGCTTATTCTTTCTATGGCATTAATCTGAATATTTCTCCCCTGAACAACACTGATGAACATGAGAAATTTCTTTTCTATACAAGTTCCAACTTCCCAAAGATTTTAGAAGCAGTCCAGAGCTACTCAGGTGAGAATTTAAAAAAAAAATCATAGGTACTTCCCTGGTGGCACAGTGGTTAAGACTCTGTGTTCCCAATACAGGGGGCCCGGGTTCGATCCCTGGTTGGGGAACTAGATCCCACATGCATGCTGCAACTAAGAGTCTGCATGCCACAACTAAGGAGCTGGCAAGCCACAACTAAGGAGCCTGCCTGCCGCAACTAAGACCCAGTGCAACCAAATAAATAATTACTAAGCCAGTCAGAAGAAAAATTATTCTTATCCCTAAGGTGCTGAGGCTGTTGCCACAATAATATCACTATATAATTTACTCTCCTCTCCTCTTTTAGACAGAAAATATTCATAGGGAAAAAAGAGGACAAAACATATGTAAATATAAAAAAATCTTTACTCTGATAAAAATAAAATACATCCCAATCTTCTCAAATGTCTTATGCTACCTCTTGCTCATCCTTTTCATGGTCATAGAAACTAAAATTATTCCATTACGACCAACAGAGAATTTGTACTTATTATTCCAGAGATTCTCCATGTTCTATCTATAATTCTAAAAAATGCTCTCTTCCGGATACAGGTAATACTCAAAAGGAAACTTCTATGTTCATGAAAAAGGGAAACTGGGGAAGGGAAAGAAAAGGGAAAAGGGAGAAGGTAAACTAGCTGTCAATGACAACTAAAATTACCATTAAGTCATTATAAATCTTTACTGTTGGATCAGGTAAGTGAATCTAATGAGATTATCAAAACTAATTTCAAAGGTTTTATCTTTCTGAATTTCCATTCCAGTAGGAGTGCTTATTAGAAAGGTTTTACAAGAGCAGGCATATTTCAGGTACCAGAGAATCGTACTAAACTCTGTTTTGGAAACTCAACCATTTGAAGCAAGAGTCCTATGATAAATTGGCCCAAGTCTGCTGTCAGAATTATAGAGACATTCTAGTATTTTGAGAGAAACAAGTCAACATTTATTTCCATGCCCTATGTTCTCCTAAAATTACACCCGGGTTTACACCTAAAACTTAACAGCTTTACCATCTCTGATAATTGTATACTCTTAGGCCTTAAACTTATCTTAAAATTATCTTACTCTACCACATAGAAATATTTACCAAGTTTTGCTCATTCTAACCTTTAAATGTCTCCCATAATCTGCTCAGTCTGCTACCCTATCCACCACTACGTTAGTTCAAAGCCCCCGTGATTTCTAAACCATTTCTACCAACCTCTTCCAATTCTAATCCATCCTTCACAGTACCATCACACCATCAAAGAGTAATACTCTTATAGTCAAGTTCTAATCATCTCCCTCTTTTGCTGAGGAACTTTTACTAGCTCTATGCCAATCATGGAATGAAATACAAATATCTTAAAATGACATTCAATGCCCTTCATAATCCTGTCCCAACCTACTTTCCAACTTTCTAATCTTGGTCCTCTTACTCTACACCTCTACAAAGTTACCTATTCAAATGTCTCCAGTCCCACGTTGGTATCATATATGTGTGAAAAGTCAGATAAGGTATAAGATAACAGGAAGTGGCAGGACCAATATCCAACTAAAAACATTCATATCTGTGAAAAAATTTTTTCTAACTATGCAGGCCAAAAAACATCTACAGACAGACCTCAGTTACTAGTTCAGCCTTCTGTAACTCCTGCAAGCTAAGTCGATTAATTTTCTGTTCTTAAAATAAGCCCTGGGCTTTCTTACTCCTATACTTTGTATTTACAGTACTCCCTTTCCCTCAAAAAATTCTGCCCCATTCTGTGAAAATTATAGCCATCCTCAAAGTCCACTCAAATATCACCTTCTCACAAAGCCTTCTGTGCTCCCCTAACTCAGTTATCACCTACACCCCCCCTTTTCTGTTCCTATAAACTCTTCAATCGTACTTATTACATTTTGAATTATATTACATTTATTTATATAGATATCTCTCCTACTAGACTATATGCTGAGGAAACACAAAATATTTACTTATTTTTTATCACCTGTCATTCCTTGCACAATTAGGCAACTCTACTAATACCGGAAAAATTCAGATTAACCAAAATTTTTAAATTTTGAGAGTAAATGTCATCTTAAAAACAATCAGGGCTTCCCTGGTGGCGCAGTGGTTGAGAGCCCGCCTGCTGATGCAGGGGACACGGGTTCGTGCCCCGGTCCGGGAAGATCCCACATGCCACGGAGCGGCTGGGCCCGTGAGCCATGGCCACTGAGCCTACACGTGTCTGGAGCCTGTGCTCCGCAACGGGAGAGGCCACAACAGTGAGAGGCCCGAGTACCGCCAAAAAAAAAAAAAATTAAATATTTACATCAATAACTAGTAAAACTGAAGGCAGGGGGAATTACGATTATGGGCCAAAATGAGTTTTGTTTACTAGCCTACTTAATTACTCCCCATGAATAAAATACATTATTCTTAATCTGTGATTAACAGCAACATTGGAAAAGGAGTCTCTTGTGTATTCCTGAGAAGGTGACAAAGGTAAAGGAAAAGAAATCCTTTTTCCAACCCAAAATAACAAGTTTTAAATAATAAAATCAGGAACTTCCCTGGTGGTCCAGTGGTTAAGAATCTGCCTTCCAATGCAGGGGAAGCGGGTTTGATCCCTGGTTGGGGAACTAAGATCCTACATACTACAGGGCAACTAAACCTGAGGGCCGCACTACTGAGCCCATGTGCTCTGGAGCCTGTGCGCCACATCTAGAGAAGAACCCGCACGCCGCTACTAAGACCCAATACAGCCAAATAAATAAATATTTTAAAATAAATAAAATAAAATCAGAGCTATAAACTGCCAAAAAGTCCTTCTGAGACAAGGAAAATGATATAGGTCATAAACTCATATCGACATAAAAGAAAGGAAGCACATTAGAGAGGGATAAAAGAATGTAAAATAACATCTTTTGTTTATTTCATTTTATTTTTCTTATTCTTAATTGATCCAACAGATAACAATTGTTCAAAATAATTATAGTAATAATGTGTTTGGTAATTATAGCTTATGAATGATAACAATGTTATAAGGGACAGGAAGGAGAAATCGGGAATACTCTGTTATAAGATACTTGCACTACATGAATCAGTACAGTGTTACTTGAAAGTACACTTGCATCAGTTGCAAATGTATGTTGCAAACTTTAAAGCAACCACTAAACAAAGTAAAAAGAAGTATAATCAATATACAAAGAGAGGAAAGAAAATGAATTCATATTAAATGCTCAATTAAAACCTGAGCAAGAAGAAAAAGAGGGGAAGACAAAAAAGAAATAAAGAACAAGGGCAATGAACAGAAAATGGTAACAAATATAACAGATATTAATCCAAGTATATCAATAATCTCTTAATAGGTAAATGGATACACTGTGATACACCCATAAAATGGACTATTATTCAACATAAAGAAAAATAAGCTACCAAGCCATAAAAAGACATGAAGGAATCTTGAAAATATATTACCAAGTTAAAGAAGCCAACCTGAAAAGGCTACATACTGCATGATTCCAACTACATGATATTCTAGAAACTGTATGACTATGAAGACAGTAAAAAGATCAGCAGTTACCAGGGGTTGGATGGAGGTAGAGAGGGGGGAGAAGACGAATAGGTAAAGCACAGGGGATTTTTAGGGCAGTAAAACTATTTTACAGGGTACTATAATGGTAGATACATGACATGAGGCACTTTGCAAAACCCATAAACTATATAACACAAAGAGTGAACCCTAATTAAACTATGAACTTCAGTTAATAATCATGTATCAATATTGGTTCATCAATTATCACAAATGTATTATACTAGTATAAGATGTTACAAATAGAAAAAATGTTCAGTTAATAGTAATTAATACCATACAAGGCATCTGACATTCTCACTCAGGGAACTCAAAACTATAATTAATACAAATAAACACAAGAATTACAAGAATTAGGTTTAACAATTTGGATTAAACTATACAAAATCAAGATTTTCTAGATATATATAATGGTATAAGTACTAAGTTACCAAATCCTAACCATGGTGAATTTCTAAGATTGGCTAGAACCTGAAACATAAGATGAAACAGATTTAAATACACGGTACTGTGCTTTCAAGTTGCCCATGTTCCAAAATATTAGTAACAAAAAGCATTATATGGCTAAAAAGATAATAATGATATTTTTACAGTGAACATGAACTTTTTTTTTTTTTTTTTTTTTTTTGCGGTACACGGGCCTCCCACTGCCGTGGCCTCTCCCACTGCGGAGCACAGGCTCCGGACGCGCAGGCCCAGCGGCCATGGCTCACAGGCCCAGCCGCTCCATGGCATGTGGGACCCTCCCGGACCGGGGCACGAATCCACGTCCCCTGCATCTGCAGGCGGACTCTCAACCACTGCGCCACCAGGGAAGCCCCAACATGAACATTTTTATAGGGTCATATTTCTCAAACACTTTGAAAGTTACTAAAGAACTCTATTTACTTTGCACATTTTTTCTGAACAAAAAAGAAAAGCACTGAAATTAGGGCAAAGGAATTGTTCTATATGTTGACGGTGGTGAATATTTACAACTCTGCATTTATCAATATTCACAGACTTCTATGACATAAAGAGCATATTTTACAGTATGTAAATTACCTCAGAAATCAATTAAAAATTTAAACTGTAAATAGAGTAAATGGGAATGATATAGAGAAAGGAATAAAAGGGGCGAAAGATAACTGAACAGATAAAATGCAAAGAAAAAGAAGAGGTGGGATCATGTTGTTAAGAGTGAACAGTTTTTTTCAAGATACACGATTTCTACATATCCAAACTTAACTCTCTCAAATGTAATTATATGCAATATTAAAAACTATGAATTTCTGGACTTCCCTGGTGGCGCAGTGGTTGAGAGTCCGCCTGCCGATGCAGGGGACATGGGTTCGTGCCCCGGTCTGGGAAGATCTCACATGCCGCAGAGCGGCTGGGCCCGTGAGCCATGGCCGCTGAGCCTGCGCGTCCGGAGCCTGTGCTCCGCAACGGGAGAGGCCACGACAGTGAGAGGCCCGCGTACCGCAAAAACAAAAACAAAAACAAAAAAATACTATGAATTTCAATCGTAAAGATAATATATGGAAAAAAAGGATCAGAATAAAATACTTAAGATATCATCTCCTATTTACATGTTTTAATTTTCACAAAAACATGCGTATGTATAAATCTTATACATATATTGTATATACACAAACATATATGCATACATATATGTTAGCATATCTATAATAATTTTTACTGTCAGTAAACACTGGTTGAGGAGAAGCAAAGCGGCTTTCACTGCTCATTTTGTACTTCTTGATGCTGTTTACACTTTTAAACCATGTAC
The DNA here is from genome assembly GCF_003676395.1 of Aethalodelphis obliquidens. Lineage (NCBI taxonomy): Eukaryota > Metazoa > Chordata > Mammalia > Artiodactyla > Delphinidae > Aethalodelphis > Aethalodelphis obliquidens. The sequence continues at coordinate 18,556,071 of NW_020837956.1, read as the reverse complement.
ATCCATTTTTTAAATGTCAACAGAATTAACTGAGCAAGGGGATTATGGGTCATTTTATGTTTTCTCCTCTATAACCTCTAATGAATATCATTTTTAAATCTGTTTAAAATAAGAAAATTATAAATAATAGATATTTAATTGTTAAACCTGTTTTTATAGTAGTGAAAAATGAGGGAAAAGTTTTAAAATTAAATGATCAATTGAAGTATTACAGAGACATATACTAGAAAGTCCTATGTATACACAATAAAAAGGAGTTTAAAAAATGACATGGAAATAGGTTCATGATATGAAAAGCAGTTAATAAAAAAAAACTGATCTCATTTTTGGAAAAAATATTTAATAAAAGTATTAAAAATAGATTGTTATTAATTTATTCAACAATTAATTATTGAGATCCTTTTGTGTACCAGGTACTGAGACGGGTACAGAAGATACAGGGTAGACTAGCTGCCCTGGAGTAGGGAATAGGTTAGGGAAGTACCAGAGAAGGGAGATAAAGAACTACTTAACTGCAGTGCTACTGTGGTAGGTTGTCTACAAATATAATCACCAAAATTCCTCCCACTTCTGAATGCTCATGCCACCCCTCCCATTAGGTATAGAGCCAATTTCTCCTTCCCTTTGAACCTAGCCTTCCAACTTACTTTGCCAAGTAGAATGCAACATAAGTGATACTGTGCCAGTTCCAAGCCTAAATATTAAGAGGCCTAGAAGTTTCTACTTGTTTTCTTGTTACCCTGAACTGCCATGTACTTCAGGATAGTCCAGCAGGAAAGGGAAACCATGTGTAAGAGACAGGCCCTGAAGGAAGAGTAACAACAAGTGGAGATAGCACCAAGATGAGAACTAAGGTGCCCAGCAGACAACCTGCATCATAGCCCCAAACAGAAAGTGAGAGCACCTTGGAACATCTAGCCTAAGTCAACCTGTCTCAACTGGCAGCAGATAAAACAGAGATGACTGGTTGCCACTCATCCCTGACCAAATTTCTAGCCCAAAGAATCATAAACAAAAAAAAAAAAGGTACTTTAAGGTGATACGCCATGCTGCAATAGATAACTGAGACCAAAAAATAGTACCTGGAAAGCGTATTACTGTAAGAGAAACCTAAAAAATATAATACTGGCTTTGTGGACACAGAGATAGGTGGAAGTTGAAAGGGCAACAAGGAGCCTGGAAACTGGATGAGCAGTAAGGACACTGCTATAGGAGGCTAGAAATAGAGTTATCCATATTATTTACTGGGAGAACAATTAGCATAACGTAACTTAGAAGATTAAAAATACACTTAAAGATTAAAAATAGCTAAGAAGATTTCCAGACAAAATATTCAAAGTGTCAATGGCTTCTTTACAGCCAAGTATGAGAAGGTACAAGAAGAAAAACATGAGCTAAAGAATTATAAGCAGAATTTAAAAGAAATATTTCCAACCAGGAGTTGCTTGGTTGGAAAATAACTTTCTCATCGCTAGCCTCTACAGATAGCAGAAAACTGTCAAAGAAACAGCATAAGGACAAAGATCAAATCCACAGTGCTACCAAGAACATGGGCTCAGAGGCATCAAATCAAAACGCATCTGTAAAATGTATTAGGACCTCAGGAAGACTTAAGACAGTGCTTGTATACTCTCTCAGGCAGGTAAAAGGGCTTCTAAGAAACTCCAGGCCCCTAACTTGAGATCCAAAGTAGAAAGAAGCCTGTCTCAGAAAGAACTGTGGATGTGACTTTTGTCTAATGGAATGCACTTATAATCTGATGTACAGAAAACCCACAAAGTGTTTAATGGAGTTCAATCAGTTTGTACTAAAAAACAAAACAAAACACTGTTCCAAATAAAAAGAGGCCTTTAGGCTCTTAAACTGTCACATACATGAAGCAGACTAAAACTGCTACTTAGATGCAAACAAGGCCCATTTCTTATGGAAAAGTAAAAATGACTCAGAGAGGAGAGCCAAAAGCCGAAAGGATCCAGTCAAGAGCTAAGAATAATACAGGTCTTCCTCAACTTAAATGGGGTTAAGTCTCAATAAACCCACTGTAAGTCGAAAATACATTTAATACACCTAACCTACTAAACATCATAGCTTAGCCTAGCCTACATTAAATGTGCTTAAAACATTTACATTAGTCTACAGTTGGGCAAATCATCTAACACGAAGCCTTTTTCATAATAAAGTGTTGAATCTCTCATGTAATTTATTGAACACTGTACTGAAAATGAAAAACAGAATGGTTGTCTTGGTTCAGAGGATTTTAAGTGTACCGGTTGTTCACCCTTCTGATCATGAGGCTGCCTGGGTGCTGCGACTCACTGCCACTGCCCAGAAACATGAGAGAGTAAGCACACACATTGCTAGCCTGGGAAAAGATCAAAATTCGAAGTACAGTTTCTACTTAATATGTATCACTTTCACACCATCAAAAAGCCAAAAAATCTTAAGTGGAATCATCATAAGTCAGGAACCATCTGTAATGAATTATGAAGCCACTACCAGAAGACAGAACCAAGCCATAATCAAGGATATTTTCTATTTCCTGGTTAGAGTTCAGAATTGCTTTGGACCAGAGACTACTACATGCTTCCCATTCTTTCACTCTGCAACGGAAGTAACTATTGTGCTTTACTGTCCTTGTCTCAAAACTGTATACTGAGTGTATTGGGAGGGGGAGGGGGAGACTTGCCTTCTTAGTGCACAGGTATCCAAATCAAAAAGAGCTACACCCAAGGAGCCTCATCCATATCCCAACCTAATGCAGATCATAAGATAATGGACTTCGAACCTGAGGTCATAACTGGATGAGATTTCTGGGCATCTTAGGAGAGCTGGGGGTGCCCTCCATGTTGGAGAAATGTGAATTGTCCACCAGAGGAAGAATTGTGGTAGCCATCTGCAAAGATGGCTGCCAACAATACCTCCTACTCCTGTACACATATGCTACTCCTCCTGTCAAGAGGTGGCATCTATTTCTCCTTTGAAAAACAAAATGCAGTTGAAATGATACTATGTAGTTTCAGGCCTAGGCCTTAATGGGCCAAGAAACTTCTGGTTTTGTTCTCTTGTTATCCAGAATCACCATGTAAAGAAATCCAGACTATCCTACAGAGAAACCAAGAATATAGAAAAGCCCTGGTTGGTAAACAAACAGGCCATCTAGAGAACGGATGAGGTGTCTCAAGTAAAAGCCAGCACTAAGGCCATCTTGGATCCTCAAGGCCCACTCCAGCCATCTCAGTCAGTATCTTGTGGACCAGAGCAAGGTATTCCCTACTCAAACTCCTGATCCAAAAATTGTGAGCAATAAAATAGTTATGATTTTAAGTCACTAAGCGTTGAGGCAATTTGTTACTCAGTAATGAAAGACTGATACAGGTAGTGAGCGCAGCAAAGACTACAAAGGAAAAGTACTAGGTACTTTCTAAGAGTCAGTATTAGGAATCCTAATGTAATCTGAGATGTAGGGAAGGTTTTCTTGAGAAGTGATATACTTAAAAGTGGTTATTTAACACTATTTAATAGGAAATTATGAACAAAAATTTTGTTCACTGGTTTCAAATTTCTATTTTCCTAAATTTCCACATTATGCCTGTTTTACTTTTGAAATAACAACAAAAATGTTATTTTATTAAAGCTTCCTTAAGGATACTGTTGGCAGTTTACTGGTCCTATTGTATTGAAATTTATTAAGTCTAAAATATATTTTCTTATGACAAAATATGCAAACATTTCAGCAAATAACAAAAGTTTTCTACTGTCCTATGTAGTTGAAGAATGGGATGTTCTGATTACACTAGGATTCCAAAACTTAAACAGCCTATATTGGTTTAATAACTTCTAAAGAATTAGAATGTATTAAAACAATTAACCTAAAATTATACTGCTTATAATTTAATATCACACTATTTTTGGAAACTTCTTCAGGTTTATGTTAATTCCTCATAGTTATCATTGTGAAAAGATGTGGATAACATAAGACTGAGAGAAGTAAATAATACTTTGATAACAGAATTAAGAGTGGAAATAACCCCCAAAACTGCAATAATGGAATAAAAGCAACATGGAAAAATTAAACAGAAATAACTGAAGAGACAAACACATTTAGGGTTAAAAAGAAATCAACCACAAAAGTACAAGAGGAGAAATAATCCAGCTTAACAGTATAAAAAAGCCTTGGGGTTTCAGCTGACCACAAGTATATCAGACAAGTATATATCAGTATATATATACAATAGTAAGGTAAGCCATATCAGCATAATAACTGCTTAGATAATCTCAGACTTCATTAATGCATTTAATTGACAAATATTTACTGAAAACCTATAATGCACTACTTATTTTCCTAAGAGAATACAGTAATGAGGACCAGAGAAGGAATAATCTCACCATATTTAGAACTAGTCAAACTACATATGGAATATTAAGTCCATATAAAGGAAATGATTGAAAAAATTAGAGAAATGTGACCTATAAAAGGAAAACTTCCTAATTTGAATATTGCCCTAAAAGAAGAAAGAAAGCTCTTAAAACAATTCTTTCATTTTACCAAAATAAATTGACTACTACGTGACAGGCGTTGTGCTAGGCACTGGGGTATAAGTGGAAAACAAAATAGATATTGTCCCTGTCTTCACTCTACTTATAGTCTAGTGAACACCCTATCACTAGAAGACCTTTTAGCAGGTACCAAATAAGAATCTGTCAAGCACTTTTTATAAAAGAGATCTCTTTTATAACAGATCTATATTATATTTAGATAATCTCTTTTATTATATATTATTATACAATAATCTCTTTTATAATAGAGATTCATGTACTTTGATAAGGCTGAAATAAATTACCTCCAAAGTTACTTCCAAATCTAAAATTTTATGATTACTTACTTATAGCACTATAACATGAAAGAATGTAATTGTTACTCTGAGATAAATGAATGTATAATGAATAAGATAACAGGCAAATCAATACACACAAACACACACACACGGGTTGTTGTTTTTTTCTTTTAATATTTCTACCTAATAAGACAACCACGTCACTTTACACGTTAAGCCTTCATAGGCAAACTACTCAAAACCAACTTCAATCCATATTCAGAAAATCCAATCCCAAATTTTTATTTCATTTCAACAAAAATTTTAAAACTCTTTACCCTAATGATTATCTCACCCTAGTTAAAATAATTCCAAAGAAATTAATATCCATGATTTCTCTGGGATTTCTTATATTAATTAATATACCTTTCCATGGCTTTAGCTGTATAAGGCAAATGCATTTCAATACTGTGTTCATCTTCATCTGTCTGCAGAGACATTCGTTCAAACATTCCTGTCTTCCACAGTTCTCCGTAAACTAGAGATTTCAAAATATAGTAAAACAAATATATTAATGTATATCCTTACCCTGTGAGACTCTATCCAGTAACACAAAACTACATGCTTTGGCAAGAGACAAAAAGCACCACATAATATTCTCCATTTTTAGTTTAAAAAAAGGAAAAAACAACTAGCTTCTTACATACCAGACAAAACAGTAAGACATGTAATGATTTATTCAGCACTTTCATATGTTACATAGTTACATAAAAAATAGTAATTTTAATTTTTCATCAATTCCTTTCATTATATCTAAAATCACCTCTGAGTCTAAGCTTATCCTTGACCTTATTCAATCTGTAGATATTAACAAGAACAGTTGATTAGAAATCTTACTGAAATATGGAAAAATCCCCTGGTCTACTTACTCATGAGGTTAATAATATAGTTTTTGAGTTTTGTTTTGTTTTTTAATACAATGTACAGACTTATTATTTTACACCTCAGGTTCCTGTCATACTAAGATAAGAAAATTCCTTCTGAGAATGCTATTTTCCTCAACATTAAAAATTAAGCCCGTGGTATAGACTGGAATATAAATTTACCACAGTACCATGCCTTAAATAATCTTAAAATTTTAAAATGATTTAGTAATTCAAATCCTTCTAATGAATTCCACTTAAAACTAAATATTATCAATATATAGCAAGAAAATGATGAAATATGTAAAAAAAGATATAGGAATATTTTTATTTTATCATTGAACAAAACCAGCATTTTTATAACTACATCCATAAATGGGTTTACCAATAACAAAGAAACGAACAAATAACGGTATGACTTTTTTTTCTATAAAATTATACCTGATTAAAAATCCTCCATTCCTCATTGTCAGTCTATCCAAAACCAAAATTTTCTGAATGCCCCAACAAGGTTTTAAAAATAAAGCGTGTCCCAGAGGAAAGGGGAATTGGAATGAAGGTCGTAAAAAGGTACAAACTTCCAGTAATAAGATAAGTAAGTACTAGGGATGTAATGTACAATATGATAAATATAATAAACACTGCTGTATGTTATATACAAGTTGTTGAGAGTAAATCCTAAGAGTTCACATCACAAGGGAAAAAAACATTTTTTTTCTATTTCTTTAATTTTGTATCTATATGAGATGATGGATATTCGCTAAACTTATCATTTCATGATGTATGTAAAGTCAAATCACCATATTGTATAACTTAAACCTATGTAGTGTTGTATGTCAACTATATCTCAATAGAACTGGAAGAAAAAAATAAAAATTTTAAAAGCATTTTAAATATTTGAAAAATGTGTACCCTAAAACCATTCCAGGGAGTAAGGCTAGTTTCATTAATAACCTATATCCTAACAACAAATTGCTAATACTCTATAATACTTAAAACCCCAAATTATGAAAATTTAGGCCTAAAAATTAAAGAAAAAGAGGTGATCATTTCCTCTGCAAATGGCTTTCTTCATTCTACAGAAGAATTTGTTGCAAAATTTCTTGAAACAATAAAAACACTCAACGTACTTAAAATATAATTTGATGAACTGGAAGGATACACACCAAGTTCATGAATGTGGTTACTTTGGGGAAATCAAATTGAGTTCAGATGAGGGGAAATTCTGAGTCAAGTGTGGATGATAAGTACATGAGTATTTGTTATAGTAGTCTCTGTATTGTTTGGTATTTTTAAAATTATGTACAAAATGAGACATGATTAAATAAAAACTGTGATTTCTAGAATTCTATTTAAAAATCAAAATAATAGATATGTTTTAAAAACAAAATGCACTTAAGATTTATGTGGCACCCTTCTTGCAGAGTTTCACAACTACGGTCTCAATTTTTTTCCCATAAAAATTATATATGAGGATATAAAGTCATTATCACCATTATCCATTTACGGTGAGGGAACTGTTATACACAGAGGAAGACAAACATGCCCAAAATGTTTCAACAAGTTGTTATGGGTACCAATTTCTTGTCTCACTGTACAACAAGTACATGGTACTTCCCTGATTATAAATGTAACCACTACACTCCAAAGACTAGCGGATCTGACAGATTTTTGCGGCTGGCAGAAAAACTATAGTTGTCTTTTAGGCATATGGAAGATTTTCTTTCTTAGTTTTTGTTTTTTGCAGATTAGTTATAACAAATTTTATTTTTACAATTCAAATATTACTATGATACTAATACTTTTAACTGTAAATTAACTTATAGTTCCTATTTGTAAAAACTTCAGCTGTTTACAAACTATAAAATTTCTATATACTTACTCTTTTGGTCAATACGAAGGTCATACAGAGGTGTCCTATATATATCCACACTGGAAAGTGCACATCGAGAAAGGGGCACATGATGAGAAGGCCCAAGGATGAAAATTCTCCGGCTAGGAGATATACAATAAAAAACACAGAACAATTGCACTTCTACAAAAACTTTATTAAATAAAAAGGAAAAAACAAGTAATTTTTAAAAATTACATGTAATATTGTTTTCCTTGATTGAGTTCATTACCTACTGCTATATGCTAAACTGTGTTCTCTTGAAATCATACGTTGAAGTCTCAACCCCTGTACCTCAAAATGGAACCTATATGGAGATAAGGTCTTTAAAGAGGTGATTAAGTTAAAATGAGGTCATTACCGTGAGGCCTGAATTCAATATGACTGGTGTCCTTATAAGAAGAGGAAGAGACACCAGGGGTGCACATGCACAGAGAGGTGATTGACCATGTGAAGAGGCATCAGGAAGACAGTCATCTGCAAGCCAAGGAAGAAACCTAAGAAGAAACCAACCCTGCCAAACCATCTTGGGCTTTTCCAGCATCTAGAACTGTGAGAAAATAAATTTCTGTTGTTTCAGTCCCCTAGTTGATGGTAGTTTGTTATGGCAGCACTAGCAAACTAATGTTCCTACCAATGACTTGCTCCTCAGTTAATTAAGTTCAATTACTTATCTCTATCTTTTTGTTGGAAGGTCTTTAAAAGAACCATGTTTAACACCTGGGAATACTAGTTACTGATTATCTACAGTAAACCAACCAACTATGCTTAAAATCACCTCTGTATTCACAATGGCTAGGCTACAAAAGGTTTTCAATAGCTGTATTAATTGAATTTTAAACATTTCATCTATTAAAATCTCAAAATAACAAATTCTAAACTTGCCTACAACATTAATAAAAATCCATAAAAGTATAAATTCTAAAAATCCAAAATATCATTACAAAGAAGCATCTGTTAAAGCTATTTCTACATTTCTTCCATGGCAGAGAAAAAAGGCATCTTGTTGAGAACTCTGTGTAATAAGCTTTCTCAGTTCCCATTCAAGTAGAAGTCATTCTCAAAAACAAAGAAAATTATGTGTTATTTGCACTGTAGGCTAAAGAAAAGAACTAGGCTAAACTGTAGATTAAATCTTTACAATCCTTTTATCTTAACATCAAGAGTAAAATTAACTTATTCTCCATTTTATCTCAAACATCTCTACAATCTAAATTCCAAACTCTCCATTTTCGTTGTTTCTCCCAGATTCATATGAACAAAATTTTCCCCACAACACACACACACACACACACACACACACAAAGTTACAGACACAAAAGAACCAAAACTATAAGAAAAAAAGGAATATATGTAAGCTATATACCTAGAAAATTAAGTGCTACTCATTGCTCATCTAATGGACAAAAACACAAAGACTGAATCACAGAGCTATATCTCTTTCACATCAAAAACTTGCAGGCCAAGGAATGTGTGCTTTAGCAATATATTTATTTTGACAGAATTCTATTACAGCTAAGAAAATTAACCTACTGTCATCTATATCTTACTTGCTATATGGGGTGTTGGGGGGCAGGGGTGGATAAGAAAGATGTGGATAAGGAAAAGGTAATTCTCAGTTTAGTCCCAAAATCTCCTCAAGATGTTGCAATCCTCAAGATGTCACTCAGAGCCCACATGTAAGACTTCACTCACAGGCCATTTCTAGTCAGAAACATAATCCCTTTCCTCGCCTCCCCTGCTAATACCCACTTCTTGTCACCATCTCTATGATCAACTCAATAACCATTTCAGAAAAAAAAAATCAGGTCTATAGATTCCTAAATGAACAAAAGATACCACTATGTTCTTGTATCTTAACAGCACAAAAATATCACCACATTTTTAAAATTAAAGTTTAATGAGGGACATAGAAAATGGTAAATCTGAGTGCTTAGGAAACTTGCTTAAGGATAGGTATTATATGAATCAAGAATCAAGTAAGAAAAAAAAAGTATTTTTATGATTGAGGAATGTATTTCTATGAAAAGAGAGAGGGATAGAATATTTAAAATCAGAACACTCCTGGGAAATTCAGAATATATAATTAAAATATGAAATGACTTTTAAAAATCAATCTAGGCATAGATATATTTCATAGGTAAGTATAACAAGGTTCTTCTAACAGTGGCTAAAAGATGAGCGTTACTCCAGAAATAAAGACCCGAGGTCAGCTTCGAAAGCCTAACTGCCTCCTCTAATACGTGACTATTCAATTGCTTGCCTTTTTGTCAGACCCAACCTAGATGAAAAGATAAAGTCTGGTGGGGAAAAGGGGTCCCATCAGTCTGAATTATCCAACTGTGTACCCAAAGGTTGAAACTCATCCAAAAGCAACATAGTGAAGTTCCACATTTAGTTAAGAGAGATAATAGGAAAAAAGAGATTTAGGTCCCATCAATATAAAACCCTTAAAAGTGATATACCCAAAAACAAACCAAAAAAGACTTCTTTTCATTGAGAGAAGAAAAAAGAAACTGGATATTGAACAAGTAGTAATCTCAGAATGAGTCTCTGTGTTAGCTATATGCTATAAGACAATTAATAGTGTAAATAAAAGATAATGCATTTTTCCCCCTAGATTGCTAGATCCATAAACACCAAGACCATACAAATATTTTGGAGAGAAATGTAATACAGGCATTGAAAGTAATGCCACTTTCTCTCCCTTCAATTAATTACAAAGTTCTTTGTCTTGAAAGAGTAACTTTTAAATACTGGCATATAATCACTGTTGCCATACACGTAAAAGAAACCTTTAATATAAAAAAATAGAAAAAAATCAGTAGGCATTCTTTCAGAAATAAATGTATTTCACATATAATAATACTTCCAGATAATCCACATTTGTGGAGTTACCTACTATGAGGAGTGCAGTCTGTACACCTAACACATGAGTTACCTGAGTGTCTGTTCTCATAAATATTCAACTACTTATACTAAATAATGGAACACAAGTAATTTTCTTAAAGTGTTTCATGGTTAAGTGGAGATATTTTAACTAAAGAATAAAATGTCATGTGGCCCCAAAGAAGATTCCTTTTGGCATTCTTTTTCTGCCCTGCAAGGTTTTCTGAAAGATATGAATCAAAATCAAGTTACTATCTAAGTAACATCCTGAGTTCCGGTTTTTAATTAAAGTTTTAGTAATAGGAAAAGACTTTGCAACTCTAAATATGGGAAAGAACTTAATTAAATGTATAATTTTTAAAATTCCTTAAACAGCCTGAGTATTCTTTCTAAAACATGAATCAGATCATATCACTTCCCTGCTTAAAAAGTCTTTCAATGGCTTTTCTTGGTCAGAGGATAAAATACAAAAATCCTTAAAATGGGTTCTAAAGTCTCATATCAACTGGCCCCTTCTTGTGTTATTATTCTTCCCCCGCTGGATCTCAGTACTTTATGCACACTGGTCTTGCAGTTCCTTGATAACAAGAATATCTTTGCCTATTTCAAAACTTCTTCACGTGTAATTGTTTCTTTTGCTTGGCTTAAAAATCATTTCCCCAGAGATGCCTTCTCCAATACCTTATCCACAATATAAATCCAATCACCCTGAATCACAGCAGTTCGCAAAGTGTGAACTGTGAATTCACAAGAACCTTTCAAGGAGTCCACAAAATCAAAACTATTTTCATACTAATACAGAGAAGTTATTTGCCTTTTCAACACGTTAACATTTGCACTTGTAGTACAATAGTAAGACTGGGTATACTGCTGGCTACAACCAAGGTAACGGAATCAAAATGTACTAGTAGTCATGTATTCTTCACCTTCACCCATGCTGTATTTTTTTTTAAGCCAGTTTCATTTAATTTCATTAAATTTTGAACTTCGAGTACAGTTTTATAAAAATATTCTGTATGACAAAATGCATTCAATTTGTGGTGATAAACACATAAAGCACTTCTACTGCATACAGAAGTATGTCTCAAGGAAAAAGCATCTGTGTGATTTTGAGTTATGAGCTGAAGTAGACTTTTTTCCACGGAACACAATTTTTACTTCAAAAAAATGACTGTAGACAAATTGTGGTTATTCCAATTTAGGTATCCAGCAGAAATTTTTTAGAAAATGAACAAAATGAGCCTGACACTTCAAAGAAAATATTTGACGTATTTGTTGCCAATGATAAAATTGAAACTTTTAAGTGAAAATTAGACTTTTGCAAAAAAGCTTCCCAATAATTAAAATTTTTTCTCATGAAATTGATGGTGCTATTAACAAATGTGATTTTTTTTTACATCGTATGATGAAATGTCAACATTTGAAACATCTGCATGACTCAATGAACAAATATTTTCCAAATGTTCATGCAAGATGTTACAAAATCATGCAAAGGTAAAAGATCCATTCAAATTTTAAGGACAAAAGATGATCCTGGTTGACACGTAGAGAATGGGAACAGGAAAGAAGAATGGAAGCTAGTGGTATGAAATTTATCCTTCTCTCTTGGACTGTTATTTTTTCTCTATACTTATTATTCCCAAAAGGATGTTTTCTCTATTTTCTTAAAGAACTATGAAGATATTGCAAATCTCAGGGAGGGCCACTTCCAAGAGAATACAACAAGACTGTCCATGATTATTTTTAACACTGAGACCTTCACACTTATTTATTCAGAATTCAATTACTATATACTAATTATAAAAATAAACTGATCACATCATCATCCATCATTTGCATTTCTTTTTACTGATCTCCTTTATTGTCACCTTCTTAGTCCTTGACTCTCTTCCCTTATTATTTTTTTCCTTTCCATTCTCACTGTCCATCAACTTATTTAACACACAATTTCCACTTATATCAATATAGGCTCTCTATATATTCCTAGGCCAAATTTAATTCAGGGGTACCCTTTTAGCACATATCATCATCAATAAAAGTTCTGCCAAATAGAAAAAGGTTTGGAAAAGGCTGTTATATAAACTAGCCTTGATTATGTTGGTTTATAGGCCCAGGGTCAAATAAAGGAAGCTTCTGAAAAGCTTTACAATCTAATTTCTATTTTACTCTTATTCATGAAACAAGTTAAAATTATACATTAAATATGTATTATGAATTATTTGTTAAAGATATGCATCAAAACATCATAAAGGAGGTGGAGCTAACCAAAACCTCCTCAATCTGGCAATATTATCATTTTATTTATTATTAAAAACTTACTAAAAAATAATTTTCAATAAAGGCCTGATAAAATGTGCAGAGCATACTACATAAAAACAAAAGAGAGCAGCTTTTTTGCTTTGACAATTTGAACTAATTGCTCATAAAGGAGTAGGCTGTGGGTGAGATTTTCTTTTTAAACTCAGGGCTATTGTGAGTTACTTCTGAATGATTATACTTCATCTCTACTAGTACGGGTCTAACCTAACAACATTTGACAGAATTAAAATGATCAGTTTCACCTATTCACACAGTGTATGTACAACTGGCAATATAGACTAGAACCTGACACTGGTTCACATGTAGTGAATTAACTATTTAAATAAAATGTTGGTCAGCAAATTAAGTAATTTGGGTGGCTAATTCCAGCAGAAACTTTTGAAATTTCACAAGTTTCTTATTTTAGAGAGTGGTATACTAAGCTTTTAAAGTTCACAAATTTCTCATTTTAGAGAGTAGTATACGACTCAGTCTCAATTTGACAGAAAGATTTTTTTAAGCTAATTTCAGAGCTGTCATTAAATTATTAAGAGCTAATATACTTCAAAAACCATATTAAATTCATTGTCAGATTCTAAAATAACTCAGGTACCTTATCCTGTCAATGAGAAATTATTCTTCATTCATTAAACACAACCTAGCATGTGCAATAAAGAATTTTCAATTATAAAGTGATTAAAATAGAACAAAGGGCTTTGAATTTTTCTTAAAAGTATTCATCTCCAGGTTTTCAAAGAAAATTTTAAAAACCAAAATATTTAACTGTTAATGTTCCTGGACCCAATTCCACTGTGTGCGTTCATGTGAGTGGAAGAGGGGGCACACTCAATTCTGACACTATCTACCTTGAGATAGCATCAGATTCCACAGGTTACGGGTTCAGTCCTACAAAAACGTCCCCACACCCACACCCATCCCCCATCTCAGATGCCAGTCACAAGCCCAGGTTGTCACTTGTGCTTCTGACCAACCAGTTACAGATTGGCGATTCCAACAACCACCTCCTTGAATTTCAATTCAGAGGCCAATCGTAAGTCCAGGTTGTTACCTATACTTCTGACAGACCGGTTATAAATCAGAGGTTTAATTTGCTAGAGCGGCTCACAAAACTCAGAGAAATATTTCACTTACTAGGTCACCGGTTTATTATAAAAAGATATAACTTAGCAACAGCCAGATGGAAGAGGTGCATAGGACAAGGCAAGGGGAAAGAGCCAGGACCTTCCATGCCCTCTCCAGGCAGGCCACTCTCCCCAAATCTCCACGTGTTCACCAACCTGGAAGCTCTCCGAACCTTGTCCCTTTGGGTTTTTATGGGGGCTTTATTACATAGTCATGATGGCAACTGATTCAACCTCCAGGCTCTCTCCCCTCCCCAGGAGAGGTCAGGGATTGGGAATGAAAATTCCAACCCTCTAAACACAAGGTTGGTTATCCTGGCAACCTGGCAGCCCCATGCTTAGGTGGGGTCCGAAAGTCACCTTATTAACATACAAGAAAAACCTTTGCCATTCTCACCACTTAGGAAATTCCAAGGGTTTTGGGAGCTGTGAGCCAGTAACTGTGGAAAAAGACTGAATATATATGTGAAATATATTTTGGTCATCTAAATGACCAAATACATATTTCGTATAAATCACAATACTGTATTAACCTTCTAACACTTCCAGAACTAAACATTTTACCAAACAAAGGGAAGGTAGAAGCTAAATGTTCAGATAATGAAAAATAGTATTAAAGCTTTTCATAACCTATATAAGGTATAATCAAATTCATAAAGTCAAATTCTTAATGAAATCAAGTATATAAGTATGTAAAACAAATTACTTCAGTGACAAAGCAATTATAATTCCCAACCACCTAATCAAAAAGGTATCTAACTATATTACTTACGTAATAGATGGATCCACTTGTTTGTAAGCATGAGCAGCACAAGACCCACAGTACGTATACCCTGCATGGCTACAAAACAAAAAAATGTTTAACTTAATCATCAGATTCAAAATCAAGTTATTCTGGGGGAAAAAAAACTTTTGAAAGAAATCTAATAATTATGGTAAACATTATGTGTACAGATTAAAAAGCAATGTATTGATAGATAATGATGCAACTTATAGAAGATAACAGGGAACACATCATTGTTCTGTGTTCCACTGTTATTTTATTTATTTATTTATTTATTTTGTGGGGGGCCATGCTGCACAGCATGCAGGATCTTAGTTCACCAACCAGAGATCAAACCCGTGCCCCCTGCAGTGGAAGCACGGAGTCTTAACCACTGGACCGCCAGGGAAGTCCCCCTGTGTTACAATTTTAAATGTTAAAAAGTATTTGGTCTGAAGGAAAATTATATTTGGAAATATTCAAGGCTTATTTGAAGTTGCTAATGTAACATTAATAATATGTGAGCTCTTAACATTCCTCTTCAATACCATAAACAGACTATTACATACATAAAAATGATAAGACCAAGTCAAATCAGAGCAAAACAAATAATCTACAAGAAACAACTCACGTCCCTCTGTGTCTTTAGTGGTAAGAGAATTGACCTGACCTTCTGTGTATTATGCCTTTCATTTTCTCTCCCTACTACTCATCCCATCCTTTTCGTCCTCTGGTCTCAGCTTTACATTGGTTCTCTGATCACCCATACAATGACTTGGTTTCATAACTTCATTTTTCTTTCTTGACTCAAGCTATGTGAGTCTAGAAATATTTCCCTTAATGCTTACTATTTAGTGTACAGCCAGTAAATGTTTAACAAATGGCTCTGTAGGAAAAAACTGTATACATATGTACATAAGCTTATTATAAATTTTACTGAAATAAAGAAAGACGTATCACACAACTGACAAACAATGAAAAAATATAAAATACTCTTTACTGCAAATTCAGCTTAGGCAACTGATTGTCCCAGAATACTTTCACTGATGGTAGCTGAACTCTTTGACCCACAGCCAAGCAATGGCTGCAAATGACAAGAGTGAAATAATGAAGACATATGTCTGAATTTCACTCATTCAACAATGACTTGAATGACTTCTTTGCTTATTAGACAATAGTTTTTCAAATACTGGAAAGCATATTTCTTTCCTCATTTTTTCGTGCTTGTCACAGTGTAAAGGTTACAGACATAACATAATTTTAAGTTTCATCTGCCTTATTAACCTTTACCCATTACTTTTCTTGAGTACAGACAATCAACAAAAAATAAAGTCCTGATTTATAGCAATCTGTCTATTAATGTGGATTAAATCATTCCCATCATGGACAATTTCAAGATGCAGAGTAAACTGAAAACACAAAACACAGACTGGGAGAAAATATTTGTAAAGCATATACCTGACAAAGGATTTATATCTAAATATATAAAGAAAAAGCATATATCTGATAAAGCATTTATATCTGAATATATAAAGAAATTTCAAAACAACCTAATACTTTAAAAAATATAGGTAACTGTTTTACAAGACAAAAAGAATTCTGAAGATTGGTTGCACAACAAAGTGAATGCACTTAACACTACTATATAAATGGTTAAAAGTAGTTAAGATAGTAGATTTTATGTTACTACAATTTTTTTTTAATTGTTAAATAGGAAAAGATGTGAACAGATACTTTCATCAAAAAACACACCGGGGGCTTCCCTGGTGGCGCAGTGGTTGAGAGTCCGCCTGCCGATGCAGGGGACACGGGTTCGAGCCTCAGTCCGGGAAGATCCCACATGCAGCGGAGCAGCTGGGCCCGTGAGCCATGGCCGCTGGGCCTGCGCGTCCGGAGCCTGTGCTCCGCAACGGGAGAGGCCACAGTAGTGAGAGGCCCGCGTACCGCAAAAAAAAAAAAAAAAAAAAACACCAGGATGGCAAAAAGCACACAAAAGAAGGCTCTACATCAGTTAGTCATTGAGGAGAGGCAAATTAAAACTACAGTGAGCTACCACTGAACACCCACTAGAATAAGCTAAAATTAAAATGAGTGACCATACCAAATGTGGCAAGGATGTAGAACTGAAACTCAGTCTGTAGGAAACGTAAAACGGTAGAACTACTTTGGAAAATAGTTTGGCAATTTCTTAAAAAAAAAAAAAAGAAAGCTAAACATACTTCTGCCATAAAACTCCTGCCAGCGATTCCACTCCTAAATATATATATATATATATATATATATATATATATATATATATATTTAAGCATTATGTGCACACAAAGATTTGTACACATTCATCCCATTTTTATTTGCAAGAGCCAAAAACAGAAACAGCCAAACGTCCCTCAAAAGGTGAATGGATAAACAAATTGAAGTATATCCATACAATGAAATAACTCTTCAGCAATAGAAAGGAATGAACTATTGACACACTCAGAATAATTATGGTAAAAAAATAAATATGCTGAGTGAGAGAAGCCAGACAAAAAAGAGTTCATGCTATATGATTCCATTTAAATACTTCTACAATAAAAAATTTTTTTAAAAGAATATGTATGTATAAAACTGAGTCACTTGCTGTACAGGAGAGACTGGCACAACACTGTAAATCAACTCTTCTTCAATTAAAAATAAAAATAAATAATTCTAGAAAATAAGAACTAATCTATAGTGACAGAAAGTAAATCAGTGGATGTGGGAGGGTGGGAGAAGGGCAGAGAGGGAAAGAAGGGCACAAGGAAACTTCTGAAGATGAAGAATATGTTCATTATCTTAATCGTGGTAATGATTTCACAGGTGTATACATATTTCAAACTTATCAAACTGCATACTTTATATGCAGTTGAATGTTAATCATACCCCAGTAAAGCTCTATTTTAAAAATGAGGGCTTCCCTGGTGGCGCAGTGGTTGAGAGTCTGCCTGCCGATGCAGGGGACACGGGTTCTTGCCCCGGTCCAGGAAAATCCCACATGCCGCGGAGCGGCTGGGCCCGTGAGCCATGGCCGCTGAGCCTGCTCGTCCGGAGACTCTGCTCCGCAACTGGAGAGGCCGCAACAGTGAGAGGCCCGCGTAACGCAAAAAAAAAAAACACAAAAATGATACTCATCTGATATAGACACAGAAAAAAGAGATTCACATAAGTCAATCACAACCATACAAGATAGTAGCGTCCTTAATTAGGAGTAAAGTAATATGGGACATATGCTAAGCACACTGAAATCACTGAGGCTTTATTGGTCAGATTAATGGTAGTCACTCCATCCTTACACCTCTGTCAAGGGAGCCTATCAAGTTGCCTGAATATAGCAATATTCTCACAACCCAGTTCTAATCTTATCCAGAAGGTAATATAAGTTGTTCTGTGGCTCAGCAGATTCAGTTTTGTTGTCATCCTGCACTGATCTTGATATTCTAGGCTAACCAGGGGCTCTATTTTAACCGGTTATGTCCCCAATCTTCCAGTCCCCAAGACACCAATACCAACTACTTCAGATACTTAATACCTGTTCCTCATCTGAACATCACTGGCTCCTGTCAGTTCAGATATGCACTATCTTGCCTGGCCATGCAGACCTTAAAAACCATCTGATCCATCTGGATCCTCCCTGGTCTGTCACAAACCTGAATGACATTCAGATTTTCAACACTGCTTTGCTCTCAGTTGTCCCTCACTTCACATCCCTCCACTTCTCAATCCTTACTCTTCTTGAATTTAAAGGCCCTGAACCCCAATCTATACTCCGATCTCTAAATCAACCTGTCTTTGTACTCTAAGTCTCTCCCAGTTTTACCAATGCTGTTCCTACCCAAGCTCAGTTCTTAAATGCCAGAAAGCCTTCTTAGAAACGTTAGATTCTTGAAGTATAGGCAGAAAAGAAATAGTAAGTAGAAGGGTAAGGGCATGAAGGGAATAAAGCCTGAAGGAAAAACATGAGCAAATGTCCAAGTGTATGATGTAAATGAGAAAATATGAAATTGGCCTGAATGGAACAAGACAGTAACGTTAAGCCAGAGTCAGACAGAAGAGTCTGGGCTTGATAAAACAAGTTACTGAAAAACTGCTGTGTGCTCTTGGAACAGGGAGTGATAATAAGAAACTGTTATCATGTACTGAAAAACACAAGCACAAAGGACGTGTTAGAGGCAAGATGAGTTACATGAAGCTCTCTTGGAAACTGTGGCATGAGGTAGTAATATCACGGTCTAGGTCTAGAATGGTGTCAGTGTCAGTGGGAAATGAAAAATCAATGCTCTAGGGTCTAGAAAGAAACACTGACATATCTTAGTGACCAAGTAGGAGGAAGAAGAAGAGGACAGTTATGATGATGGTGATAATTGAGTGCTTACTGCATCTCAGGCACTCTTCTACGTAACTCAAAGCATTACTTTTAATCCTAACAACTCTATGAGATAGGAATTATTATTCTTCTCATTTGATAGATGAAAAAACTGAAGCAGAAAGGTTAAGAAACTTGCTCAAGGTCATACAGATAGTAAATGGCACTCCAGGATATAAAGCCAGGCAGTAGAGCTCCAGAACCCATTCTTACGCACCGTTAAGAGACCTTTACATAGTTCAAGGAAGAAGGGAAGGAGTCCATGGAGTAGGAAAAGCAACAAGCCTAACAACTGGAAGAATACTTAAAGAATCATATATCTTGTAAGACTACAAGGAAGGATGATAGTTTCGAAAACACGATTAACTAAGGTAAACTTGTTTCATAATAAGAACTGAGATTTCATGGTTTCAGTCCTTTTTGAAGCTGAAGGTTTAACTTTCCTTGACCTAAAGACAACATAGTGGCAAAAGGAAAGGAAGATTCTTTTATCTTTTTTAAAATTTTATTTATTTATTTTATACAGCAGGTTCTTATTAGCTATCTATTTTATACATCTCAGTGTATATATGTCAACCCCAATCTCCCAATTCATCCCACCACCACCACCACCCCACCCCCGCTTTCCACCCATGGTTTCCATACATCTGTTCTCTACATCTCTGTCTCTATTTCTGCCTTGCAAACCAGTTCATCTATACCATTTTTCTATATTCCACAAATATGCATTAATATACTATATTTCTTTTTCTCTTTCTGACTTCACTCTGTATGACAGTATCTCGGTCCATCCACATTTCTACAAATGACCCAATTTCGTTCCTTTATATGGCTGAGTAATATTCCATTGTATATATGTACCACTTCTTCTTTATCAATTTGGCTGTCGATACGCATTTAGGTTGCTCCCAATGACTTGGTTATTGTAAATAGTGCTGCAATGAACATTGGGGTGCATGTGTCTTTTAGAATTATGGTTTTCTCTGGGTATATGCCCACTAGTGGGATTGCTGGGTCATATGGTAATTCTATTTTTACTTTTTTAAGGAACCTCCATACTGTTCTCCATAGTGGCTGTATCAACTTACATACCCACCAACAGTGCAAGAGGGTTCCCTCTTCTCCACAGCCTCTCCGGCATTTGTTGTTTGTAGATTTTCTGAGGGATGCCCATTCTAACCAGTGTGAGGTGATACCTCACTGTAGTTTTGATTTCCATTTCTCTAATTATTAGTGATGTTGAGCAGCTTTTCATGTGCCTCTTGGTCATCTGTATGTCTTCTATGGAGATATGTCTATTTAGGTCTTCTGCCCATTTTGGGATTGGGTTGTTCATTTTTTTAATATTGAGCTGCATGAGCTGTTTATATATTTTTGAGATTAATCCTTTGTCCGTTGATTTGTTTGCAAATATTTTCTCCCATTCTGAGGGTTGTCTTTTCGTCTTGTTTATACTTTCCTTTGCTTTGCAAAAGATTTTAAGTTTCATTAGGTCTCATATGTTTATTTTTGTTTTTATTTCCATTATTCTAGGAGGTGGATCAAAAAACATCTTGCTGTGATTTATGTCAAAGAGTGTTCTTCCTATGTTTTCCTCTAAGAGTTTTACAGTGTCCGGTCTTAGGTCTCTAATCTATTTTGAGTTTATTTTTGTGTATGGTGTTAGGGAGTGTTCTAATTTCACTCCTTTATAGGTAGCTGTCCAGTTTTCCTAGCACCACTTACTAAACAAGCTATCTTTTCTCCATTGTATACTCTTGCCTCCTTTGTCATACATTATTTGACCATAGGTGCGTGGGTTTATCTCTGGGCTTTCTATCCTGTTCCATTGACCTATATTTCTGTTGTTGTGCCAGTACCATACTGTCTTGATTACTATAGCTTTGCAGTATAGTCTGAAGTCAGGGAGTCTCATTCTTCCAGTTCCCTTTTTTCCCGTCAAGACTGCTTTGGCTATTTGGGGTCTTTGGTGTCTCCATAGAAACTTTAAGATTTTTTTGTTCTAGTTCTGTAAAAAATGCCATTTGTAATTTGATAGGGATTGCATTGAATCTGTAGATTGCTTTGGGTAGTATAGTCATTTTCATAATATTCATCCTTCCAATCCAAGAACATGGCATATATCTCCTCCTGTTTGTGTCATCTTTGATTTCTTTCACCAGTGTCTTATAGTTTTCTGAGTACAGTTCTTTTACCTCCTTAGGTAGGTTTATTCCCTTGTATTTTATTATTTTTGTTGCAATGGTGAATGAGATTGTTTCTCCTTAATTTCTTTCTGATATTTTGTTGTTAGTGCATAGGAATGCAAGAGATTTCTGTGCATTAATTTTGTATCCTGCAACTTTACCAAATTCATTGATTAGCTCTAGAAGTTTTCTGGTGGCATCTTTTGGATTATCTATGTATAGTATCATGTCATCTGCAAAAAATGACAGTTCTACTTCTTCTTTCCTGATTTGGATTCGTTTTATTTCTTTTTCTTCTCTGCCGCGGCTAGGATTTCCAAAACTACGTTGAATAATAGCGGTGAGAGTGGACATCCTTGTCTTCTTCCTGATCTTAGAGGAAATGCTTTCAGTTTTTCACCATTGAGAATGATGTTTGCTGTGGGTTTGTTGTATATGGCCTTTATTATGTTGAGGTAGGTTCCCACTATGCCCACTTTCTGGAGTTTTTATCATAAATGGGTGTGGAATTTTGTCAAAAGCTTTTTCTACATCTATTCAGATGATCGTTTGGTTTTTATTCTTCAATTTGTTAATATGGTGTATCACATTGATTGATTTGCGTATATTGAAGAATCGTTGCATCCCTGGGGTAAATCCCACTTGATCATGGTGTATGATCCTTTTAATCATACACCATGGTGTTGTTGGATTCTGTTTGCTAGTACTTCGTTCAGGATTTTTGCATCTATCTTCATCTGTGATATTGGTCTGTAATTTTCTCTCTTTGTATCATCTTTGTCCGGTTTGGGTATCAGGGTGATGGTGGCCTCGTAGAATGAGATTGGGAGTGTTCCATCCTCTGCGATATTTTGGAAGAGTTTGAGAAGGATGGGCATTAGCTCTTCTCTAAACGTTTGATAGAATTCACCTGTGAAGCCATATGGTCCTGGACTTTTGTTTCTTGGAAGATTTTTAATCACAGTTTCAATTTCATTACTTGTGATTGGTCTGTTCATATTTTCTGTTTCTTCCTGGTTCAGTCTTGGAAGGTTATACCTTTCTAAGAATTTGTCCAT
This sequence comes from Aethalodelphis obliquidens, assembly GCF_003676395.1. NCBI lineage: Eukaryota > Metazoa > Chordata > Mammalia > Artiodactyla > Delphinidae > Aethalodelphis > Aethalodelphis obliquidens. The sequence continues at coordinate 18,533,726 of NW_020837956.1, read as the reverse complement.
TTCTTCCAAGTTCTCCATTTTATTGGCTTACATTTGCTTGTAGTAATCTCTTAGGATGCTTTGTATTTCTGCAGTGTCTGTTGTAACTTCTCGTTTTTCATTTCTAATTTTATTGATTTGAGTCCTCTCCCTCTTTTTCTTGATGAGTCTGGCTAAAGGTTTATTAATTTTGTTTATCTTCTCAAAGAACCAGGCTTTAGTTTTATTATCTTTGCTACTGCTTTGTTTCTATTTCATTTATTTTTGCTCTGATCTTTATGTTTTCTTTCCTTCTACTAACTTTGGGTTTTGTTTGTTCTTCTTTCTCTAGTTCCTTTAGGTGTAAGGTTAATTGTTTATTTGAGATTTTGTTGTGTCTTGAGGTAGGATTGTATTGCTATAAACTTCCCTCTTCGAACTGTTTTGCTGCATCCCATAGGTTTTTGATTGTCATGTTTTCGTTATCATTTGTCTCTAGGAATTTTTTTATTTTCTCCTTGATTTCGTCAGTGATCTCTTGGTTATTTAGTAACATTTTGTTTAGCCTCCATGTGTTTGTCTTTTTTACGTTTTTTTCCCTGTAATTTATTTCTAATCTCATAGCGTGTGGTCAGAAAAGATCTCGATATGATTTCAATTTTCTTAAATTTTCCAAGGCTTTATTTGTGACCCAAGATGTGATCTCTCCTGGAGAATATTCTGTGTGCACTTGAGAAGAAAGTGTCATCTGCTGTTTTTGGATGGAATGTCCTATAAATATCAATTAAATCTATCTGGTCTGTTGTGTCATTTAAAGCTTGTGTTTCCTTATATTTCTGTCTGGATGATCTGTTCACTGGTATAAGTGAGGTGTTAAAGTCCCCCACTGTTATTGTGTTACTATTTCCTCATTTATAGCTGTTAGCAGTTGCCTTATGTATTGAGGTGGTCCTATGTTGGGTGAATATAAATTTATAACAGTTATACCTTCTTCTTGGATTGATCCCTTGATCATTATGTTGTGTCCTTCCTTGTCTCTTGTAACATTCTTTAAAGTTTATTTTATCTGATATGAGTATTGCTACTCCAGCTTTCTTTTGATTTCCATTTGCATGGAATATCTTTCACCATCCCCTCACTTTCAGTCTGTATGTGTCCCTATGTCTGAAGTGGGTCTCTTATAGACAGCATATATATGGGTCTTGTTTTTGTATCCATTCAGCCAGACTGTGTCTTTTGGTTGGAGCATTTAATCCATTCACATTTAAGGTAATTATTGATATGTATGTTCCTATGACCATTATCTTAATTGTTTTGGTTTTGTTTTTGTAGGTCCTTTTCTTCTCTTGTGTTTCCCACTTAGAGAAGTTCCTTTAGCATTTGTTGTAGAGCTGGTTTGGTGCTGCTGAATTCTCTTAGCTTTTGCTTGCCTGTAAAGCTTTTGATTTCTGTGTCAAAACTGAATGAGAGGGCTTCCCTAGTGGCGCAGTGGTTGAGAGTCCACCTGCCAATGCAGGGGACACGCGTTCGTGCCCCAATCTGGGAGTATCCCAATGTGCCGTGGAGCAGCTGGGCCCGTGAGCCATGGTTGCTGGGCCTGCACGTCTGGAGCCTGTGCTCCACAACGGGAGAGGCTGCAGCAGTGAGAGGCCCGCGTACCACCAAAAAAAAAAAGAATGAGATCCTTGCTGGGTAGAGTAATCTTGGTTTTAGGTTCTTCCCTTTCATCACTTTAAATATATCATGCTACTCCCTTCTGGCTTGCAGAGTTTCTGCTGAGAAATCAGTTGTTACCCTTATGGGAATTCCCTTTTATGTTATGTGTTGTTCTTCCCTTGTTGCTTTCAATAATTTTTCTTTGTCTTTAATTTTTACAATTTGATTACTATGTATCTCAGCATGCTTCCCCTTGGGTTTATCCCAACTGGAACTCTCTGTGCTTCCTGGACATGGGTGGCTATTTCCTTTCCCATGTTAGGAAAGTTTTCGACTATAATCTCTTCAAATATTTTCTCGGGTCCTTTCTCTCTCTCTTCTCCTTCTGGGACCCCTATAATGCAAATGTTGGTATGTTTAATGTTGTCCCAGAGGTCCCTTAGGCTTTCTTCATTGCTTTTCATTCTTTTTTCTTTATTCTGTCCTGTGGCAGTGATTTCCACCCTTCTGTCTTCCAGGTCACTTATCCGTTCTTCTGCCTCAGTTATTCTGCTATTGATTCCTTCTAGTGTATTTTTCACTTCAGTTATTATATTGTTCACCTCTGTTTAAATCTTCTAGGTCTTTGTTAAACATTTCTTGCATCTTCTCCATCTTTGCCTCCATTCTTTTTCCAAAGTCCTGGATCATCTTCACTATCATTATTCTGAATTCTTTTTCTGTAAGGTTGCCTATCTCCACTTCAGTTCATTGTTCTTCTGGAGTTTTATCTTGTTTCTTCATCTGGTACATAGTCCTCTGCCTTTTCATTTTGTCTATCTTTCTGTGAATGTGGTTTTCATTCCACAGGCTGCAGGATTACAGTTCTTGCTTCTGCTGTCTGCCCTTGGATAAGGCTATGTAAGCAGTTGTGCAAGCTTCCTGATGGGAGGGACTGGTGGTGGTAGAGCTGGGTGTTGCTCTGGTGGGCAGAGCTCAGTAAAACTTTAATGCTTGTCTGCTTGTCTGCTGATGGGTGGGGCTGAGTTTCCTCCCTGTTGGTTGTTTGGCCTGAGGCGACCCAGCACTGGAGCCAACAGGCTCTTGGTGGGGCTAATGGTGAACTCTGGGAGGCCTCACGCCAAGGAATACTTCCCAGAACTTCTGCTGCCAGTGTCCTTGTCCCCGCGGTGAGCCACAGCTGCCCCCTGCCTCTTCAGGAAACCCTCCAACACTAGCAGGCAGGTCTGGTTCAGTCTCCTATGGGGTCACTGCTCCTTCCCCCTGGGTCCTGATACGCACACTACTTTGTGTGTGCCCTCCAAGAGTGGAGTCTCTGCTTCCCCCAGTCCTGTCAAAGTCCTGCAATCAAATCCCACTAGCCTTCAAAGTCTGAGTCTCTAGGAATTCCTCCTCCCGTTGCCAGACCCCCAGGTTAGGAAGCCTGACCTGGGAGTCAGAACCTTCACTCCAGTGGGTGGACTTCTGTGGTATAAGTGTTCTCCAGTTTGTGAGTCATCCACTCAGCAGTTATGGGATTTGATTTTATTGTGATTGTGCCCCTCCTACTGTCTCATTGTGGCTTCTCCTTTGTCTTTGGATGTGGGGTATCTTTTTTGGTGAGTTCCAGCGTCTTCCTGTCGATGACTGTTCAGCAGTTAGTTGTGATTCCTGTGCTCTTGCAAGAGGGAGTGAGCACACATCCTTCTACCCCGCCATCTTGAACCCATCTCCCAAGGACAGGGAGATTCTTAACTTAGATAGAGAATACACTGCAATGTATCTATTTTTTGATCATTAAGTATATATACCCCATACTCACTTATCCCATAGTGAGGAACTCACTCTACTTCATGAAAGGATCAAGGTCACATTCAAAGAAGAGAATTTGTAATACTTTCCTTTACCCTGGCCCAGATATATGGTAATGAATAAAGCCAGAGTAATAATCATCAACTCTCACCATTAATCCTGTTCCTACACCCTTCTCTTGCTAACAGAATCTATAACTCTACATGTATGTGGCAACAGGTTCCAGTAAGGAATCACTCACAATAAAGGAGGCTTCACTAAGGGAACGGCTACGTTTTTTTCTTTAGTCGTTCTGCATAACAGCCAGAAAAGCAATGAAAATTTGAGCTCTACAGATATTTGAATATGCATCATAAAAGTGTGTCTAAGTCAGTCTTTCCAGAGTTCTTAAAACCTTTAATACAAAGTCATCCCTGCTAGCTGTTACAGGTAACTCTGATTCTCAATGTAACTTCTCATGAAAATAAATACAAAATTATACTATTATTATATATATATTATTATATCTATAATTTGTCATTAGGCTAAAACCATACCTCTAAAAACTGATCTTTCTTTTAACATAGAGTACTTTTGCTTCTCCCTTTACACCTACACAGCAGATCCTTTGCATCAGCAGCTTCAGCTCCTAACCTACCAGAATTTCTCTGCCCCTCAGAGAGCTGCAATTAAATGAGGATGCAAGGTCACACTGTCCACAATCATTCACTAGTTAAGTGACAGTTTCCCATACAGCAACCTTGCAGTGTGGTATAATTTAAATTCCTACCTCAGGAAAATTACTAATCACTACATCACATGGACTTTCACTTATATCAACTATGAATGCCAAGAGTCTACTAAACATTCTATGAGAGGCTTTTCATCAAAGTGGATATAGGGAATAATAAACACTTACTTGAATTCAACAAAGTCAGATTTCCGTAGTCCTAATTCTACTGAATAGCAGGAAAAATGCAAAATAAAAGACTGCCCTAGATGAAATGAGAAGATTGGACCAGATGAAATGAGATCTCCTCCAACAATAAGCAAAGTTTGCAACCTTAAGTTAAGATATGATCTACAAACCTAGAAACTAAATTTAAAAACACCTGTAAACGTAAAGGATCAACCTAAATGACAACTGGCCCCAAACAGTTTCCAGAAGCAGCAACCTCCACCTCGGTTTTATTTTGCTGCACGTAGCCTTTTATTCTTTTCCTTCACAGGCAATGCTCAATGGCCCTAAAGATTCCTGCTTCGATAAAAAAATCAGCAAATGATTATATCCAAGAAATATTCAGGTAAAACAGTCATTATTTAGAATATTTTATTTTTACAAATGGAATCTCATAAACATTAAGCAAACAATATTATGCGCTAAAAAGTCAAGTAAGAATAAACTAACCACAATGTTACATATTGAGGGTTTTTTTTTTTACTGCTAGAGTATATATGATTTGAGATATTGCCATGAATAACCTACCAGTCCTTCTTACTATTAACAAGACTGGGAAAGTCTTGATGGTTTCTACCAGATTTAGCTCGAACTCTATGCTAATGCAAGGAGCCTGTCTTCTGGCCTATCATTCACACAGGGCACATCTGCTTTCACTATGTGAAAGGAAGTGAGACAAAACCAAAACCAAGCCAAACAAGCACACAACACAACACAGAACGCACTATGAGACTGTTTAGAAGATTGTTTGTTAACATTAACAAGGACTGCAAATCTCCAGTAACTTAAGTTAACTAGATAATTTATGAAGATTGTCTCATGACATGTACTGGTAGAGCTCTACAGGTATGCTTCACTATATACAACCTGGTCTTCTATATAAATGTTTCTTAGTTTTTAAATTTTTCAAACAGGTTTTTATACTAAAGGTATAATGTACACAGTAAAAAAAAGTCAAACCGTAATAAAAGGTACGCAACGAAAAGTGAAAGTATCCTTTATTCCATACTATTCCTACTTGGTTAACTACTAAGAAATCAAATTCTGCTTTAAATGTATGGCCTTCAGTATTCATTGTCTGTGCTTGACAGTAAAAAATAATTTCATCATGTAAATTAAGCTCCTTCCACAATTATCTGCTTATCTTTTTATATTCAATAAGATGTTTCTTAAGTGATGTATACCTGTACAGCTCCATTCTAAGGGTTGCTGAGTTATTGCTGAATACTGCAAGATAAACAACAATTTTGGCATCAAGGTAAACTGGCAGTCATGGTAAGAAGGCTTCTGGAACTCCTAGTTCATGAGATCATTTCAATATATATCCCAGGGCCACATACTGTCTCCTGTGCCTCAATATAAGTAAGATAGTTCCAAATGCAACCAAAGGATATTTTTTAGTCAAATTAAATTCTTTTGAATCCCTCTCCCAAATGTGCCTGGTTATGTTATATAGATTAGAATTCATTAAAATTGATCAACAGTTGGTTTATGGGTCAATATTTAATCTTTTAATAACATCAACAATAAATGACATTATTCTATTTAATCTACATCCATATAAAAATAAGCAAACTGTTTAAACATTTTCAAAAGTGTGCTATCTAGGTTTTGAGTTTGTTTTTTTAAGGTTGCCCTCATATGATTTATTCTTATGAAGGCAAAATCTAAGAAAAGGTGGTCCCAGAGAGCTAGAATTTATAAAATTTTAAAAGTATGTTTTTGATTTGAAATAAAAGTAGAAATCTTAAAATTTTAAGTTGTCTAATTACTATATAAGCTCGTTCTTACAAAGACACTTTTGTGCCTATATAACAAGAAAATATTTGTTGTTGCTTTTCTACCTTAAAAAAAAAAAGGAGGGCTTCCCTGGTGGCGCAGTGGTTGAGAGTCCGCCTGCCAATGCAGGGGACACGGGTTCCTGCCCCGGTCTGGGAAGATCCCACATGCCGCGGAGCGGCTGGGCCCGTGAGCCATGGCCGCTGAGCATCCAGAGCCTGTGCTCCACAGCGGGAGAAGCCACAACAGTGAGAGGCCCGCTTACCGCAAAAAAAAAACAGGTAACTCTGGAAAGGAAAATATAATAAGATGAACTTGACTATATTTAAAGTTTTCACATATTAACAAAGTAGAAATTGCCTATGTATACATAAACATAACTACAAAGTCACTATATAGCAGAAACATGCACACCAAAGCCAAAACTATTTTCAAATATTCATTTTAAAACCTAAGGTAACTTGGAAATCTTTTACAAATTAATATATTTGTAACGTAGACTCAAACATTTCATTTCCAAGGGCATTTCCAAACATTTCAATTTAAAACTAACTACAAGAAGCAAACAAGTCTAGTTACTTTTTCATGAATAACTAACCTCATTTTAATTTTATGTTGATTCAGTTCAGCTCCCACATTTAGAGTAAGTTTTAACTAGGAAGGTAGTATACCATAATAGTCAAATACCAGCAAAGTAATGGGAATGACAATAGAACATACCTCATGAGATGTTATAAAGAGATGATTACTAATCCACTGTTTCTCACCCAACCAAGGATCTCACTTATACAAACTTCCCAACTTATCCTTGCATCAATTTTTCTTTCTCTACTAGATCATGTCATCAACATTATAAACACTTTAATATCTCCCACCTTCAATAAAAATTCTCCCCAACACCACATTCCCATTGCCCTACTTCCTTGATTTATAGCAAAATTTCTCAAAAAAACTATCTATACTCACTGTCTTCATTTCCCTCCTTGATTCTTTCTTGAACCCACTCCAACTGTGCTTTCATCCCCACCACCCCACAGAAACTGTTCTTACTAAAATAACCAGCAATCTCCATAGTATCCAATTATCAATCCTCATCTTATTTGACCTCTTGGCAGAATTTGACACACCTGATCATCTTTTCCTCCCTGACACATTTTCATCCTTTTGCCTCCCAGAGACTTCACTCACTCTTGGTTTTCCTCCTTCCCCACTGGTCCTCCTTCAAAATCTCCTTTGCAAATACTCATCTTCATGGTGACCTCTAAATTAAGCTGGCTTGCCTAAGGCCTTAGTCTTTGAACCTCTTCTCTATTTTACTCCCGAGGCAACCATGTCTGATTAAAGTTACACACTTAGCTGTGTTAAGTGTGATATGCCAACACAGCCTTGGCCTTCTTCCCTGTACTCCAGATTCATATACCTAGCTGCCTCACTTGGATACCTAATAGGTATCTCAACATTAACACAGGCAGAATAAAATTTAGATTTTATATAAACACTTCAAATTCCACTCCCCACCTACACCCTTGTTTTCTCCTTTAATTAGTACAAACCCCAATTCCATCCTTCCAATTTCACAAACCCAAACTTAAGAGTCATCCTTGACTTCTTCTATTTTATTGGTCCTGCCTTCCAAATACCCAGAATATACAGTTTCTCATCACCTCCACCTCTAGCTCCCAGCCAAAGGCATTATGTCATCTCTTTTCTGTACTATAGTAATAAGCCTCCGAAATTGGACTCCTTGCCCCCACAAAACAGAAAGTTCATACAGCAGCAAGAATAATCCTTTTCAAACCTAAGTCAGATCATGTCACTTTGCTGCTCAAAACTTCTCATTACTTGCCATATCACTTGGAATAAAAACCAAAGTTTGGGGCTTCCCTGGTGGCGCAGTGGTTGAGAGTCCGCCTGCCGATGCAGGGGATACGGGATCATGCCCCGGTCCGGGAAGATCCCACATGCCACAGAGCGGGCCCCGCAACGGGAGAGGCCGCAACAGTAGACGCCCGCGTACCGCAAAAAAAAAAAAAAAGAAGCAAAAACCAAAGTTTTTATGTTCTCCTACAAAGCCTCCCTACAATCCAGCCCCCGCAGCCTACCTCATCCACTACTCTTCTCCACACACACGCCACTCCAGCTACACTGGCCTTGCTTTTCCTCAAACACCTTTAAGCGTATCCTGCCCCAGAGCCTCTGTCCTTGCTTTGTCCTCAACCTGAAACCCTTTTTCCCTGGGCATCTGCATAACTTCTCTCTCACATCATTTAGACTCAACTGTTACCTTATGAGGAAGACCTTTTCTTACTATCCTATCTAAACTAGCAACTCCCTACCCATACTGTCACTCTCAATCTTCTTATCTGCTTGATTTTTCTTAGCACCTGACACAGAATATAATTATTTATTTACTGTCTGTCTTCCCCAAATACTAAAAGACAAGCACTACGAGAGTAGTGATTTTGTTTTATTCAAAGAGCAGCACAAAGAAGAGTATCTGGCATTTAGCCTGGTAGATATTTGCTGAATAACAAAATAAGTAATAGCAAGTCATTATGCTAAAAGTTTTATAAAGATTGGCTCACTTAATCTTTGGAAAAACTATATGAAAGTAATATTCCAATTTTACCAAGGAGACAAAGGCACAAGAGATTAAATAATTATATGTCACAGTTGGTAAGTAGTATACTCAGCTTCCTGAATCTTTTAAACGAGATGAAGTTAGATCATACAAATGGAGTATTTAACAAAGTGTGGCACAAAAAATACATAACATTTATGGAATACTTCTTATGTGCCAAACATTAATGTAAGCTTTTTATGTGTATTTACTCATTTAATTCTCATATTGTTTAGTAAGTGGTTGCTATTATTTTTACTATTTACTATTTATCAAGGTACCAACCTGAACTCAACAGAAGTCACATAAAAGATGCTGCTGTGACAGAAATAGTACAAACTCCAACACTTACCAAATCAAAATTAACTGAATTCACATCATACACAGACACATAGTTAACTGTATGTTTGCTAGCCTGTAGTTCTCAAAAAGCCCTCTAACATAGACAAAATAGTCACAGATTTTCTTCATTAAAAAAAAAAAATCTACCCCTCCCCTAAAAATCTGGCTGCTACTCCATACTGCACCATTTTATGTTTAATCCATTTTTTATTATAAGTTTAAAATTATGTGATTAAAGTAGATCTTTTCAATGTTTAAAACAGAACTTATTCATTTGTACCAAATACTACTGAAATCACCAAGTTTATCTAATGTAAACAACTCTTTGTTTTAAAAGTCAGTTTTATTACCAAAAGTAAATTTTGATATTTCTGCATCTGAGAAAATAAAGTAGCCAATTCCTTTATCCTTGAGTTAAAGTGAAAACCACAGAAATCATGAAATTTAGTGAATATAACTTCTTCAGTTCAACACAGCATTTGATTTTTAATTTTTAATTCTATCCGTAGATACCCATTCTCTATTAATAATTAACATATGAAAGATTCTGGGTAAAGACCCTTAAAACTTACGGTGCAATAATGGCTCTAGCAGGTCTTTTCGTGGACTGTACTTGTGAAAGCCAACCTTCTAGCTGTGCATTCAGTTGCGGTCCTATAAAAAGAGAAAGAGAGAAACAGGAGTGAGCAAAGCAATACAGTACTAATAACCATACATGACACAAAGTCCTCACTGAACCTATTTGGAACTAAAATAGCTTAATGGGCAGTGGATCATCATTTTGGATGTTAATGTTTGAAACTTAACCAACTACAAAGTTTCTAGTAGCAAGCCATGTGATAAAGACAAGCACTGATTCAACAAAATTTGCTTTTATCCATCCACTTATTTATTTACAACCATCTTCATTCAAGAACAATACAATCTACAATTTGAGGCAATGATCAAACAAAATGAAACAAGAAAGAGAAAAATATAGTATATGAAAAGAAAATAATTGAATATATTTTAGAGTACCAAAACCTGCCTTAATCACTAAAATCACATCCATGGAATGATCATTACCACACTCAATGATCTTTCCTGCCATCCACTCCAGCCCCCTATTCCCATCACCATATCAATAACCAGTGTAACTACACCACCTCAAAAATCTCAATTTCAAGCATCCCACTCTCTTCACTTCCTATCATTCCAGTTCACGTCTAGAAATCTGCTGGAGTCACTTTTCCAACTGTCCTTCATCCTCTCTTCTTCACTTTTTATACCCATCCTGAGATTTGATGATCCATCACTGTAACCACTCCCTTGCCTGTGGCCTCCCTCCTTTGCTCCTCTCTTTCTCCAGTGTAGTCAAATCATAGTTAAAACCAACCTTCCACTTAACAAAGCACCTCCATCTGAACAGCTGAATGAGACTGTAAAGAAACACAACCATATGAACTTTGAAATTATATTCATAAATTACAGCAGATCCTTAGCAAACAAAGCTCAGAAATCATACCACGACAACCTAGTGAATTTGCTCACCTATCTTTAAGATAGAGAGTTACTTCATATAGCTTCTCTTTTTACCTTAAACCATCATCCCCTTCCCATTCCCATTCCCAACAGATGATCAAACTTTTCATTTCGTTAAGGAAAAACAAGCAGAATAACCAACCATCCTGGTTGCTCAGGACTTTGCCAGTTTTAGCACTGGAAGTCCTGCATCCTGGGAAACCTCCCAGTCTCAAGCAAACCTGAATGTTAGTCGCCCTAAATTCAGAAGAGAACTACTTCCTCTTCCCACCATTTATTCTGCTTTCCCTACTGTTTCAACAAATTGTCCTTGCTCCTATCAAAAGCCAAACAAATTACTTCTGCACTGGATCTCACTTTGTTTTTCATACTCAAGGACTCTGCTCTTACAACTGTCCTTGTCTCCCGCACTAACTTTTCCCTTTTTACTAGATCATTATCATTACCATGCAAATATGCAATACTAGCAAATTGATTTCCCCCAACTACTGCCCCCTTTTTCTCTGGCTCTCTCTTTTTAAACTTTTAATAAAAAAATATTCAAACATTACAAAAGAACCTAGATAATAATATAACAAACACTCATGGATTGACAGCCCAAATTAATTAAACCTTAACATTCTATCTTATTAAGATCTTCTTTTATTAAGAAATAAAATACTGGACTTCCCTAGTGGTCCAGTGGCTAAGAATCTGCCTGCCAGTGCAGGGGACACGGGTTCAATCCCTGGTCCGGGAAGATCCCATATGCCGCGGAGCAACTAAGCCTGTGTGCCACAACTACTGAGCCCACACCCTAGAGCCCGCGAGTCACAACTACTGAGCCCACATGCCTAGAGCCCATGCTCCACAACAAGAGAAGCCACCGCAATGAGAAGCCCATGCGCCAGGGAAGTCCCAAAAATTGTTTTAAAAATAAAATAAAAACTAAAATAAAAATTAAAGGGGGGCTTCCCTGGTGGTGCAGTGGTTGAGAGTCCGCCTGCTGATGCAGGGGACATGGGTTCATGCCCCGGTCCAGGAAGATCCCACGTGCCGCGGAGCGGCTGGGCCCGTGAGTCATGGCCGCTGAGCCTGCACGTCCGGAGCCTGTGCTCCGTTGCAACGGGAGAGGCCACAACAGTGAGAGGTCCACATACAGCAAAAAAATAAATAAATAAAAAATTAAAGGGACTTTCCTGGTGGCACAGTGGTTAAGAATCTGCCTGCCAATGCAGGGGACACAGGTTCAAGCCCTGGTCCGGGAAGATCCCACATGCCACGGAGCAACTAAGCCCGTGCGCCACAACTATTGAGCCTGTGCTCTAGAGCCCACGAGTCACAACTACTGAGCCTGTGAGCCACAACTACTGAGTCCACGTGCCACAACTGCTGACGCCCACGCGCCTAGAGCCGGTGCTCCACAACAAGAGGAGCCACCGCAGTGAGAAGTCCGTGCACCACAATGATGAGTGGCCCCGCTCACTGCAACTGGAGAAAGCCCACATGATGCAACAAGGACCCAACGCAGCCATAAACAAATAAATACATTTATTAAAAATAAAAACTTTCTAAAAGTTTAAATTAAAAAAAAAGCTAAATAAGCCTCTAATCAGCAACTCAGGACCATCTTTCTCAAGGACCCAAAAGCCATCTCTTTGAAATGTGACAATCAAGGGAGATAGTGCCCCTTTCTGCCAGTTTCTGTGGGGTAGGAACTAACTTCAGAGGGCCACCTAGCCCCAAGTTGCAAAATTACCTCCTGTCATAAAAATATGTAAGTTTAGTTTTCCTTTGGATAAAGCAATTAGCTAATACATATGGTCACCTCAATTACCAAGTGAATTTAGGATGAACTATGTGTGACAAATGTTTCTATCAAGTCCTCTTACTTGAACACTACTCATAATTTATCTTGAGAATATGCATATAAAGGGTTTTATCTGCTTAGCTAAATAAAAGGATGAGCACTCTTCACATCTTTGCAATCTGTTAGCAGATAGCCGGTGACGTGCATCATATTGTAGCTTAATGCTTAGTCAAAAATAAAATTTTCTTTCTCTTCTACCTTTGAAGAGAAGTTTTCTGAGATGGCAGGAGGTTTTGGTTTAAATTATATTTCTCCAACATCAGCAATGGCTCATTGCTGATGAGAAATTGGGAAATTCCCATTTCCCTACATCCTTACCAACATCTGATACTGTCAGAATTTTTCATTTTTGCCAATTTGATATGGGTATGAAATTGTACCCCTTTGTTTCTTCTAATTTGTACTTGCCAAATAGCCATTGAGATGAAGCATTTACAGATTTGGAAATTCTGTGTTTAGGACTATATACAAAAACAAGTCAGGTTTATAAATGGCTAGCCCATCTATAAACTGCCAAAGTACAAAAAAGGTCTGATTCAGCAATCAAATGATGTACTTTATTTTCAAAACTTAGATTTAAGAACAGTTACCAAAAAACTTATATTAAATAATTTCATTACTAATTCAAGGAAAAATGGTTCCTAATTTCAAAGTAAATTAAAATTTTAGCTTCCTAATAAATTTCATGTTAACTTAAAATAAGTATTTCCATGTCACAGGAAGTTTACAAAACAAATTTAAAACGAAATAAAACAAAGAAAACAACATCTCCCAATTCAGCAACCCTGCTGCCACCAACTTCACTGGTTTTAAGCACTAAACCAAGCTTTCTTAACAGTCCTTCTGTAAAATAACCAGTTTCTTCATAAGGATCCTAAGGTAAAAGTCAAACTCCAAGTTTCTCAATTATTTTTAAGTAAGATAACTGAGTGTATCTATTTATTACAAATGGCTGCTTAACTGTTGATCTGTAAAGTGTCAAATAAAAAAAAAATTTGCATTCTTCCACAGAAGCTGATACTTGGCAATATGGCATCCTTAATACATGAAGGGGATGCAGAATGCGTGCTTTCTTTCTCAAATATCACTGAATTTGAAGGCACACTGATGAATGGAAAAAATCAATCAAAAGGAAAAATCCTAGCAAAACTACTTCATGGCTGTGTGACCTTGCCCTGAGAGGAATAAATGGGCATGTACACCTTTGGATAAACAGTAAAAGTAGGTTCCCAAAGGATCAATGCTAAGGTATTTCCTTAAGAAACAGACAATAAATAATGTGCTGTAGGCAAGTCAGTACACTTCTGTTTGAGTCCCAATTAAATCAAACAATATTTCACAAAAAAGTTTATTTGCATAGTGACAAAACCACAAAGATACTAAACACACACACACATTTTCAGGAATTCCTATGCAACTAATTAACAGAACCATTCTAAAATACGGTAATTAAGCAAGCCAAATTGATTTTTAACTCTCTTTAGTCTGCTCCTCCTATTCCTCTTCAGAGAGAAAAAAAATTCAACAGCCTCCTGACTCTGAAAAAAATCATGTATTCTATAAACTGTTCTCAAAAAATGTGCAATGGAACCACCTGAGGATCTCATTAAAATACTAACTATGGGGGGGCTTCCCTGGTGGCGCAGTGGTTGAGAGTCTGCCTGCTGATGCAGGGGACATGGGTTCGTGCCCCAGTCCAGGAAGATCCCACATGCCGCAGTGGCAGAGGCCACAACAGTGAGAGGCTTGCGTACCGCAAAAAAAAAAAAAAAAAAAATACGAATTATGATTCTGTAGGTCTGGAGTGGGGCCTGAGATCCTTCATTTCTAATATACTCTGCAAGTAACAGCAACGTTTGCTGGCCTATAGACCACACTCCAATAGCAAGTCTAGATCAACAGTGGCCAACCAAAAAAGGGACTTGGACCGCAAAGACTCCACAAAACTATATGCATAACAAGTTTTACCTAAAGATAAAATAAATCTCTAGATAAATGTAAGATCTATCAATTACAGATTAAGAAATACATATTCATTTAACAGTGGTAATGAAACTTCTTTTACCTTTTTAAAATCATCTATTTTGTCAATCAAGGGATAGTAAAGACTAATTACTGTCCTCTAGGAAATTCCATACTTTCTAACATGAAGTAGGTTCCTTAAGAAGAGGAAAGTAGAGAAGAAGAACTACAATCCTGCAGCCTGTGGAACGAAAACCACATTCACAGAAAGACAGACAAGATGAAAGGCAGAGGGCTATGTACCAGATGAGGAACAAGATAAAACCCCAGAAAAACAACTAATTGAAGTGGAGACAGGCAACCTTCCAGAAACAGAATTCAGAATAATGATAGTGAACATGATCCAGGACCTTGAAAAAGAATGGAGGGAAAGATCGAGAAGATGCAAGAAATGTTTAAGAAAGACCTAGAAGAATTCAAGAACAAACACCTAGAAGAATTAAAGAACAAACAGAGAAGAACAATACAATAACTGAGATGGAAAATACACTAGAAGGAATCAATAGCAGAATAACTGAGGCAGAAGAACGGATAAGTGACCTGGAAAACAGAAGGGTGGAAATCACTGGCAAGGAACAGAATAAAGAAAAAAGTATGAAAAGAAATGAAGACAGCCTAAGAGACCTCTGGAACAACATGAAACTCAACAATATTCACATTATAGGGGTCCCAGAAGGAGAAGAGAAAGAAAGGACCCAAGAAAATATTTGAAGAGATTATAGTTGAAAACTTCCCTAACATGGGAAAGGAAATAGCCACCCATGTCCAGGAAGCACAGAGAGTTCCAGGCAGGATAAACCCAAGGAGAAACGCCAAGAAACATAGTAATCAAACTGACGAAAATTAAAGACAAAGAAAAATTATTGAAAGCAACAAGGGAAAAATGATCAATAACATACAGGGAACTCTCATAACCTTAGGAGTTGATTTCTCAGCAGAAACTCTACAAGCCAGAAGAGAGTGGCGTAATATATTTAAAGTGATGATAGGGAAGAACCTACGACCAAGATTACCCTACCCAGCAAGGATCTCATTCAGTTTCAACAGAGAAATCAAAAGCTTTACAGACAAGCAAAAGCTAAGAGAATTCAGCAGCACCAACCAGCTCTAAAGCTACAACAAATGCTAAAGGAACTTCTCTAAGTATAAAACACAAGAAAAGAAAAGGACCCACAAAAACAAAGCCAAAACAATTAAGAAAATGGTCAGAGGAACATACATATCGATAATCACCTTAACTGTGAATGGATTAAATGCTCCAACCAAAAGACACAGGCTGGCTGAATGGATACAAAAACAAGACCCACATATATGCTGTCTACAAGAGACCCACTTCAGACCTACGGACACATACACACTGAAAGTGAGGGGATGGCGAAAGATATTCCATGCAAATGGAAATCAAAAGAAAGCTGGAGTAGCAATACTCATATCAGATAAAATAAACTTTAAATTAAAGAATGTAACAAAAGACAAGGAAAGACATGACATAATGATCAAGGGATCAAGCCAAGAAAAAGATATAAGTTATAAACATATATTCACCCAACATAGGACCACCTCAATACATAGGGCAACTGCTAACAGCTATAAAAGAGGAAATAGACAGTAACACAATAATAGTGGGGGACTTTAACACCTCACTTACACCAGTGAACAGATCATCCAGACAGAAAATTAATAAGGAAACACAAGCTTTAAATGACACAACAGACCAGATAGATTTAATTGATATTTATAGGACATTCCATCCAAAAACAGCAGATTACACTTTCTTCTCAAGTGCACACAGAACATTCTCCAGAATATATCACATCTTGGGTCACAAATCAAGCTTCAGTAAAATTAAGAAAATTGAAATCATATCAAGCATCTTTTCTGGCCACAACACTATGAGATTAGAAATCAATTACAGGGGAAAAAACGTAAAAAACACAAACATATTGGAGGTTAAACAATACATTATTAAATAACCAAGAGATCATTGAAGAAATCAAAGATGAAATCAGAAAATACCTAGAGACAAATGACAACGAAAACATGACAATCCAAAACCTATGCAATGCAGCAAAAGCAGTTCGAAGAGGGAAGTTTATAGCAATAAAATCCTACCTCAAGAAACAAAAAAAACTCAAATAAACAATCTAAACTTATACCTAAAGGAACCAGAGAAAGAAGAACAAACAAAACCCAAAGTTAGTAGAAGGAAAGAAAACATAAAGATCAGAGCAAAAATAAATGAAATAGAAACAAAGCAGTAGCAAAGATAATAAAACTAAAGCCTGGTTCTTTGAGAAGATAAACAAAATTGATAAACCTTTAGCCAGACTTATCAAGAAAAAGAGAGAGAAGACTCAAATCAATAAAATTAGAAATGAAAAACGAGAAGTTAAAACAGACACTGCAGAAGTACAAAGCATACGAAGAGACTACTACAAGCAAATGTATGCCAATAAAATGGACAACTTGGAAGAAATGGACAAATTCTTGGAAAGGTATAAGCTTCCAAGACTGAAGCAGGAAGAAATAGAAAATATGAACAGACCAATCACAAGTAATGAAATTGAAACTGTGATTAAAAATCTTCCAAGCAGTAATAAAGGCATCATCGTGATTATGAAAAAAAAAAAAAATCTTCCAAGAAACAAAAGTCCAGGACCAGATGGCTTCACAGGTGAATTCTATCAAACGTTTAGAGAAGAGCTAATGCCCATCCTTCTCAAACTCTTCCAACATACCACAGAGGATGGAACACTCCCAATCTCATTCTACGAGGCCACCATCACCCTGATACCCAAACCGGACAAAGATGATACAAAGAGAGAAAATTACAGACCAATATCACCGATGAAGATAGATGCAAAAATCCTGAACGAAGTACTAGCAAACAGAATCCAACAACACCATGGTGTATGATTAAAAGGATCATACACCATGATCAAGTGGGATTTATCCCAGGGATGCAACGATTCTTCAAAATATGCAAATCAATCAATGTGATACACCATATTAACAAATCGAAGAATAAAAACCAAATGATCATCTGAATAGATGTAGAAAAAGCTTTTGACAAAATTCCACACTCACTTATGATAAAAACTCTCCAGAAAGTGGGCACAGAGGGAAACTACCTCAACATAATAAAGGCCATATACAACAAACCCACAGCAAACATCATTCTCAATGGTGAAAAACTGAAACCATTTCCTCTAAGATCAGGAAGAAGACAAGGATGTCCACTCTCGCCACTATTATTCAACGTAGTTTTGGAAATCCTGGCCACGGCAGTCAGAGAAGAAAAAGAAATAAAAGGAATCCAAATCAGAAAAGAAGAAGTAAAACTGTCACTGTTTGCAGATGCCTTGATACTATACATAGATAATCCAAAAGATGCCACCAGAAAACTACTAGAGCTAATCAATGAATTTGGTAAAGTTGCAGGATACAAAATTAATGCACAGAAATCTCTTGCATTCCTATGCACTAACAACAAAATATCAGAAAGAAATTAAGGAGAAACAATCTCATTCACCATTGCAACAAAAATAATAAAATACAAAGGAATAAACCTACCTAAGGAGGTAAAAGACCTGTACTCAGAAAACTGTAAGGCACTGGTGAAAGAAATCAAAGATGACACAAACAGAAGGAGAGATATGCCATGTTCTTGGATTGGAAGGATGAATATTATGAAAATGACTATACTACCCAAAGCAATCTACAGATTCAACGCAATCCCTATCAAATTACCAATGGCATTTTTTACAGAACTAGAACAAAAAATCTTAAAGTTTCTATGGAGACACCAAAGATCCCAAATAGCCAAAGCAGTCTTGAGGGAAAAAAACAGAGCTGGAAGAATGAGACTCCCTGACTTCAGACGATACTACAAAGCTACAGTAATCAAGACAATATGGTACTGGCACAACAACAGAAATATAGATCAATGGAACAAGACAGAAAGCCAAGAGATAAACCCACGCACCTATGGTCAACTAATCTATGACAAAGGAGGCAAGAATATACAATGGAGAAAAGACAGTCGCTTCAATAACTGGTGCTAAGAAAACTGGACAGCTACCTATAAAAGAATGAAATTAGAACACTCCCTAACACCATACACAAAAATAAACTCAAAATGGATTAAAGACCTAAATGTAAGACCAGACACTATAAAACTCTTAGAGGAAAACATAGGAAGAACACTCTTTGACATAAATCACAGCAAGAACTTTTTCGATCCACCTCCTTGAGTAATAGAAATAAAAACAAAAGTAAACAAATGGGACGTAGTCAAACTTAAAAGCTTTTTGCAAAGCTGAGGAAACTACAAACAAGACAAAAAGAAAACCCTCAGAATGGGAGAAAATATTTGCAAACAAATCAACGGACAAAGGATTAATTTCCAAAATATATTAACAGCTCACGCAGCTCAATATTAAGAAAACAAACAACCCAATTCCAAAATGGGCAGAAGACCTAAATAGACATTTCTCCAAAGAAGGCATACAGATGGCCAAGAAGTACATGAAAAGCTGTTCAACATCACTAATTATTAGAGAAATGCAAATCAAAACTACAATGAGGTATCACCCACACCAGTTAGAAGAGACTTCATCAGAAAATCTACAAACAACAAATGCTGGAGAGGGTGTGGAGAAAAGGGAACCCTCTTGCACTGCTGCTGGGTATGTAAATTGGTACAGCCACTATGGAGAACAGTATGGAGTTTCCTTAAAAAACTAAAAATAGGGCTTCCCTGGTGGCGCAGTCGTTGAGAGTCCACCTGCTGATGCAGGGGACACGGGTTCGTGCCCCAGTCCTGGAAGATACCACATGCCGCGGAGCAGCTGGGCCCATGAGCCACGGCCACTGAGCCTGCGCGTCCGGAGTCTGTGCTCCACAACGGGAGAGGGCACAACAGTGAGGGGTCTGCATACCGCAAAAAAAAAAAAACAAAAAAAAAACTAAAAATAGAATTACCATATGACCCAGCAATCCCACTACTGGGCATATACCCAGAGGAAACCATAATTCAAAAAGACACATGCACCCCAGTGTTCACTGCAGTACTATTTACAACAGCCAGGTCATGGAAGCAACCTAAATGGTCATCGACAGCCAAATGGATAAAGAAGATGTGGTACATATATACAATGGAATATTACTCAGCCATAAAAAGGAAAAACTGGGTCATTTGCAGAGATGTGGATGGATCTAGAGACTGTCATACAGAGTGAAGTAAGTCAGAAAGAGAAAAACGAATATCGTATATTAACGCATATATGTGGAACCTAGAAAAATGGTACAGATGAACTTTTGTGCAGGGCAGAAACAGAGACACAGATGTAGAGAACAAACGTATGGACACCAATCAGGGAAAGTGGCGGGGGCGGGGGGTGGTGGGATGAACTGGGAGATTGGGATTGACATATATATATACTAATATGCATAAAATGGATGAGTAATAAGAACCTGCTGGGTAAAAGAATAAAATAAATTGAATTCAGGAAAAAAAAAAAGAGGAAGGTAGAATACACCTCAAAAACCCCGAGGACCAAAATAAAATTAAACATTTTTAAAATAAATAAATAAAGCCTGAGGACCATTCTAGTCCTATCACTTACCTTTCCTAGAATTTTTTCTGTATTATGTTTCAGTCACCACACAGCTTTATGTTCCACTAGTTATTTAATAAACTATTACATCATAAGGTTAACTATGATCAATCATGTTATAATTTGCTTTCAAATGAAAATATTTATGGAGCATCTATTTATGTGCCAGGAAGTAGGATGAATGCTGGAGTTATAGCAATAAAAACAAGACAGGAGATGGGACTTCCCTGGTGGTCCAGTGGTAAAGAATCCTCCTTGCAATGCAGGGGATGTGGGTTCAATCCCTGGTCAGGGAACTAAGATCCCACATGCTGTGGGGCAACTAAGCCCATGCACCACAACTATTGAGCTTGCCCGCCTCAACTAGAGAGCCTGCGTGCCGCAAACTACAGAGCCCATGCACTCTGGAACCCATGCCAGAGCTACAGAGCCCACAAGCCCTGGAGCCTGTGCACCACAACTAGAGAAGAGAAAACCCGCACGCCACAACTTAGAGAGAAGCCCGTGCACCGCAATGAAAAGATCCCACATGCCTCAACGAAGATCCCGCGTGCTACAACTAAGACCCGATGCAGCCAAAAATAAATAATAAATATTTTTTTTAACTTAAAAAAAAGACAGGAGAGATACCTGCCTTCATGGCACTTTTTAAGTGTCAATGTCTTACATCCAAAGAATGGCAGAAAGATGATAAATTCAGACACCAGGACAAGCTAATAGGAAAGACAATTTTGGTTAGGAGAGAAGCCTTCCAGTGCTAATCAAAGTATTCCACATACATAAGGTAAAGAATGATCAACTATCACAATTCTTTTAACATTCTCTTTTAATTGGTACCAGCATAGTAAATATAATTCTACGGGACTGGTTAAAACAAAGTAACCAGGCTTCCCTGGTGGCTCAGTGGTTAAGAATCCTCTTGCCAATGCAGAGGACACGGGTTCTAGCCCTGGTCCGGGAAGATCCCACATGCCACGGAGCAACTAAGCCCGTGCACCACAACTACTAAGCCTGCACTCTAGAGCCCATGAGCCACAACTACTGAAGCTCACGTGCCTAGAGACCGTGCTCCGCAACAAGAGAAGCCACTGCAATGAGAAGCCTGCGCACCGCAACGAAGAGCAGCGCCCGCTCGCCGCAACTAGAGAAAGCCCACGTGCAGCAACGAAAAACCAACACAGCCAAAAATAAATAAAATGAAAATTTTTTAAATGTAAAAAAATCCCAAAATACCAAAGTAACAAGAGACAAAGCAGAAGTAAAAAATACAAAGCCAAAAAAGTAGGTTGTCACCACCTAGTATTTTCTTCTTAATCACTCTAAATCTGTTAAATCTGTTAAAACCAAGCTAAGAAATAAACTCTAACCTGTGATGGAAAGTCTACAAATAATAAGATTAATATGTTAAGGAGTTCCTAGGTGGCCTAGTGGTTAGGATTTGGCGCTCTCACTACGGAGGCCCAGGTTCAATCCCTGGTTGGGGAACCATCCCGCATGCCGCGCAGCGTGGCCAAAACACGAAGATAAAGATTAACATGCTAGACTTTTTATGACAGTGGCTCCTGGATCGCTGAATGTTACAGGCCAATAAAATTTCAGTAGAAATTTAAGGGACCAACATAGGGTTGCAATTTTTTTTTTTTTGCACATGTCAACTTTATTTGAAGTACTGACAGTAAACTTATTCAAAACAATGTAATGTTGCCTTGACGTATTTTGTATATGAGAAAGATGAATGTTAACATTTTCCATCACAGTACTGGTTGTACAATGATAATTATCATGATTATAAAATTTGTAGCAAGATGGATCCTGGTTTTCCATATCTAGTGCTATTCTAATTATATATTTTATATTAAAAAGAAGATTAAAGTAATGAGAAGTCCAAAATGTCAAAAACATGAGCTCTCATCTCAAAACAGATTTTGTCATTATAGATGGTCTAATTTCCATACCAATAATAATGTCATGTTACTTCACTATCAATATATTATGCAGGTAAAATGAGATGATACATTATCAATTTTTTTTTTTTTTTTTTGCAGTACGCGGGCCTCTCACTGTTGTGGCCTCTCCCGTTGCGGAGCACAGGCTCCGGACGCACAAGCTCAGCGGCCATGGCTCACGGGCCATGTGGGATCTTCCTGGACCGGGGCATGAACCCGTGCCCCCTGCGTTGGCAGGCGGACTCTCAACCACAGAGCCACCAGGGAAGCCCTATCAATTAAAATTTTTTAATTGAAATATAGTTGATTTACAATTTTGTGTTAGTTTCAGGTGTACAGCAAAGTGATTCAGATATATATATATATATATATTCTTTTTGAGATTCTTTTCCATTATTGGTTATAACAAGATAGTGAATATAATTCCCCGTGCTATACAGTAAGTCCTTGTTTTTTCTCTATTTTATATATAGTAGTGTCTATCTGTTAATCTCAAATTCCTAATTTATCCCTAGCTCCTGCCTTTTCCCTTTGGTAACCATAAGTTTGTTTTCTATGTCTGTGCGTCTATTTCTGTTTTCTAAATAAGTTCATTTGTATCATTTTTTTAGATTCCACATATAAGTGATACCATATGATATTTGTCTTTGTCTGACTTTATTTAGTATGATAATCTCTAGGTTCATCCATGTTGCTGCAAATGGCATCATTTAATTCTTTTTTGTGGCTGAGTAATATCCCAGTATATATTGTACATATACCATATCTTCTTTATCCATTCATCTGTCGATGGACACTTTGGTTGCTTCCATGTCTTGGATATTGTAAATAGTGCTGCTGTGAACACTGTGGTGCATGTGTCTTTTCAAATTAAGAGTTTTCATCTTTTCCAGATACATGGCCAGGAGTGGGACTGCTATTGTAACTCTATTTTTAGTTTTTTAAGAAGCCTCCATACTGTTTTCCATAGTGGCTGTGCAAATTTTTTATTTTCTCAAGAAAGGACATTTAAAACACATCAACCATTTATCTATGATCATCATGATTTCTTAAAATAAATACTGTAACACCAAAAAGTAATAAATGCACAATTTTAAGATAACCTCAGTCCTTTAAACTGAATAACCACATTTCATTGATTCCAAGAAGGTGCACCTGTGTTTTATGTATCACTAAGAAAGAAAGAAAATAAAAAACCTTCCAATTAAAATAAGACAGACGGTTTCTTATCACTTTGAATTTTTATATTTATTTGAAAAGTTCTTAAACTTATTTAGATATGAATTCTCATAACACAAGTTTATGTAAAAAAGAAAAGCAAAATGAATTCAAGATACTCTTAAAATTTTCTTCACATTCAAAATCTAATACCTAAATTGCTTTTTAACTCAGTCATCAGTGACCCTGTTTGTCCATAATATCATCCTCTGTACCAAAGGAATTAGTGATGTAATATTCCTTTTAAAAATGTTCCTCTACTGCCTTGGGACTCTAGTGCAAGAAACTGACATACATTGTCCAAGTCTTGATGCTATATCTTTTCTGATCTTACCAAAAGGTATCACCAGAAGGTGCAACCAACAGGTTTCAGAAGACAACCCAGGCATGTTCATCTCTTTCATAAATGGTCCTTAAATGGTATGTTACCAGAAACACCAATGGGTTGCAGTTGTCTAGTCATACCAACAGGATTAATTATTGAGTTCGAGTATATGTAGGCAGTGACAACTATTTCACAACTGACAATGATGTAAAGATGCCATTGATTGTAAAACACATCTCAATTTCAGAAACGTTAAAATGTGGGAAAACGTACATCTTAAAATCAATGAAATATAGTAGCACTATGAAAACCACACTCTCCACAATGTTCTCCCATTTTTTTTATTTCAATGCAAAACAGTGAAAAAATTCATCAAAAAACAGCATTTGGGAACCACTTCTCACTACAATGAAAAGTATTTCTCAGAAGGCTTACTGACTATAATGACCTCATTTAATTAAAAAATAACATTTCAGCAGTTCTCCCTAAATCCTTTCCCTCATTACTGATGTCTTACTGTGACCATATACTTATAATTTATTGCTATGCTATTTACAAAACTAAGTATCCTATTTTTAGATACATTGCAAGGGATGCTGTTTGTTTTTATGTATCGTATGACAGGACTTCTCATATAGAAAAGAATATGCCCTTAGGAGTACAACACAAGAATTGTCTCACTGAATCTGACCCAAAACCCATCCAGAGCAGTACTGTATCAAACCAAAAACACAAAAATAAAAAAAACCTTGCTATGAAGAACACTATTGTTCTCCTTGATACAAACCTCAAAGGGTTAGACCAAATCTAACCAAATATCTTGGATTCCTTATTACCCACTAAAATTATAAACATTTTAAGAATCTGTTTATATTTTTTGCTAAACTCTGTAGTTCAGAATAGAATCCATAGCGGCAAATAACTATCCAAATGAACAATCTTTAGTGCATACCAACTAACCCATATCTGGCCAAGTGGACATCACTTACCACTTTTCTGCCCACTCATATACAGTCTCTCAAAATTTTCATATAGTTAATACCAGTTCCACTGGCATTTCATATGTAAAAGGGCTTCAGATTTGAAGGATCACAGTGCATTTCTCCCTTGAGGTGATTTACAAAACCATAATCTGAAAATAGGTTCAGCACTGATCCCTTTAACAGTCTATTAATTTGGACTCCCTATTCTTACTCTTACTCTGTTTATAAACAAATTTCCTATCCCTATCAAGTGATGCCACTAAGTTCCTTGAGAGTGCCTGGTTATAGTACCTTACCTAAACTCCTTTTTAAGATCAGGATATTGATTTTTGTCTGCTATTTCTTCATTATAAAATATATATATATATATATATATATATGTTCAGTATGGAAATTGTGGGGAATACATATTAAGAAGGGGGAAAAACAAAAATCCCATAATTATTTTAAAAAACCCACCAAAATTAATATTTTCCAAATTTCCTTCTAGTCTTTAAAATGATATACAATTCTGTAACCTGATTTTATTTACATAACATTATACATAGGTATTTCCCTGTATTATGAACTCTTTATAGACATTTTATGGCTAAATAAGATTTCTTTGTGTAAATGGATCACTGTTTCCTTAAACATTAATATAAGATGTTTAGGTTCTTTCTTTCCAATTTTTTGTGCTATTATAAACAATTCTGTAATATGTATCTCTATTTCCATATTTTAAATTATCTCCTTTTGAGATTCTCAGAATGGAATTACTATGTAAATCAATGAGTCTTAAGATTTCAATACATATATTCAAAATGTTATCCAAAATTGCATCCATTCATAATCATGCAACATGAATGAACAATACCTGTTTCACCATACCCTCACCATTCTCCTCAAAACAGCATTTTAAAAGATTAATTTAACTCATCCCTTAACTGATAAAAATTTAATGCCTGACCTCAATTATATTTGACATTTCAGAATAAATTAATTTATTTCTTCAAAGTAATTTAAATGCCTAGAAAAAATACATTTTGACTCTTAAGATATGTATTTTCTACTTGGACCATGAAATAGCAACATAACTGTTGCTGCCAGTCACAAGTTATCCATTACTAATGTTTAGCAAACAACTACTATCTATTGGCCTTTACAGTAGGCAGGTCAAATTCAAAACCAAGCCTATTATGCTGCATTATGCTACTGTTTTAAATCGCTCACAATCCTTAAGACTTTTATATTCTCCTGCCATTAAATCTTTTTAAGTAATGGGGTATTTTTTTAACCTTTTAGTTACGATAATTCTTTCTCTTATAATAGTCAAAAAGTGGTCTACAGACGAGAATCATCCAATAATGTGTTTATTTTAAAAAGAGATCACTATGTCATCACAATCTCTGGGGATGGTTATCTGGAGTTTTTAACAAGCTTTTAACAAGCTCTCAGGTGGCTGTGATACACACTAAAATGTGGGGGCCCTGCCATAAGGGCATTCATGTACACATGCTATATGAATGAATACATGAATGAATGCAGCTAACAGACTCTTGGACAGTTTATATTAGTTATAAACTGTTTTCATTACATAAATAAATCACATAATCTTTAAGTTAGCAATATATAAATGCATGAAGTTTTACCTCTAAACTACTTTGAATCCATAAGTGATCCACTGTTTCTTAAAATTTACATAAGTTTATTTTTAATAGTGTTTCTAGCCTCTCACTTCAATCAATGCCTCTCCAGCTTTTCCACTCAAATAACAAATGAAAAAGGAAAATAAACTCAGATTCACAGAAACTGGGTGATATGCAAACAAGTTCTTTTAAATCTTCTGTTTTAGTCCAAAAATTCATGTGAGGGGCTTCCCTGGTGGCGTAGTGGTTAAGAATCCGCCTGCCAATGCAGGGGACGTGGGTTCGAGTGCTGGTCCAGGAAGATCCCACATGCCACGGATCAACTAAGCCCATGTGCCACAACTACTGAGCCTGCACTCTAGAGCCCGTGAGCCACAACTACTGAACCCATGTGCCACAACTACTGAGCCTGCACTCTAGAGCCCGTGCTCTGCAACGAGAAGCCACCGCAATGAGAGGCCCGCGCACCCCAACAGAGTAGCCCCTGCTCTCCGCAACTAGAGAAAGCCCGCGCACAGCAACGAAGACCCAATGCAGCCAAAAATAAAATAAATAAATTTTTTTAAAAATTCATGTGAATGTAATAAACTAAATGACAATATCCATAGTAATTTCAAAATTCCCATGCTCCTATCTGCAATTTAAATGGAGTCTTCAAGAAGATACACCACATTTATCCTCTAACACAGGGTCAAGTACTCTAGTTAGGAAACACGAACCTGGATCATAAAAAGCAACAAGCTAAATGAGCTGAAGTGGTACAAATGCTTAAAGTTGGGTCCACAATACTTCCTCAATGCATATCTAACCAGGAATCATTATTTTCTTCCAATTGCAACTTTTTTTTTTTTAAATGTTTCTTTAGGTTACAACCAGCCAGTTGATACTAGTGAATCCGGATAATTCGGTCCCAAATGCAAAAACATAATTTATGGAAAAATAAAACAAGTCTGCTTTAGCGGAAAGAATCAGGAATAGGATAACACTTCCCACACAAGGAAACAATTCTCAGGCAATTGCTAAAAAATAAAAGTTTCTTAAGGTAAAAGGAAAAATTAGAATTTTCACTTTTCATATATTTCTACCACAAAACAGATCTGTAGATATTATCACATTCTCACCCTATTCAGTGTAATACAGATTTTCTTCTCTAAGAGTTTTCACTTACAGAGTTTGATCAGAAAAAGTGTATCAGGCCCAGTGGACTAGACCAAATCTAACTTATAATAAGACTGCACATATGTAAACTGCTATAACAAAAGATCTGAAACAATCTAAGCACCTACCAAAAAAGAAATTAGTTAAACTAATCATGGTAGATCCATAAAATAGAATATTCAGCAACTGGAAAACAAAGAGGCAAATTTTATGAACCTCTATGAAAGATCTTTTAATTGAGGGTAAAAAGAAGCATGGTACAGAAGGATACAATATGCTGCCTTTTTTTTTTTTTTGCGGTACACGGGCCTCTCACTGTTGTGGTCTCTCCCGTTGCAGAGCCAGGCTCCGGACGCGCAGGCTCAGTGGCCATGGCTCACGGTCCCAGCCGCTCCGCGGCACGTGGGATCTTCCCGGACCGGGGCACGAACCCGCGTCCCCTGCATCGGCAGGCGGACTCTCAACCACGGTGCCACCAGGGAAGCCCTATGCTGCCATTTTTGTGTGTGCATATATACCATACATGATTATGTACTGGTTTTTATTCATGTGGAATTCCTCTAGGCAAATACAAAAGAAATGGATAACAATGACTGAATCCTGAGAAGAGGACCAAGAGTACAGGGAAACTTTACTTTTCACTGTATACCTTTTTCTATCTCTTGTATTTTGCACTATACACATATACTACCTACCCAAAAATTAAGTATAAAAAAAAGACAGTGCAGTCATATAACATTAAATAATGATGCTGCAGACACATGTTTACTGACATGGAAAAAAACTTATAAACACTAAACCCAGGGACTTCCCTGGTGGTCCAGTGGCTAAGACTTCATGCTCCCAATGCAGGGGGCCCAGGTTCGATCCCTGGTCAGGGAACTAGATGCCACGTGCCACAACTAAGAGTTCACATACTGCCACTACAAAGCCCGCACACCACAACGAAGATCCTGCACACAACAACGACAATCCCAAGTGCTGCAACTAAAGACCTGGCGTAGCCAAATAAATAAATAAACATTAAAAAAAAAAAAAAAACTAAACCCAACTAACAACAAATCATTGTTAGACCTAAGACAATACCTACTTAATAATCTAGGTTAAAATAAATAAAGCCAAACGGTTGAGAATTGCTATTTGACCAATAAAATATGTATCAGAGTACTGGAATACATATGGACCAATCTGACAAGACTTCCCTGTTACCAAGAAGGGATTTCCCCTTTTACTTCACTTCCCTAGGTTTGACATTCATCACCAAATTTCTGGTAGATAGAATCAGTGAATACAGAAACATTCTAGAAAAGAATGGTCCAGAAAAGATAACATTAAACACATTATTAATATTATTTTAGTTTATTTTTATTGAAGTATAGTTGATTATTAATATCTTTCTTTATAATTCTTCTCCATTGAAAATGCAATGCTTTCAACAGTTTTTTTTTTTTTAATTTGTCTATCAAGGACTAGAGTTATTCTCCACTCTGAGTTCCTCAGCAATCATGTACCAGATAATCTAGAAAAGTCAAATTACTTTTTGAAGTAATTAACTATAATCTAATGCAATTTTTGTTTTTGTACTCTTGTGGCATGTTTGAGGCCTGTTTCCTTCTTTCACTAAGCGTTGGTACTGCATATGCCAGCTCATCCATCTAAAGAATTATGTTTCTGATTTTGCAACCATAAGATGCAAACAAAAAGAATCTCAGCAAGTTTTTACTTGATAACTAGCCAAGAAAACATGCCTAATGTGGACTGAGAGATGGGCATACCAGGTATCAGATATGCAGAAAAGAAAAAGATAGTCGGTCATAACAGCCATCAAGATAAAAGGATTTCCAAGTTCTGAGATTGATGATTTAGGAGAAAATTAAGTTTGGAAACAAAAGGATATGGTTCAACATGGAAGTTGAGGTATGTGCATGTGCATCCACTCTGCCAAACCCTTTCCATATCCTTTGTACTGTTTTTTGTTGTTGTTTTTTTTTTTTTGCGGTACGTGGGCCTCTCACTGTTGTGGCCTCTCCTGTTGCGGAGCACGGGCTCTGGACGCGCAGGCTCAGCGGCCATGGCTCACGGGCCCAGCCACTCCGCGGCATGTGGGATCTTCCCAGACCAGGGCACGAACCCGTGTCCCCTGCATCGGCAGGCAGACTCTCAACCGCTGCGCCACCAGGGAAGCCCCTTTGTACTGTTTTCATCAAACTGTCTAACACTGAAACAAATGTGTTAATGTAAAAGCTGCCCAGATTGAAGAATACCTGGGTTTAAACCCAAGTGGCACCTCTCCCATTCCCAGATCATACCAGAAAAGTTTTGACAGGCTCAGCCATACTCAGGCACTAGCACCTTTAAGAGGCCTTAGACAATACCACTGGCACTTTCTTTTAAACCAGAGCCACCACAAAAATTCTATTAAAGAAATAAAAACTCCCTCCCAAACTCCTCTACACTTATGCCAATTCAAAAGAAATATAGATAACTACACAACCAATCTTAATTCTATAAGCCAACATTTCCCAAATTGTGTTAGCAAAATGAGAATATAGAATTTTGTGCCTAAATAAATGGAAAGGGGTGAGTGAAAGAATCAATGATGACTAAACTTGGGAGCTGGATAAGTGACAGTACCACTATCAGTGACAGAATTAAGACCAGGAAGTTTGTTCCAAGATGAAGACTTTGACTTAGACACACTGAAAGTTTTAGCAGACAATAAGGCAACCAGGTAAAGATATGCAATTGGTAAAGAATAAGAGTCTTAAGTACAGAAAAATAAAGGATCAAGGACAGAAACAAAGAATTCAGAGTCATTTAATTAAGGTGGTGAAAGACAAGAATGGGTAGGAACTGCCTAAATGTGTACAGATTGATGTTGACAACACAAATGTTAAAAATCTGCGGCTTAGGATACAGATATGAGTAAGAAGTTCAGCCAGTGAAGGAGGGGAAAGAGGTGCAGCACAAGAAATAGAGGGAAAATACAGTACAAGGAAAGTAAAGAGGTAAGATCTTCAGGAAGATTAGCAGAATCCAATGGTCTCTAATGAATGAGCATGATGAGAACAGAAAAAATGCCAATCAATGTAGTATTTGCTGATTATGAGAAATCAGTAACCTTGGAGCAATTAGTGTTCAGTGGCTGGGGGTAAAACTTGCATTTACAAGTAGTTACAGACAAGATGAGTTACAAGAAAATGGAGTCATCAAATGAAAACCAATCCAAGAAGAATTGAAAGCAACTATCATTGCCTTCTTTTTCATCACCTCTAGGCCTCCCAATCTGAGGTCTCCAACACTTCAAATACATCAATTTACTCACTTTATGAAATATAACCTTAGGCATTAGTAATCATATTTTTATACCTCTCAATAAAGAAAGCCATCTATTAATGCCATGGGAAAATCAACATTCGGGTATGCTTTTGGAATTTTATCCAAATAGGTAGCAAACAACCTGAATCTGAGAGTGTATTTATTGGAAGATAAACACCTTCTAAGATTTTCTCTACACATTCACATTTAAACATGTATTACAGGGACTTCCCTGGTGGTGCAGTGGTTAAGAATCTGCCTGCCGGGCTTCCCTGGTGGCGCAGAGGTTAAGAATCCGCCTGCCAATGCAGGGAACGCGGGTTCGAGACCTGGTCCAGGAAGATCCCACATGCCGCGGAGCAACTAAGCCTATGCACCACGACAACTGAGCCTGTGCTCTAGAGCCCGCAAGCCACAACTACTGAGCCCGTGCGCCACAACTACTGAAGCCCATGCGCCTAGAGCCCATGTTCCGCAACAAGAGAAGCCACAGCAATGAGAAGCCTGTGCACCACAACGAAGAGTAGCCCCCGCTTACCAAAAGTAGAGAAAGCCCGGGTGCAAAAATGAAGACCCAATGCAGCCAAATATTTTAAAATTAATAAATAAATAAATTTATTTTAAAAATAAATAAATAAAAATAAACAGGTATTATAGGTTAACAATGCTGTAGCTAGTTCTACAGAAACGTAAGCCAACATTTCGTGTTAAAAAGGAGAGTGATAATTAAAAATATTAGCATTTGGTATTGGTAGTATAGCTTTCAACTAAGGACATAAAAGCAACCTTTCAATATCTATTAATAATGGCCTTTCTAACAATCCTGTTTCCTGGAGCAGAATACAAGCATGAACATGATTACAGTTTACCCTGATGACACATAAAATATAAGTTAAAATATTTTTGATTAACAGTCAATAATTACAATAAATGGGGATATAACAACCAAAATTATTTTAAAGTACTTCAGAATAAAAGTAAATTTTCTCAATTTGAACTTCAGTAACTGTCATCCAGAAAGTTCAGAAAAGGAGCAGACCAAATTTTTTATTCCAATAAAGAAAAAATTTGTTAAGTAAATACCATGAACAAGGTAATACATGCAACAAAAGCATGCTATTTTCAGCTACTTTAGGTATATCTGATGTTCAGTTCAAACAGGAGGCAAGAAAAGAAATGCAAACAAGAGGGACAGGAAAAAAACAGAATTTATAGTGTACCTGCAATGTGACAGGCGTAGTACCAGGTTCCTTAAAATGTTACTCTTGATTAACTGTCATAGTAATCATATGACATAGTTATTATCTCTAGCTTACAAATACATTTAAAAAACAAAGTTTCCTTGGGAATTCCCTGGTGCTCCAGGGGTTAAGACTCCACACTTCCACCGCAGGGGGCACGGGTTCGATTCCTGGTTGGGGAACGAAAAACCTGCACACCACATGGCGCAGCCAAAAAAAAAAAAACAAACTTTCCTCAAGTTCATACAGCTAATAAACGGCAATGTCAAGATCTCTGAGCCATATCGGTCTGTCTCTGAACTGTGAGGTTGTGCTACTTCACAGCACAATGCCAACTCTGAGATGCAAGTGATCCAGGTGACAATCCTAGCTTTCCTACAGATCCAGGCCTCAATTTCCTTTCCTGTAAAATGAAGAGGGTAAACTCAATTATGTCTGTAATTCCAGGTTACTGTAACATACTAAGAGGTAGAATTGTTTAGGTTGATGCTTAAAGAAGATAATTATCAATCATTTTATATGCATTTTACTAGGTATGACTCCATGCCATCAGCTTTCACTCTACACTTTCCTCAAATGTTATATCAGAAACTAAGAAAGATCAAGGTAGGAATGACTGAGCAGACATCAAGAACCTCTTTCCCAAAAGTGAGAAAAGAACAAAATTAAGTAACATATAAGAGAATTTAATTACTCTTAAGAAAGTACACCTTTCTTGATAAAAATCCTGAAACAGAGACTTTTTTTTTTTTTTTTGGCTGCGCAGATTGTGGGATCTTAGTTCCCTGACAAGGGACTGAACCCAGGCCACCACAGTGAAAGCGCCGAGTCCTAACCACTGGAACACCAGGGAATTCCCAACAAAGCCTTTTAAAGTAAAGCTTTGCGAAGTATGAATCTCAATGTACTTTCATCATTAAAAGAATCATCAACTTTAACAAACTCATTGATTAGTTCTAGTAGTTTTCTGGTGGCATCTTTAGGATTTTCTCTGTATAGCATCATGTCATCTGTAAACAGTGACAGTTTAACTTCTTCTTTTCCAATTTGTATTCCTTTTATTTCTTTTTCTTCTCTGATTGCCATGGCTAGGACTTCCTATACACTAACAACGAAAGATCAGAAAGAGAAATTAAGGAAACAATCCCATTTACCATTGCAATAAAAAGAATAAAATACCTAGGAATAAACCTACCTAAGGAGGCAAAAGATCTGTACTCAGAAAACTATAAAACACTGATAAAAGAAATCAAGGATGACACAAACAGATGGAGAGATACACCATGTTTTTGGATTGGAAGAATCAATATTGTGAGAATGACTATACTTCCCAAAGCAATCTACAGATTCAATGCAATCCCTATCAAATTACCAATGGCATTTTTCACAGAATTAGAACAAAAAACTTTACAATTTGTATGGAAATACAAAAGACCCCAAATAGCCAAAGCAATCTTGAGAAAGAAAAATGGAGCCGGAGGAATCAGGCTCCCCAACTTCAGACTACACTACAAAGCTACAGTAATCGAGACAGTATGGTACTGGCACAAAAACAAATATAGATCAACGGTACAGAACAGAAAGCCCAGATATAAACCCACGTACCTATGATCACCTAATCTATGACAAAGGAGGCAAGAATATACAATGGAGAAAAGACAGCCTCTTCAATAAGTGGTGCTGGGAAAACTGGACAGCTACATGTAAAAGAATGAAATTAGAACACTAACACCATACACAAAAATAAACTCAAAATGGATTAAAGACCTAAATGTAAGACCAGACACTATAAAGTTCTTAGAGAAAAACATGGGAAAAACACTCTTTAACATAAATCACAGCAAGATCTTTTTTAACCCACCTCCTAGAGTAATGAAAAGAAAAATAAGCAAATGGGACCTAATTAAACTTAAAAGATTTTGCACTGGAAAGGAAACCATAAACAAGATGAAAAAACAACCCTCAGAATAGGAGAAAATATTTGCAAGCAAAGCAATGGACAAAGGATTAATTTCCAAAATATACAAATAGCTCATGCAGCTCAATATCAAAAAAACAAACAACCCAATCAAAAAATGGGCAGAAGACCTAAACAGACATTTCTCCAAAGAAGACATACAGATGGCCAACAAACACATGAAAAGATACTCAACATCACTAAATATTACAGAAATGCAAATCAAAACTACAACAAGATATCATCTCACACCAGTCAGAATGGCCATCATCAAAAAATCTACAAACAATAAATGCTGGAGAGGGTATTGAGAAAAGGGACACTCTTGTACTGCTGGTGGGAATGTAAATTGATACAGCCACCATAGACAACAGTATGGAGGGTCCCTAAAAAACTAAAGATAGAACTATCATATGACCCAGAAATCCCACTACTGAGCATATACCCTGAGAAAACAGTAATTCAAAAAGTCACATGTACCCCAATGTTCACTGCAGCACTATTTACAATAGCCAGGACACGGAAACAATCTAAATGTCCATCAACAGATAAATGGATAAAGAAGATATGGTACATATATATCACGGAATATTACTCAGCCATAAAAAGGAACAAAATTGGGTCATCTGTAGTGATGTGGATGGACCCAGAGTCTGTCATACAGGTTGAAGTAAGTCAGAAAGAGAAAAACAAATATATGTGTAATCTAGAAAAATGGTACAGATGAACCTATCTGCAGGGCAGGAATAGAGACACAGACGTAGAGAATGGATGTGTGGGCACAGCGGGGGAAGGGGAGGGTCGGATGAATGGGGAGATTAGGTTTGACATAAATATACTACCATGTGTAAAATAGGTAGCTAGTGGGAACCTGCTATATAGCACAGGGAGCTCAGCTCGGTGCTCTGTGATGACCTAGATGGGTGGGATGTGGTGGGGAGGGAGGTCCAAGAGGGAGGGGATCATACATACATAGAGCTGATTCACTTCATTGTACAGCAGAAACTAACACAACATTGCAAAGCAATTATACTCCAATAAAAGAAAAAAAGAACCATCAGATGGCACTTACTAACTGCCAACATTATTTAGAAGATTTTGCTACTTTGATTTTGTTTAAGAGAGTAAAGATCTGGGCTCCTTAGGAAAATGGTGGATTCCACATCTGGGGAAGGAAATGTAAAATTAAGCCTGGAACATGTTATACCAGTTGCAGTGGTTAATTTAATATGTCAACTTGACTGAATCATGGGGTGCCAGACGTTTGGTCAAACATTATTCTGGGTGCACCCAGAGGGTTTTTCTAGATGAGATTAACATTTGAATCTGTAAACAAGTAAAGCAGGACTTTACTGGTGGCGTAGTGGTTAAGAATCCGCCTGCCAATGCAGGGGACACAGGTTCGAGCCCTGGTCCAGGAAGATCCCACATGTCACGGAGCAACTAAGGCCCCATACCACAACTACTAAGCCTGTGCTCTGGAGCCCGCAAGCCTCAACTACTGAGCCCGCACGCCTAGAGGCCGTGCTCCGCAACGAGAGAAGCCACCACAATGAGAAGCACTGCAACGAAGAGTAGCCCCTGCTCGTCCCAACTAGAGAAAGCCCGCGGCAGCAACGAAGACCCAACACAGCCATAAATAAATAAATAAATTCATTAAAAAAAAAAAAAAAGAAACAAGTAAAGCAGATTGCCTTCCCCAAACAGTTGAAGGCCTGAATAGAAGATAAAGGCTGACCCTCCCACAAGTAAGAGGGAATTCTGCATAAAGCCTTCAAGCTGCACCCTGGTTTTTCCCCTCCCTTCAGACTCAAACTAAAACAATTGCTCCCCTTGGGTCTCAAGCTTACTGGATTCTTGACTGGAACTACATCATCATCCTTCCTGGGCCTCCAGCTTGCCAACTGCAGATCTTGGGACTTGTCAGCCTCCAAAACTGCATAAACAAATTCATTATAATAAGTCTCTTTATATACATTTATATATGTATATAAATATATATAGATACATTTACAGATACATATATCCTATGTCCTACTGGTTGCGTTTCTCTGGAGAATACAGACTAATACACCAGAAAGCAAGAAAGCCGTCAAAGACTATTAGGGCCATGTCAAAAGGACATAAGAGCCAGCTTAATGAGGCTCCCACTGGCTAAAGGTGAGACAATCTGAGTATCTTCTATTTTTTTATCTATTCTTTTTTTTTGGCTGTGTTGGGTCTTCCTTGCGGTGTGCAGGCTTTTCACTGTGGTGGTTTCTCTTGTTGTGGAACACAGGCTCTAGGTGCGCTGGCTTCAGCAGTTGCGGCACGTGGGATTCAGTAGCTGTGGCTCAAGGGCTCAGTTGCTCCGCAGCATGTGGAATCTTCCCGGACCAGGGATTGAACCTGTGTCCCCTGCATTGGCAGGCAAATTCTCAACCACTGGGCCATCAGGGAAGTCCCGAGAATCTTTTAATTCTATGAGTTTACAATGACACTTGAAGAAAGAAATTTGCTGGTTACCTTTGGATACTGCTAGGGATCCAACTCATTATTTTGATAACTGGTAAATAAAGAAAAAGAATCAAGCATTACTCATCTCACTTTTTCTATATTAATTTTTCCTTTGGGTAGCCAAAACAACTGAGGATAGAAAATATCCCTTTAAAGAAGTATTACAGATAATAAATGAAGGTAGAATGATAAAAATATCCCACTTTATAAGCCTTAACGAATTAATAGATCTAAACAATGATCATGAATGACTACCAACATCACCAAAACAGACAACCAGACATGCCTTATTTCCTGACCAAAAAAAAAAAAGTCTAAACCTGATGAAGTCTCTAGATCTGTGCTACTCAATACAGGAGTCACTAGCCACATGTGGCTATCGCGTACTTGCAAGGTGGCTAATCCTGATTGAGATGTGATATAAGTGTAAAATACAAACCAGATTTCTAAGATTTAATACCAAAACAATGTGAAATATCTCAATAATTAAATAGGCTATGTATTGAAATGATAACATTTTGGATATAATGGATTAAAAAAATATGTTAAAACCAATTTCACCTGTTTCTTTTTTTTACTTTTTTTTGAAGTGTATACCATAAAAATTTCAAATAACCGATATGTGGCTAAAATTTATGGCTTTCATTATATTTATATTGGACAGTGTTGCTCTAGATCTAATTACCAAAATTTATATAATACTGGGAGAGAAATATATGTTGAACACCACCACAGAGATGCAATTACCAAAATCCAGTCTATGGGAATCACTAAAAATCACAATATCCAGTTTCTTCAACAACACAGTAACAAAATTGCAAGGAGGGGGAAAGAAAGAATGAATAAGATAGAGGAGGAATATGTAGATTTAAAAAGACAATGTCAGGAACGTGACAAGGATGCCCCTCTCTCATCACTGCTTTTCAACACTGTACAAGAAATTTTACCTAATACATTAAGACAAGAAAAGGAAATAAAAGTATACAGATTGGGAAGAAAGAATAAAAATTGTTCTTCTAAGCAAATGACATGATCACCTATGGAGAAAATCCAAGAGTCAACCAAAAAATTCCTGAAATTAAAAAGCAGGGGACTTCCCTGGTGGCTCAGTGGTGAAGAATCCACCTGCCACCACAGGGAACATAGGTTCAAGCCCTGGGCCGGGAATATCCCACATGCCACAGGGCAACTAAGCCTGTGCGCCACAACTACTGAGCCTGCACTCTAGAGTCTGCGAGCTACAACTACTGAGAGCACACGCCACAACTACTGAAGCCCACGCACCTAGAACCCGTGCTCCACAACAAGAGAAGCCACTGTGATGAGAAGCCTGCGCACCACAACGAAGAGTAGACCCCGCTCACCAAAACTAGAGAAAGTCCGCGTGAAGCAACGAAGACCCAACACAGCCAATAAATTAATTTTAAAAAGTAATAAATAAATAAATAAAAATAAAAAACGATTATAGCAAGGCTGCAGGACAGGCTAAAATTAAAAAGTCAATTGCTTTTCTACATACCAGCAATGAACAAGTGGAATCTGAAATTAAAACACAATACTATTTACAGTACCACCCCACAAAAAGAAATACTTAGGTATATATCCAGCAAAATATGTATAAGATCTATATGAGAAAAACTACAAAACTGATAAGAAGACTCAATATTGTCAAGATGTCAGTTTTTCCCAACTTGACCTATAGATTCAATGCAATCCCAATCAAAATTCCAGCAAGTTATTTTGTGGATATCAACAAACTGATTCTGAAGATTATATGAAGAGGCAAAAGACACAGAAGAGCCAGTACAATACTGAAGGAAAAGAACAAAGTTGGAGGACTAAGAACTGACACAACCCAACTTCAAGAGTTAATATAAAGTTGCAATAATCAAGTGTGGTATTGGTGAAAGAACAGACAAATCAAGTAATGGAACAGAATGGAGAACCCAGGAAAGAATCCACATAAGTACAGTCACCTGATCTTCAACAAAAGAACAGAGGCAATACAGTGAAGAAAAGATAATCTTTTCAACAAATGGTGGTGGAACAAATGGACATCCAGGAGTTATATTGTAAAGCTCTGTGCCTTCTGCTCAATTCTGCTACAAAGATAAAACTGTTCAAAACAAAATCTATTTTTAAAATAACAATAATAAAATAATAATTTTTAATGAGACATATCAACCAATTGCAATGTGCATAGCCCTTACTTAAATCCCACCTTAAAAACAGTTTTAAAAGAAATTATGACAATCAGGAAAATGTGAGCATTAACTGGAAATGAGGGAATTAATGGTTTTTTAACAGTGATAATATTACTATGGTGATGTTTTAAATTTTTTAAAAATAGTTTCTCTCTTTTAGAGGTATATACTGAAATGTGTGCATATGAAATGTTATGCTGGGACGTGTGTTAAAGTAATGTGGGGGGAATACGATGTGGGGGCAACCATAAATGGTATAGACGAAACACACAGGTAACGGGCTAATAATTTTGTAGTTCCATGTTAGGTAAATGGTAATTCATTATACTGTTCTCTCCACTTCATTAAAGTCACAGATTTTTAGAGTTGGAAAGAACTTTAGAAATCAGAACACCATAAACATGAGGGAAAGAAATGGAGACAAAGCCAGAAATACCTGAGTGTGTGACTTGAACAAAAAACTTTCTGACTTTGTTTCCACTTTTTTTTTTTCTTTAATCAGCCACGCTGCACACATGTGAGATCTTAGTTCCCCAACCAGGGATGGAACCCGTGCCCCCTGCAGTGGAAGTGCGGAGTCCTAACCACTGTACCGGCAGGGATTTCTCTTGTTTCCTCTTCCATAAAAATGAGGATAAAACACTTGCCTTACATGGGGTGGTTTAAAATTAACTGGAATAACACATATAAAAACATATGTTTCCTTAAAACCAACTCTTTTAACCCTTTCCTAAAGTACTAAACAAACACTAGCTCAACTGGCCCAATCTTACTTAAAAAGTGAGAAAATAAAGAAAATCTCCAAACTCCACATGCAGTTAGCTCCTCTTTCCTAATACCATCCCTTCATTCCCAGTTTATACAGAGTATCTATGCTCTGTGTACCCTCTTGCTTAAATGCAGACTTATTTTAATACAAACTTGCTGGTCACCAGACAGTGGTAGTTACTGCTACTGGTTATTTGGTGATTATCTTTAGAGTTCAAAACAAACACCCTTCTTTTGAATAATGGATGATATTTACAACCTTCTTCTCTCATAACTGTTTGCCATTAAAACTAACACAATATTGTAAATCAACTACACTTCAACTTTTAAAAAATCCAACAACAGCAGCAGCAGCAACAACTAGGCCTAATATTCATATCCCAAAGAAAGTTAAACCACTTGTTGCTAGCTCTACATGCATTTCAAGAATCTCACTTATATTGTTTTAGCTAAAATTTATTAAAGATTTAAGTTAAAAATCTTTGGAAAGAATATTACATTTATGCAAAACAACCTAACTTAGTAAATGCTGCCACATGTAAATGCTATAAAACCAATATTCTGTCAGCAGTTATTTCTGGGTGTCAAATTATGGTTACTTACTTTGGTCATCTCTATACATTCTAACTTTTTCTTTTTTAAAGGTTTGGTTCTTTTTTTAAACTTTATTTTCTTTTAAGTAAGTAATTTATTTATTTTTTGGCTGCGTTGGGTCTTCGTTGCTGGGCATGGGCTTTCTCTAGTTGCAGCCAGTGGGGGCTACTCTTCGTTGCGATTTGCGGGCTTCTCACTGTGGTGGCTTCTCTTGTTGCAAAGCACTGGCTCTAGGTGCGTGGGCTTCAGTAGTTGTGGCACATGGGCTCTGTAACTGTGGCTCGTGGGCTCTAGAGCACAGGCTCAGTAGTTGGGGCACATGGGCTTAGTTGCTCCACAGCATGTGGGATCTTCCCAGACCAGGGATCAAACCCGTGTATGCTTCATTGGCAGGCAGATTCCTAACCACTACGCCACCAGGGAAGTACCTTTTTCTTCAGTAACTAAGTATTTTTATAATTGGAAAAAAGCTTTGTATAAATATAGGATAATGCAGGACTTCATTCTATAAAGGAAGAAGAAAAATAATGAATACTAAATTGTTTTACAGTTATCAGCATGATTTCATTAAATGAAACTGCTACGTAAAAAATATTAATATGGGTTTCCCTGGTGGCGCAGTGGTTAAGAATCCACCTGCCAATGTAGGGGACACAGGTTCGAGCCCTGGTCCGGGAAGATCCCACATGCCGCGGAGCAACTAAGCCATGAGCCACACTGAGTCTGCACTCTAGAGCTCAAGAGCCACAACTACTGAGCCCGCATGCCACAGCTACTGAAGTCCTCATGCCTAGAGCCCATGCTCCGCAACAAGAGAAGCCACCACAATGAGAAGCCCGCACACCGCAACAAAGAGTAGCCCCTGCTCACAGCAACTACAGAAAGCCCACGTGCAGCAATGAAGACCCAATGCAGTCAAAAACAAAAAGAAATAAATATTTTTTAAAATGTTAATATAACAGGTCCCAATCATTTGGCAATCAATAGTAATTATTTCTAATAAAAATATAATTTCTTAATAAAACTTAATGGGTTTTTAATCTGTTAATGTTTAGCAGAGGGTTTTAAATTTTTGATTTGCTGTTTATGTATGTTCTGAAAACAGTTATTATGAAATTACTGTTCTGATCTCTGTTCTCAAGTATTATCTTGGAGAGCCATCTGAGGCCTCAGAACAATGAGGGATTGACCAGGATGATAAGATAATAGGAATCAAACTCACAAGTGCCAGTCAACAGTCAAGACTCCTGCCTCTGTGTCTCAATCTCTGGTCCAAGAGCCACATTCAAGAGAACTGCTGATGTACTTAATAAAAATTCAGACACCCCGCACAACAAAGCCTAACTCAAAAAAGACTGAATCAGAGTATACAGGAAAGTAACAAGCCTAAATCTGGCAAATAAAAGCACTTCATTGAAGATTATTCTATTTCTTCCTATAATCCTTAAATATCTTCCCCCCCCAGCCAACCCATGAAACCATCTCACCTCATTTAAACAGTTCCAGGTATCTCATCTTGTGAAGTACCTGATTCTGCCTCACTTGGCAATAGGATGCATCTGCAGACCTGAGCTCTGCCTGGCTTCAGTTAACACCAAGGGTCCCAGGGCTGCCTACACCCAAGCAGGGCTGACTGCATACAGCTTCTACCCTGGGATCACCAACTCTGCTCAGGAACTCTCATGCTGATCTCCTGACCTGGAAGTCTCTGAATCTTGCACTGCCTGCTACCCTATCGGTATCAGCAGATTTCCATCTTCTGGTAGCAAACCTTCCAGTTATTTGTTTCTGCTCTGTTACGGACCAATCGTAGCATGATAAATCCTCCAAGTGCCTCAGATTAATTACAAAGGAGGCCTCCTCCTCTTTCACTTTTTATCTTCTTGATTACAAAACTACCCTCAACTTCATATTCTTACATTCCAAACTCCATGCTTCCCCCCAAATTACTGACATATAAACTGTTTTGTTTCATAATTTAATCTCTATTTGTGCTTTTTGTTTTCATCCTAATTTTATTGTCACTGTCCATAATAGATAGAATTTTAGATAGTAAATACATTTTCTCCCTAAACAGGACATTTCCATTCCAAGTTTTTAACCCTTTCTCATAATCTAGAATATACTAGAGTCCTGGTTCAGTTTAGTACAGTATATTCATAATAACAAAATTTTAAATTTTAAACTAAAAAAATGGAAAAATATGGGTTCATAAAGTACTAAAAAATGTAAAATACTGAACAATTTGATTTGCTCTTACATACACGACATACTTTTATTAATATTTACTAATAATGTTTACTTTACATAAATGTTACAAACAATTCAATACCATCTATCTTTTATATATGGAAAAGCTAGTTATTACATCCAGTTAGCCATTTAAAACTGTACTAATTACACAGGAAACTTTCTGGCAGGATTCCTAATACC
Organism: Aethalodelphis obliquidens; assembly: GCF_003676395.1. Taxonomy (NCBI): domain Eukaryota; kingdom Metazoa; phylum Chordata; class Mammalia; order Artiodactyla; family Delphinidae; genus Aethalodelphis; species Aethalodelphis obliquidens. Next base: position 18,491,364 of record NW_020837956.1, on the reverse strand, counting down.
CAATATTTCAACAGAAAGTTTTGTACATGTTAGACTTATGGTTAAGGGAATACAGCAGGATACAAAGCCATATATATATATATATATATATATATATATATATATGAAATATATATAAAATTTATATATATATAAAAACTTAAATGATCCCATTTTTATATACAGGCATAGAAAAAAGCTAAGAAAGGTTCTTTTAGGATGACAGGTTATTTACTTCTGCTTCATATTTATATTTTCTTAATTTTCTTTAACATACCTGAATTCCCTTTGTAATAAAAATAATACAAGTTTGTTTTTCTTTTTCATAATTTTCAACAGAAGGAACAATTCTCTTCCTGGGCCCTCACAACATTTTTACATTCAGTATATTAGTCCTATTACTGTACTTGAAAATGTAGTTTGTTTTAAAGAGTTAACATTACTTTAGCTGATCCCAGCCTCTTTCATATTTTAGACCACTGCTCAAGCAGTTTTATAGTTAAGTTTGTTTTTACTGATTCATCCATTTAACCAAACATTTATTAAATACCCACTCAATGCCAGACACTGTTATATAGCCTGGTTTCCTAATGAGTCTTAGGGAATCTGTCTGTTAACACCCTTCTTGACCAAACAGTATAATCCTCAGTCACACTCAGAATGTGCTATCATGCTCATCAGGATCAAGTAAAAAAAACACTGTAGACGCACAACCAAACGCTTCTTAATTACACGCACCCCAATGTTCACTGCAGCACTATTCACAATAACCAAAACATGGAAACAACCTAAATGTCCATCAACAGATGAATGGATAAAGAAGATGTGGTACATATATACAATGGAATACTACTCAGCCATAAAAAAGAATGAAATAATGCCATTTGCAGCAACATGAATGGACCTGAAGATTAGCATACTAAGTGAAGTAAATCAGACAAAGAAAGACAAATAGCACATATATCACTTATATGTGGAATCTAAAATATGACACAAACTTATCTATGAAACAGAAACAGACTCACAGACACAGAGAACAGACGGGGTGGGAAAAGGATGGATTGGGAGTTTGCATTAGCAGATGCAAACTATTATATATAGAACAGATAAACAACAAGGTCCTACTGTGTAGCACAGGGAACTATATTCAATATCCTGTGATAAACCACAATGGAAAAGAATATGAAAAAGAATATATATATGCATAACTGAATCACTCTGCTGTACATCAGAAATTAACACAACATTGTAAATCAACTATACTTCAATTTAAAAAATTACTGCTAAGTATTCATTTTGATTCTATCATGAATGAAATTGTTTTCTTAATTTCCTTTTTGGATTGTTCATTGTTAATAAATAGAAATACAACTGTTTGTTGTTTCTTTTTTTTAATTTTTATTTTATATTGCAGTATAGTTCATTAACAATGTTGTGTTAGTTGCAGGTTGCTTTTTGCTTCTTGCTCTTGTATCCTTTATTAGCCCTGATGGTTTTAATGTGGATTCTTTATCATGAATTTATCAAAATTAAAAACTTTTGGGGGGGACTTCCCTGGTGGTCCAGTGGCTAAGACTCCACGCTCCCAATGCAGGGGGACTGGGTTCGATCCCTGGTCAGGGAACTAGATCCCACATACCACAACTAGAAGTTCGCGTACTGCAACTAAGACCCAACACAACCAAATAAATAAATAAATAAATTTTTAAAAACTTATGTACATGAAAAGATATTGTCAAGAATGTGAAAATACAACCTACAGAATGGGAGAAAATATTTGCAAGTCGTGTATCTGACAAAGAATTAATAGCTAAAATACATAAAGAATTCAACAATAAAAAGACAAACAACCCAATTTTGAAAACATGCAAGACCTGAAAAAACATTTCTCCAAAGACGATATACAAATGGCCAATAAGCACATAAAAAGATGCTCAACATCATTTGTGATCTGGAAACATAAGTCAAACCACAGTGAGATACCACTTCACACTCATTAAAATGGCTATTTAAAAAAATTAAAAGGGGACTTCCCTGGTGGCACAGTGGTTAACAATCTGCCTGCCAATGCAGGGGACACGGGTTGGAGTCCTAGTCCGGGAAGATCTCACATGCCGCAGAGCAACTAAGCTCGTGTGCCACAACTACTGAGCCTGCGCTCTAGAGCCCGCGAGCCACAACTACTGAAGCCCGCGCACCTAGAGCCTGTGCTCCGCAACAAGAGAAGCCACTGCAATGAGAAGCCCGCAGGCCACAATGAAGAGTAGCTCCCCATCGCTGCAACTAGAGAAAGCCCGCGCGCAGCAACGAAGACCCAAGGCTGCCAAAAATAAATAAATTTATTTTTAAAAATGAATAAAATAAAAAGAAGAAAATAACAAGTGATCAAAGAAGATGTGGAGAAACTAGAATCTTCATATGTTGTTGGGGCTGTAAAATGGTGCAGCCACTGTGGAAAGCATTTTGCCATTTCCTAAAGAAATTAAACATAGATCTACCATATGACCCAGCAATTCCACTCCTAGGTAAAAATGCAAAAGCACTGTAAACAGGTATTCAAACAAATAGCTGTGCATAAATGGTCATAGCAGCACTATTCACAAATGCCAAAAGATGGAAACAATTCAAATGTCTATCAATGAATGAATGGATAAGCAAGGTGTGATATACATACAATAGAATATTATTTCACCATAAAAAAGAATCATGTACCAATACATGCTATAGAGTGGATGAACCATGAAAACACCAGACACAAAAGGTCACAAATTGTATGGTTCAATTTATATGAAATACCCCAAAGAGATAGAGACAGAGAGCAGATTGGTGGCTGACAGTGATTGAAGGTAGGCAGGAATGGGAGTAATTGCTTAATAGGTATGGCATTTTCTTTTGGGATTACGAGGATGTTCTGGAACTCGATATAGGTGATAGTTGCACAACATCATGAATGCATTAAATGCCAATGAAATATACATTTTAAAATGGTTAATTTTATATTATCTGAACTTTACCTCAATAAAACAAAGACAATTTAGACAAATCTTCATTCATAGTATGATAAAAATTAAAAGTCAGTAAATCAGAAAGTGCCAATTATTCTCTCCCTCTACCTCCAATCTTTTGTACCTGCTTAATATCATGGAGAGCCATAAAATATACTACCTTGCTCCGTAACACTAAATAAGGGCAATTTATTTACTCACTTCGTTGGTTTTTGTTTGTCTGCCGTACCGCACGTCATGCAGGATCTTCGTTCCCTGACCAGGGATTGAACCCATGCCCCCCAAGAGTGGAAGCGTGAAGTCTTAACCACTGGACTGCCGGGAAAGTCCCTACTCACCAAGTTTTTACCTGACACTCAACAAAGAAGCAAGGTCAGTGTACCACATCATTTGCAGTTAACAATTTAACTATGTGAAAATTAATTTCAATTAACATAATATTGGTTAGAAAACCATACTTTCAGTTTTCATATTCAAAACATGATTGTTAAAAAAAACATGACATGTACCTAACAAGATAATTTGTGTAATGGATATTAAAAGTGTTATGTACCTTTCTAATGACTCAAATTGGCTTCTAAGTAAAAGTTAAAACACAGGCACATGCATACACGTTTGTTTTCTCATGGCTTCAACATCTCTAGAAATCCAGCATTTCAAACTACAAAACACCAGCAAACTTATAAAAAAAATCTATGGACAGATACAGAATACCAAAATCTAAATCAACTCAATCTTGTGTTTATAACCACATGCCACAGAGAAAAATAAAACAATGGTCATGAGTAATAGAAGTAGGTAGTGAAATCATAAAAGTACCAAGGGGTACATTGATTTTTCTTAAGCCAGAATAGGAACACCATAAAAACATAAGGTTTCTCCCATTTAAACAGTCTGCAGTAGGAAAGTAAAACTAATGTAAAAAAATAAACACCAACACATTTGGCAAGTATAATGACTCCTAAATTATGCATTCCCCTGGGACAACGCTCCTTTAACCAGACAAAGCTGGTGTTTGAGGAAAATTCTCGTGTCCAGATCTGTGTGACAGAGAGAGGAGTCAGCAGTTAATGCATATACAATAGGGTTTTATCGGGTCAGTTCAGGGAAAGCCGAAACACCTAAACCCATGCCCTACCACATAGACATACAGGAGATGCCACCTAGATTTAAAGAACACTTAGCTTACACATCCTTTACTGGTTATCTAGAAAAAGGCAATAGTGCCCTAGTTCCATTTCTTCCCCACCCACTATGTGGGCTGAGTACTAAAAAACAGAGTGGTTTTGCCTAGAAACAAACTGTCTCTAGAAACAAACTGTCTCTAGAGAGACTGAAAGAAAAGGAAAGGAAGCAAGTACAATGCAATGATGAGCTGAGAAACGAGTCTATACTCCAAAACACATTTAAATGTAACAGAAATTAAAGATGCTGAAAATAATGTCAAACAAATACATTATAATGACCTAGCATTAGTGGTCACATTTCTAAAAATTACTAAACATATATACTCACATACTAAAATTATGAAGAGACAATTTAAAAAAAGAACCCACAACGTCCAAAAAGTTGAATTGTGCATGCAAACCACATTCTCTTTAGGTGGCCCATAAATTGAGAACAAGGTTAAGTTTAACTACCATCTGGACTCTTTTTTTTTCCTTTCTCTTTTGTTCTTTTTTTTGGCCACACCACGCAGCATCTTAGCTCCCCAACCAGGGATTGAACCCGGGGCCACAGCAGTGAAAGCACTGAGTCCCAACCAATAACCACTGGACCACCAGGTAACTCCCTCCATGTAGACTCTTAATATAGATAATTTCAATTACTTTTAATAAATATTTCTCCTAAGATTAGTGCTCCCTCAACTAAACACTAAATAGGAGAATGATAAAGTGGCAACTGAGGAAGCAAATTCTCAATTTGCTTTAAAAATTTTATATAAGAGTTCAAAGTAGAAAAAACATTAATGAACAGTGCAAACAAGCTGAAGTCAAAGCTTTCCTCAAGTACATTCCAGATTTAGAAAGTATAAGTCAAACCTATAAAGGCTATATATTTAAAATTAATATAAGGTATTCGAGAAACTGTTTTGAAGTATAAATAATTAAATATATCAAATACCCATTTCTAAATACTCACAATATTAATTCCTATGATCATATTCTTGTTATTTATACAAACCAACACAAAATAATCTTTTTTTCCTTTCAGAGTTCCAACCTTTCATTTCTTGATGAAATTAAACACCAAAATCTTCCATAAGAATATAAATTTTCAGATTGTAAACTTAAGATTTATAATGAGAAAGGATAAAATGTAAACATTTATTTAAAAAACATTACTGATATTGCCATATATAGCTTTTTATCCTGTTTTTCACTAGCAAGCAATTATTGAGCTCCCTGTGTGTATAAGACACTACAAAAAGGTATCGGTGACACCCACTTGCATCTAGAGGCTTATCTAAACAAAACAAGGAGGATATACACAATGCCTAATGAGGGATTAAAGAGTTCTGAAGAAGGAAAAATGCTGGGAGGGACTTCCCTGGTGGCGCAGTGGTTAAGAATCCACCTGCCAATGCAAGGGACACGGGTTCGAGCCCTGGTCCGGGAAGATCCCACATACCGCTGAGCAACTAAGCCCGTGCGCCACAACTACTGAGCCTGCGCTCGAAAGCCTGCAAGCCACAACTACTGAACCCCGCTCCCCACAACTAGAGAAAGCCCGCATGCAGCAACAAAGACCCAATGCAGCCAAAAACAAATAAATAAATTTAAATCATGGCTCTTCATTCAATGTTTATTACAAACATTTTAATTTTTGGTCAATATTTTTTGAGTTCTCTCTGCCATTTCACATGTATTCCCACTATAATTAGAATAAAACCCAAACCATTTTACCAGCCCTCCAAGAGTCTATATGATGTAACCCTAGCCTCCTTCTCCAACGTTCTCTACTATATTTTCAGCCATGTATTCTCTCTAACTAGAAATCTCTCTCCCCAAGAACTTCACAGCATTCTGCACTTCAACTTACTTCTACCTCTACAGAAAGGTCTCTTCTAATCCCCATCCATAGTTATTTCTCCCCTACTCACTTCTTTTTTTTTTTTTTTTTTTTTTTGCAGTATGTGGGCCTCTCACTGTCATGGCCTCTCCCATTGCGGAGCACAGGCTCCGGACGCACAGGCTCAACAGCCATGGCTCACGGGCCCAGCCGCTCCACAGCATGTGGGATCCTCCCGGACCGAGGCACGAACCCGTGTCCCCTGCATCGGCAGGCGGACTCCCAACCACTGCACCACCAGGGAAGCCCCCTCCCCTACTTAATTCTGTATTACCGCTTCACCACAGTCAAATGCAGAGACAAGTAGTACGAAGTGCCGTTATATAAGGCATAATATTAAATAATCCTTCCAATCTGGTCACAGCTGACTAGAACAGGAATGGGGGTCTAATCCCAAGAAGAGCCCATTTATAGGCTGGCCAACAGCTGAGAAAGTAGCCTCAGGGGTCAAAGAATTCTACACAAAGCAGACATGGAGACCAGGTAACTAAACAGTCAGTTCCTTGGCTTCTACTTCTTATAGTTTGTTTGTTTATTTATTTAGCATTGAAGTATAGATGATTTAAAATATTGTGTTAGTTTCAGGTATGCAGCAAAGTGATTCAGTTATACTTTTTTTCAGATTATTTTCCATTATAGGTTACTATAAGATATTGAATATTGTTCCCTGTATTTTACAGTAAATCCTTGTCGCCTGTCTACTTTATGTATAGTAGTTTGTATCTGTTAATCCCATACTCCTAATTTATCCCTTCCCCCACTTCTCCTTTGGTAATAAGTTTGTTTTTTACGTCTGTGAGTCTGCCTGCTTTGTATATAGATTCATTTGTATTACTTTTTAGGTTCCACATATAAATGACATCATATAAATTTGTCTTTCTATGTCTGACTTCACTTAGAATAACATTCTCTAGGTCCATCCATGTTGCTGCAAACTGCAATACTTCATTCTTTTTTATGGCTGAGTAATATATTCCATCTTACACACACACACACACACACACACACACACACACACACACACGGGCATTTGAGTTGTTTACATGTCTTAGCTACCGTAACTAGTGCTGCTATAAACATTGAGGTGCATGTATCTTTTCGAATTATAGTTAACACCATAAAACTCGTAAGCAAAACATTCTTGGACATAAATCGCAGCAATATTTTATTAGATCAGTCTCTCAAGGCAAAAGAAATAAAAGCAAAACTAAACAAATGGGACCTAATCAAACTTAAAAGCTTTTGCACTGCAAAGGAAACCATCAACAAAACATCCAGACAACCTATGAAATGAGAAAAAGTATTTGCAAACGAAGGGCCCAACAAGGGCTTAATTTCCAAAATATACAAAGAGCTCATACAACTCAATATCAAAAAAACAAACAACCCAATCAAGAAATGGGCAGAAGACCTAAACAGACATTTCTCCAAAGCAGACATACAGATGGCCAACAGGCACATGAAAAGATGCTCATACCGCTAATTATTTAGAGAAATGCAAATCAAAACCACAATAAGGTGTCACCTCACACCAGGTCAGAATAGCTATCAGATAGTCAGAATGGCTATCATCAAAAAGTCTACAAATAGGGCTTCCCTGGTGGCGCAGTGGTTGAGAGTCCACCTGCCGATGCAGGGGACACGGGTTCATGCCCCGGTCCGCAAGGATCCCACATGCCGCGGAGCGGCTGGGCCCGTGAGCCGTGGCCGCTGAGCCTGCGCATCCGGAGCCTGTGCTGCGCAACGGGAGAGGCCACAGAAGTCTACAAATAATAAATGCTAGAGAGGGTGTGGAGAAAAGGGAACCCTCCTACACTGTTGGTGGGAGTGTAAATTGGTGCAGCCACTACGGAAAACAGTATGGAAGTTACTTAAAATTAAAAATTGATCTACCATACAATACAGCAATCCCACTCCTGCACACATACCTGGAAAAGACAAAAACTCTAATTTGAAAAGATACATGCACCCCAATGTTCTCACGGTTTAAATTAATCAGAGGGAGCTCCCTGGTGGCCTAGTGGAATTCCAGGCTTTCACTGCCATGGCCCAGGTTCAATCCCTGGTCAGGGAACTGAGATCCCGCAAGCCGTGTGACACAGCCAAAAAATATAAATAAATAAAACAAATAAGTCAAATAGCATTAATTCAGAAGAAACAGACCCTGACTTACCTAACAGCAAAGCACTAGAGCAAAAGTATTCATCAGAATCACCTGTAAAGCTTTTTTAAAAAATAATAATAATAATAAACAAAGCCAGAATCCTCATTCCTAGAAGAGTCTAACTGACTCAACAGATCTGGTATAGGGCAGCACGGACAATTCTTATATACAACCTCTGGTTGAGAACCTCTGTAGCAGGGACTGAGCCAAGGACACTTGTTGCTAAGAGGGCAACAAAATAATCGAGAGCTCCCTGGTTTCCTAAATGACTGCTCATTCCCTCAGCCACTCTCAGTCTTACTTATACCTTGCCATGCAACAGCTGAGATTTCTGTGTCCTTTACTTTCCCATAATAAATCTCCATCATTTAAGGTAATTGAAGACTATATCTCTGGCTTATAACCTAAACAACACAGTATCCCACTTTTCCTGTGAAGACCAAATAATCCAGATGTTAAGAATAATCATCAGATAGATAGATGTCCTTCCTTACCACATTTGGTCTAATTTTCCAAATCACTGTGATATCTATGAATCTTGTACTCAAACTTCAAATATTTTTACCAACTGATAACACAAAGGAGAACCAAAGACAAAAGCATTTCATTGACAAAACCGGTATCTAAGTCTACATATGAAATTCATGCACTTTATCCCCAGAAAAGTTCCCTAGAATTCAAGACTTATTTCACTCAATTCTAATAAATGTATGCTAATACCAAACACCCTATAGATGAGAAGCAACAACTTAGAGGGAAAAAGAGACTGACTGCTACAAATTGGCCTGACAACATCTACAAGAAATGAGACATACACACAAACACATTTTTCTAAATAAACAGATTTTATGCATTTGCCAAACCCAGAGAACTGAAATCATAAAGAATGAACTTAAATGTATGCAAATTAAACAAACAAAGAAATGTACCAGCATGCCAGGATATTCCAAGATGGAGCAGAAATGGTGACAAATAAATCTAACTGTATTTATTTATAATTTATGACACCACCTCACCCAAGGGGGTAAGGGGAAAAGCAGCTGTAAAATGTAGTAACTTTCCAAAACCACTTAACTTTGGAAAATGATGTTTTCATTAGAAATTGTAAGGCTAAAGACAAAAGGAACTGTACATACACACTTTAGTTGGTAAATGTGTTTCACATAGAGATATGGGTTAACAATTCTAAGCCTGCTTTATATATATATAAACTGGGGTTGAGCAAATGAGTACACGGATGGTGGATGGTGGTTAGGAGCCAGGTTTCTCACTACTGAAGAGGGAAGTTACAGATAAGCAAGGGGAAAAGAGTAAAAATGATGAATTAGAGTTGGAGAAATGAGTGTGAACTCATGCTTCGCTTAATAAAGAAAGAGATGGATAGATATAAAAATAGAGATATAGGTATATGAGTGAGTAAAAATAAATGTATTTCCTAGTTTATCCAAAAACAAAACCTAGAAGCAATAACACCCAGTAGCAGTAAATACATCCCAGTGCCCAGGTCTTAGCTCCTAAATACAATTACCATAAAAAAAGAAAGCAAGAATCCTTGCAGAAATGTCACATTCTATGACTAGGGCAGTGAAAATACAACATAAGCGAGGAGTACCTTGTAGAAAGAAAGGAAGTGCTCAAAAAGCAAAAGCATGGGGCATGTAAAGGGAATGCAGGAGCCAACTTGAATGTGCTTCCAATGACCAAAGGTGGAAATATGTGAGCAACCAAAAAACTAGTGTGGGGCAGGATTACCCTCCAAAGTATGAAGTAAATATACATGTGTCCATACTAATACAAATCACTGAATAAATAAATGGGAAAATGGAACAAATCTTCCTTAGAGAAGAGCCCAAAGTATTATATGTAGATACATACCCCTCCAAAAGTGTGGGCTAGACTTCAGTGAGTCACATCCAAAGAACAAAACATGAAAAGGGGAAGATAGTAAATTTACAGTGGAGATAATGATGAAAAATCTGCAAGAGAAATTAAGGAAACACTCCCATTTACTACTGCAGCAAAAAGAATAAAATACCTAGGAATAAACCTACCTAAGGGGACAAAAGACCTGTATGCAGAAAACTATAAGACACTGATGAAAGAAATTAAAGATAATACAAACAGATGGAGAGATATACCATGATCTTGGATTGGAAGAATCAACATTGTGAAAACGACTATACTACTCAAAGCAATCCACAGATTCAATGCAATCCCTATCAAACTATCAATGGCATTTTTCACAGAACTAGGACAAAAAATTTCACAATTTGTATGGAAACACAAAAGACCCCAAAGAGTCAAAGCAATCTAGAGAAAGAAAAATGGAGCTGGAGGAATCAGGCTACTGGACTTCAGACTATACTACGAAGTTACAGTAATCAAGACAGCAAGGTACTGGCACAAAAAAAATATATAGATCAATGGAACAGGATAGAAAACCCAGAGATAAGCCCACGCACACATGGTCACCTTATTTTTGACATAGGAGGCAAGAATATACAATGGAGAAAAGACAGCCTCTTCAATAAGTGGTGCTGGGAACACTGGACAGCTACATGTAAAAGAATGAAATTGGAACACTCCCTAACACCATACACAAAAATAAATTCAAAATGGATGAAAGACCTCAATGTAAGGCCAGACACTATAAAACCCTTAGAGGAAAACCGGCAGAACACTCTATGCCATAAATCACAGCAAGATCCTTTTTGACCACCTCCTAGAGAAATGGAGATAAAAACAAAAATAAACAAATGGGACCTAATGAAACTTCAAAGCTTTTGCACAGCAAAGGAAACCATAAACAAGACAAAAAGACAACCCTCAGAATGGGAGAAAATATTTGCAAATGAAACAACAGACAAAGGATTAATCTCCAAAATTTACAAGCAGCTCATGCAGTTCAATATCAAAAAAACAAACAACCAAATCCAAAAATGGGCAGAAGACCTAAACAGACATTTCTCCAAAGAAAATATACAGATTGCCAACAAACACATGAAAGGATGCTCAACATCACTAATCATTAGAGAAATGCAAATCAAAACTACAATGAGAAGGCTTCCCTGGTGGCGCAGTGGTTGAGAGTCCGCCTGCCGATGCAGGGGACACGGGTTCGTGCCCCGGTCCGGGAAGATCCCACATGCCGCGGAGCGGCTGGGCCCGTGAGCCATGGCCGCTGAGCCTGCACGTCCGGAGCCTGTGCTCCGCAATGGGAGAGGACACAACAGTGAGAGGCCCACGTACCGCAAAAAAAAAAAAAAAAAAAAAGGATATTTGGGTAAAAACTGGTGAAATTGAAGTCTAGAGTTCAGTTAATAGTATCGACCAATTTCTGTTCTTAGTTTTAACAAATGTATCATGGTAATCTTTTTTCTTTTTTTTTCTTTTTTTTTTTTCTGGTTGTACCGGGTCTTTGTTGTGGCAGGCAGGCTCCTTAGTTGCGGCACATGTGCTCCTTAGTTGCTGCATGTGTGCTTCTTAGTTGTGGCTCACTGGCTCCTTAGTTGCGGCATGTGTGCTCCTTAGTTGCGGCCGGCGGGCTCCTTAGTTGTGGCATGTGAACTCTTAGTTGCGGCATGCATGTGGGATCTAGTTCCCCGACCAGGGATTGAACCCATTTCCACATGCATTGGAAGGCGGACTCTCAACCACTGCACCACCAGGGAAGTCCTAACATGGTAATTTAAGATGTTACTATTAGGGGAAGCTGGGCGACAGATATACAGAAACTCTGTATTACCTTTACAATTTTGCAGAAAATCTAAACTTATTCCAAAGTTAAAAGGTTATTAATAATAATAACAAACCAACACAAATAGCACAGAAACTGGGGACAGCAGTAAACACATTGAGAGTAGAGACAAATATCACCAGGCTCCTGACTAAATCCTGAGTGTCACTGGTTGTTTAAGAAAACAGGAGATGGGACTTCCCTGTTGGTGCAGTGGTTAAGAATCCGCCTGCCAATGCAGGGGACATGGGTTCGAGCCCTGGTCCGGGAAGCTGTCATATGCCACGGAGCAACTAAGCCCGTGTGCCACAACTACTGAGCTTGCACTCTGGAGCCCATGAGCCACAACTACTGAGCCCGCATGCCACAACTACTGAAGCCCACGCACCTAGAGCCCGTGCTCCGCCACAAAGAAGCCGCCACAATGAGAAGCCCACGCACCGCAACGAAGAGTAGCCCCCGCTCACTGCAACTAGAGAAAGCCTGCATGCAGCAACAAAGACCCAACGCAGCCAAAAATTAATTAATTAATTAAAAAAAAAAAAAAAAAACAGAAGAGGAGTGACATCAGTAGATGGCCGAGTAAGAAGTCCCTTGCCTGTATCCCCACTCAGCAACGATTTGGCATGCATGCATCAACAGAAGTTCCTTTGTAGGAGCTGTGGGATCCTGCACAATATGCCAAGGGACCCAGGAGGAGTCTACCCATCCATGGGTCAAGTAATAGGCATACAGACCTCAGTCCTGGCTGTGGACCCATCAGTGACCCATTAAGTGGCTCCAGCCTCTCTCCAGTGTGGCACAGGAGCCCCTGGAGAACACTGTCTTAGACAATCATCCACAATGAGAGAGATTTTGTAGCAGTCTAGGAGTTCAGTGGAGAAGTTCCAGCATACCACTGGAGCAAAAAAATATGAGTTTGGACATACTAGAGACAGTAAGAGAAACAGTTTGACTTCATCCATGTCACTTATACCCTAAGGCAACTTAGCTCAGTGCCAAAAGAAACCTTCTCAGCCTGTGATTTCTCCCATGAGGGAAAATGAAAGGATGTTAAGTGAGCACCCAGCTTCCCTAGCTGTGCAGGATTCTACCAGAGAGGCCCATGTCCCCGTGTACCATTATTCACAACAGGCAAGACATGGAAACAACCTAAGTGTCCACTGATGGATGAACAAATAAAGAAAATGTAGTATGTATATATACAATGCAATATTATTCAGCCATGAGAAAGAAAAAATCCTGCCATTTCCAACAATGTGAATGGGCCTTGAGATCACTGTGCTAAGTGAATAAGTGAGACAATGAAACAGACACTGTATGATCTCACTTACATGTGGAATCTAAAAGAATCAAACTCATAGAAACAGAAAGTATAATAGTGGTTGACAGGGGCTAGCGGGTGGGGGAAATTTGGAAGAGGTCAGTGAAAGGATAAAAACTTCCAGTTATAAGATAAATAAGTTCCAGAGATCTAATGCACAGCTATAGTTAACAATACTATATCGTATACTTGAAAACTGCTGAAAGAGTAGATCTTAAATGTTCTCACCAAAAAAACGACATGGTAATTATGTGAGATGATGGAAGCGTTACCCTTCTGTGGTAATCGTTTCGCAATATATAAGGGCATCAAATCATCACGCTGTACACCTTAACCTTACACGATGTTATATGTCAATTATACCTCAAGGGACTTCCCTGGTGGTCCAGTGGGTAAGACTCTGCGCTCCCAATGCAGAGGGCCTGGGTTCGATCCCTGGTCGGGGAACTAGATCTCACATGCATGCCACGACTAAGAGTTCACATGCTGCAACTAAGCCCTCATGTCACAACTAAAAGATCCCACATGCCACAACAAAGATCCCAAGTGCCACAACTAAGACTCGGTGCAGCATAAGTAAAAAAATTTTTTTAAATATTATATCTCAATAAAGCTGGGGGAAAAAGATATGCCATGTACTTTTCTATTTCCAACTCCCTAAAATAAAAGCTATAATGCTGAAAGCAGTAATTTACCTAATATACTTAATCCAAAATGACTTCTTGGTTATAAATAGCAATGGCTTTATTTTATTTACATACTTATTTTACATCAGAAATTACTGTTGCTCCCTCTTATATTAGTTTTAAAATCTGTTTAAATCACACTTATTTATAAAGAGAAATGTCTATTCCACAGGCAATTTTATAAACCAGAAACCATAATCTGTGACAACTAGTAGAACAAAGTTATTCATGTTAAGTCCTTAATTATTAATAAATATAACCATTACCTTTATTCATTAAGTTAAAGTTATTTGTTGAGTGATCAAATAATTTTCTTCCATACATTCTTTTCATTCATTCATTCATCTGTTTATTCAATAAATCTTATAAAATGTCTATTACATGCCAAGACTGTTTCTGGTACTGTGGAGACAACAATAAACAAGACAGGCAGATCTATGTTCTCATGGAGCATATATTCTAGAGGAGGGAGGCAGACAGTAAATAAGTAAACAAATAAAGTAACTTCAAATTGTGATAAATGCTATGAAAGAAATAAACAGACTATTTCATTGACATTTTATGTGCAGTAAAGGGAGTAAAAACAAAGACAGGAAAAGCACCTCAAAAGCATGTGACACCTGAATTGAGACCTGAAGAATAAGAAGAAAGAGGCAAGAAAAGAGCTGGGGGAAGAGACTTCTGGGAAGAAAGAACAGCAAGTACAATGGTCCTAAGGTAAGGAGCTTAACATATCAAAGGAACCAGGAGGAAAAAGGAATGACCAGTTTCATGAATCCTAAAATATAGTGAAAAGGGAGAGACTGACAAAAGATAAGGTAGGATAGGCAGGCATAAGCCAAATCATGTTAGGTTATCTAAAATCAGAAGCATAACACACAAGAGGAAACCACTGAAGCAGCAATCATTAAGCAGTACAGCCACATTATCTGACTTAAATATTTTTAAGTTCTAAAATATACTTGTAGGGCTTCTCTGGTGGCGCGGCGGTTAAGAATTCGCCTGCCAATGCAGGGGACACGGGTTCGAGCCCTGGTCCAGGAAGATCCCACATGCCACAGAGCAACTAAGCCCGTGCACCACAACTACTGAGCCTGTGCTCTAGAGGCTGCAAGCCACAACTACTGAGCCTGCGTGCTGCAACTACTGAAGCCCGAGCGCCTAGAGCCCATGCTCCACAACAAGAGAAGCCACCACAATGAGAAGCCCGCGCACTGCAATGAGAAGCCCGCGCACCACAACGAAGAGCAGCCCCTGCTCGCGACAACTAGA
Organism: Aethalodelphis obliquidens; assembly: GCF_003676395.1. Classification (NCBI taxonomy): domain Eukaryota; kingdom Metazoa; phylum Chordata; class Mammalia; order Artiodactyla; family Delphinidae; genus Aethalodelphis; species Aethalodelphis obliquidens. Next base: position 18,476,126 of record NW_020837956.1, on the reverse strand, counting down.
GAAAGCCCGTGCACAGCAACGAAGACCCAACGCAGCCAAAAATGAATAAATATAATTTTTTAAAAAATAAATTAATTAAAAAATATACTTGTAAAGTAAGCACAATACAAAATATAATGAAATACATAATTTAAGGCTAACTTTGTCATCATATATTTGGCAAGTTGGTGTCAGACAAATACCATAATAACCTAGTCAGATTGGTCATTCAATCACTCATAAAGCATTTAGTGAGCTCCTGCTCTGTGTCAGACACTTCTCTCAGTGCTAGAAATACAAAGATGATAGTGGTGATGTCACCTTCCACTCTGAACAGTAAAAACAAAACTGATAATGTGATGTCATCTTCTACTTTGAGCAACCCAGTTTTCTTCCTAAAGACTCAAAACAGTGTGGTAAAAATGAAGACACCTGGGTCCCACTTATCAGCAAATCTCATTCAAAAGTTTATGATAGTCCCTCACCATGCTTTTGAGAAACAGAGGTGAGGGAGGAAGCTTATCAAAACCACTTATGACTTATAAATTACATGTCCCCATTTTCCTCGAGCCACTGTAATTAGTAGAAGGAGTATGTAATATGGCATAGGGTGTACTGGGCTGTGTGTGTGTGTGTGTGAGTGTGAAGACAGACATTAAGATTGATAACCACTACAATAAAGAGTTCTTGGCGGGGGGGGGGGGGGGGGGGGGCAGGGGGTTGTTAATTATAATTGCCAAGGAAGAAGTAAGAATTTCTACAAACCAGAGCTTCTCAAAGTAACATGTACAGATTCCTGGAATCCCCAAGACCCTTTCAGAAGGTCCATCAGATCAAAATCATTTTCAAAATACTAAAAACATGATTGGCTTCTTTCACTGTATTGGCACTCATTGCATTTCACTCATTAGCATTTATTGATGGCTCAAAAGTAACAGTAGGTAAAAACGCTGGTATCTTAGCAGTAGCAGCACACTGTACTAGTAGTCATTACATTCTTTGCCACTACACTCACCACACTCTATTTAAAAAAGAAAAAAAAAACCCAGTTTCATTCAAGAATGTCTTTGATGTAGCTGTAGCTATAAATTTAACACATTTTATAAAATCTCAACCCTTGAGTACACATCTTTTAATATTCTGTGTGTTGAAATGGGAAGTATAATGGTTGTCTCAGGCACTTACACGACTGCACAGCAAGCTGAACTAGCCACTTTTCTATAGAACATCATTTTTCTTGAAAGAACGACTGATAGACAAATGATGGTTACTTAATCTTGGGTATTTAGCAAATATTTCCTTGAAAATCAACAGTGAGCCTAGGGACTTCCCTAGAGGTCCAGTGATACAGAATCCGCCTTCCAATGCAGGGGATGCAGGTTCTATCCCTGGTCGGGGAACTAAGATCCCACATGCCACGGGGCAACTAAGCCTGCGCACCACAACTACTGAGGCCACATGCCACAAAAACCACAAAGCCCAGGCACCCTGTAGTGCGCACACCACAACTAGAGAAACCCATGCGCAGCAACAAAGAACCCGTGCAGCGCAACAAAAAGATCCCGCGTGCCTCAACGAAGATCTTGTGTGCTGCAAGTAAGACCCGATGCAGCCAAAAAAATAAAGAAAATAAACAAATATTTTAAAAAAAAAGAAAATCAACTGTGAGCCTATAACATCAAGGAAAACAACTGTCAACATCTATTGCTAACTACAAAATTCAAGCTTTGAGAAAAATAGAATTTTGCAAACTCATTTCTACCAGTGCGGACTTAAAAGCTTCCTACATCAGAAAGACTTTTCTGATGAGAATGTGAAATTAACAAATGTGATTCTTTGACAACGAATAATGAAATGTGTAAACATTCGCAAGATCTGCATAACCCAAGGAACAAATATTTTCCAGATGATCAATGCATGGGGTTAAGAAATCCTGCATGGATAAAAGACACATTCAAAGTGGAGGACAGACCAACTGATCTTAATGAAAACAGAGTATGAAAACTTCATTTCATTGCTATGATTTCAAATTCCACATTGCAATTAAATCTTTCCGAAACTGCCTTTAGGAGTACACCATCTTGATTTCATTGATAGCTTCACAGGTATATTAAAAATGTGTAACTTACTGTATGTCAACTATATGTCAGTAAAAGTTTAAAAAGTAAGAAACTACCACTTGAGTTTTCGTATGGCATCAAAGAAGAATATTCACAATTATCTGAAAGGTCTATTAAAATACTCTGCCCTTTTCTAATTACATATCCGTATGAGACCAGAATTTCCTCATATGCTTCAAGTAAAATAACATATCACAAGACAGTGAATACAGCTACAGATATGAGAATTCAGCTGTTTTCTATTAAGCTAGACATTAAATATATTTGCAAAAATGTTAATAAATGCCAATCTCCTTACACCTGAAACTAGCATAATATTGTAAATCAACTATAATTCAATTAAAAAAAAAAAAAGCTGGACTTTCCTGGCGGTCCAGTGGTTAAGACTCCATGCTTCCATTGCAGGGGGCACGGGTTCGATCCCTGGTCAGGGAACTAGGATCCCACATGTCGCACAATGCAGCCTAAATAAATAAATAATTTTTGTAAAAGCGAATCTCTTATATATTCCCTGTTTTGGAAAATAAAGTTATTTTCATTAAAAATGCTACTGGGGGGGAGGGATAAATTGGGAGATTGGGATTGACATATACACATTACTATATATAAAATAGATAACTAATAAGGACCTACTGTATAGCACAGGGAACTCTTCTCAATACTCTGTAATGACCTATCTGGGGAAAGAATCTAAAAAAAAGAGCTGATATATGTATATGTATAACTGATTCACTTTGCTTACAGCAGAAGCTAACACAACACTGTAAATCAACTATACTCCAATAAAAATTTTTTTAAATGCTGCTTATGTTATTAATATGGAATGGGTTTATTACTGTTATTTTAAATGAATTAAAAGTAAATACTTCTAACGTTTCTCAGTTTTAGTTTCTAATTTGACAGGTATTAATAGACATAATCCACATAAAAGTTCTTTGAGGTTATCAGTAATTTTGAAAAGTATAAAAGAATTCTGAGACTGAAAAATTTGAAAACAACTGCTGGAGATCTGATGATACTTTATTTAGCTATTCACCTCTGGATAACCTTACTGAATGCATCATAACTATCTTCCTTTGAAGAACCAGAATAAACACTGAGAAAAAAAGGAGGTATGATAGGTAGAATAATAACTCTCTGTTGTAATATGAAAAGATCTTCAATTGTTAAATTTGTTAAGTACAAAAAGGCAAAGGATACGACAAAATATGAGATATTGGCATTTATTACACTTCAGCTTCCATTTGCTGAAAAGAGGGAGAAAATGATGACGTGTCCATACGTGCTTGTATATGCATAAAGAAACACCAGGCACTCAAGAAACCAGTAAAGGCAATACCTATAAGGGAAGGGGAATATGGAATACACAGAAGGGTACAGGAATGAGACTTCTCAATGAATATCTTTAATTTTTAAAACATACAAATGTATTCAAATTTTTTTAATTTATAATTTAATTTAAACAACATAATCCTAAACCAATATTAAGCCATAACTCAAATGTATTTTCAATTTTTATGTTGCTCTGATCTCAGAAAAACAAAAAATTTTACTCTTTTTTTCAGCTCCGAGGCAAAACAGTATCACTAGCAACTAAATACTCATGCCAGAAGAATAAGTATCTCATTTCTAAAACACAAGAGGGAAATGTTTTTTTAAACCTATAAATAAATCCATCATCTGAAAAAAAATAGTAATGAATAAAGTAATTATAAAGAAAATATTAGGAGTTTCCTGGTGGTATAGTGGTTAGGATTTGGCACTTTCACTGCCGTGGTCTGGTTTCAACCCCTGGTTGGGGAACTGAGATCCCGCAAGCCACACAATGCGGCAAAAAAAAAAGAAAAGATTCAGGTAAAACCATGAAATCAGCAGTTATTTTAATTCTTTTATACTTAAAAGATGTCATTGACAGAATTAAAAGCAAAATTAGATACTGCACAAGAAAAAAATCAGTGAAACTGAATATAAAGCAAAAGAAATTATCCAAAAGGAAGCAGAGAGGAAAAAAAGGAAAAAAATAATTCTCAGTGAACTGTGGGACAATATTAAGATATCTAACATACTTTTTTTTATTTGGAGTCTAGAAAACAAAGGAAGTGAAAAAGAAAAATATCTGAGATGATAATGATGACTGCTTTTCCAAATTTGCTGCAAACTACAACCCACACATCTGAGAAACTTGACAAATTCCAAACAGGATTAAATTCAAAGAAAATTATTCAAAGGCACATGATAATAGACTAGCAGAAAAATGTTAATAATTTTTTAAAATCTTAAAGCAACTAGAGGAAAAAAGACACTCTATATTCAGAGGAACAAATGTTTAAAAATCACATAATTCTCAGAATCTGTGCAAGCCAAAATACAACAGAACATTTATAAAATGCTAAAAGAAGTAATGTCAACATACCCACTGAATTCAATACCTACCAAACTACCTTTCAAAAATGGAGTAAAAAAGCTACAGAAATCAAGAGTATGGTAGTGGGAATTCCCTGGCAGTCCAGTGGTTAGGAACCTGTGCTTTCAAAAATAGGCAAAGGACCTGAAAACACACTTCTCCAAAGATGATATACAAATGGCCAATAAACACATGAAAAGGTGTTCAACATAATTAGTCATTAGAGAAATACAAATCAAAACCATAACGATACAAATTCACACTCATTAGGATGATTATCCAAAAGAAGAAAAATAACAAGTGTTGTCAAGGCTGCAAAAAAAATGGAACCCCCAAGCATTGCTGGTAGGAATGTAAAATGGTGCAACTACTGTGGCAATCAGTTTGGTGGTTTCTCAAAAAGTGAAACACAGAATTACTATATGACCCAGCAATTATACTCTTAGATAGATATCCGAAAGTACGGAAAGCAAGACTCAAGCGGATACTTGTACACCAACATTCATAGCACTATTATTCACAAAAGTCAAAAGGTAGCAACAACCCAAATGTCTATCAACAGATAAACGAATAAACAAACTATGGTATATCATACAATGGATATTATTCAGCTTTAAAAAGGAATTCTGATACATGCTACAACATAAATGAACTCTGAAAACACGCTAAGTGAAATAAGCCAGACATAAAAGGACAAATATTGTATGAATCCACCTAAATGTGGTACCTAAGATAGGAGAAATCATAAAGAAAGGAGAAGAGTGGTTGCCAAAGCTGGAGGAAGGAGTCAGTAGGGAGTTAAGTGTTTAATGGGTGCAAAGTTTCAGTTGGAACAGATGAAAACACTCTAGAGATGGATGCTGGAGACGGTTGTATTGGGTTGGCCAAAAAGTTCATTCTGTAACATCTTACGGAAAAAACCCAAATGAACTTTTTGGCCACCCCAATAAATAATACAAATGTACTCATGCCAGAGAAGTGTACATTCAGAAATTGGTAAAACAGTAAATTTTGTTATATATATTCTACCACAATTTTTTTAAGTGTCTTTGTATAGCTGGGGCCTTGCCAAATAGTTTATGCTACAATGTGATTTATGGTGAACTCCTCTTTTTGTTCTCCTGCTACCCTGGGCCACACTGTGACCTCTGCAGGAGAGAGGAGGGCTGGAGACTGAGTAGCTAAGGTCAGTCACAAGCTTGCTCCATGCCTACATGACCAGCTCCCAAGAAAAACCCGGGGTACCAAGGCCTAGCTGAGCTTCCCTGGTTGGCAATACTGCACACTTGTTGTCACGCGTCACTAAGGGAACAACTGGACTCTCACACTTGGTCTCTCCTGCACTCCACTGTACTGTATGCACCTTTCCCTCATTTTAACCTGTATTCTTTCTCTGTAATAAACCCCGTCTGTAAGTATAACAGCTCTGATCCTTCTAACAAATCATCAAACCTGAAGGTGGTCTTGGTGACGCTGACACATATGGAAAAGAATATACCATATAAATATTAACCATGAGAAAGTTGGATTGGCTTCATTAATACAAAACAAGGAACACTTCAGAGCAAAAAATATTACCAGATATAAAGAAGAACATACACTGTGATAGTCAATTCATCAACAAAATATAATCCCAACAGGTATATCAAATAACAGAAATTCAAAAAACTTGAAACAACAAATCAACAAAACTAAAAGAAAAAACAGACAAATCCAGAATTACAGTTGGAAATTTCAAAACTGCTCTCAGGAACTGACAGGAAAAAAAGGAAAATCAATAGGAATGTAGAGATTTAAATAACCCAATTTAACCTAATTAACATTTAGAGAGCAATCTACCCCACAATGACAGAAAACATACATTATTTTCAAACAGACACAGAACACTCACCAAGACAGACCATGTAATAAGCCATAAAACAAGTCTCTTGTTAGTTGTCTGGGCCCAATGGAGAAAAACAGATGCAACATTTCCTAAACTTATTTGACCATAAACCCTTTCTGCAAAGGCATCTCCAGGGACTGTTTCTCAGAACACTTTGGGAAAACCTATCCCATTCATTCTCAACATCTCTCCCTAATTGTTCTCCTGGTTGTGACTAAGGAAATAAGAGAGTCAATAAATATACCTTTTCCTTGACTACCAATCCAGGATTAATCAATGTTATGAAGTGCACACAAAAGTCCTAAGGCAGGAATAAGCTTGACATATTTGGGGAACAGCAAGGGGGCCAGAATGGCTGGAACAACATAAGGTAAAGGACAAGTGGTAGAAGATGAAATCAGAAAGTTAGGCAGAGGTCAAAGCATATAAAACCTTCTAAGCCTTGGCAAGGATTTTTAAGTGTGATTTTAAGTATGATAGGATTTTGAGAAAAGAATATTATCTTATTTACATTTTTAAAAGAGCTCTGAGGCTGCTGTGTAAAGAACAGAATGGAAACTAGGCAACCAGTTAGGAAGCTCTGGCAGCAGCATAAGAGATGGCTAAGACCAGAGTGGCTTAGACCAGATTAAATGTGTTTGTCAAAGAAAAAAAGCCCAGAAAAATCTACATAAATTGTGTTGAGATGCCTTAAAGCATTTTCCCTACTTGGCTCCCAGGACATCTCGTTCTTTTCCTCATGAGAAGCTTAATCTATCTTCCTTACATGATATCCCTCACCTCTTCAACCTCTTCAAGTTGGAAATGTTCCAAGGCTCACTCACAAGCCCCTTTTTTCTGGCTACTCTGATTCCTATGGTGATTTCATCCAGACACTTGGCTTTAAATGTTATCTACATAATGATAATTCCCAATTTTAAAGCTCCACCCTAGGCCTCTCCCCTAAACTCCAGACTCATGTATCCACTTAACTATATAGTAAACATCTCAAACTTAACAAACCAAAATTGAGCTCCTAACCTTCCCCCTCCAAACCTGTTTCTCTTAAGTCTTCCCTTTCTCAGATAATAGCAACTCCATTATTGCAATCTCAGGGATAAACCTTAAGAAATATCCATGACTCCTCTCTTTCTCTCACACTCCACTCCAAGTATATCAGCAAATCCTTTGGACTCTACCTTCAAAATATACCCAGTAATGAACCACTTCTTACCCACTTCCACAGCTATTACTCAATCCAAGCCATCATCTGTAACTTGGATTGCTACTTTCCTCTTAACTGTTGATTCAGCCCTTGCCACTGCCTTCACCACTCCCCAACTGTAGTCTACTCTGAACATGGCAGTCAAGTGGTTCTAGTAAGTCTAAACTATAATAGATCATGTCACCAACTGCTCAAAACTTTCCAATGGCTATCTCACTCAAGTAAAGGTCCTTACAATGGTCTTCCAGACCTAATGTCATCTGACCACAACACTTTCGTGCCTCTGCTCCAGCTATTTATTTTCCTCTTAACCTCATGTCAAACTACTCTGCCCCATGTCACTTCATTCCAGTTGCAATAACCTTCTTGCATTCCTCAAATACTCCAGGCCTGCTCTAGCCACAGGACCTTTAAACTTGCTGTACCCTCAACCTAAAACTATCTAGCCCCTAACCCCTAAAATTACCTAGAATGCAAGGCTTGTTCTTTCACCTACTTCAAGTCTTCACTCAAATGTCAGTTCAGTGACATCTACCCTGTCCTTGCCATTTAAAATTTCTCCCATTCTTGGGGACTTCCCTGGTGGTCCAGTGGCTAAGACTCTGCGCTCCCAATGCAGGGGGCCCAGATTCGATCCCTGGTCAGGGAACTAGATCCCACATGCCGCAACTAAGAGTTCGCATGCTGCAAATGAAGATCCCGTATGCTGCAACTGAAGATCCTGCATGCTGCAACGAAGGTCCCACATGCCGCAACGCAGGTCCCACATGCCACAACTAAGACCCAGCGCAGCCAAATAAATAATTAAACAAATAAATATTTTTTAATAAAAATAAATAAAATTTCTCCCATTCTTTAACATTCCTTATGCACCAGCTCCACTTTATTTGCTTTATAATTCTCCATAGCATTTTCCTCTATCTAACATACTATGTGTTCTACTTACTTACCGTATTTATAGTCTGTCTCTCCCAACTAGAATATAAACTCTAGAGATTTTTGTCTGTTTTCATCTCCTGCTATGCACCTAGTCCCTAGAGCAGTCCCTTTCACACAGAACTGAGTTTGTCCAATACTGAATGATTGAAAGTTAAATAAAGCCTCTGCAGAAGTGTCAAGTTTTGATAGGCCCAATTCAAATCCTAGGACTAGAGTAATTAAAATATACCAATTCCTTTGTCTATTTATACCATAAGAATAATATTCAATATTCCTAAGTGCTTTTAGTTATGCTTTTATTATTTTATAATATATTTAACCTGACACTTATAGAGGTGCTTACTGATTCCAAATAGTTCAACTTCTTACTTACTCTGGCATCACTATAAATAGAACACTAGGCTTCAGCTACAAGTCCTAGGTTCAAATTCTAGCTCTACCATTTACTAGTAGTATGACTCAGGCAATTTAGCCTCCTTCAAGTCTTAGTTTCTCATCAATAAAATAGAAAGGTGGGGATGGATTAAAGACCTGCCTGCCTTACCTATCCTGTACCTAATCATAAGATTATTGTGAAAGTCAAAAATGTATCAGAAAATGCTTTATAAACCATAAATGATACATAAGTGTCAGTTAAATGTCTATATTGTAGTTTGGGAAAAACCTGAATGGAACAGAAACGTTCAGTGTTTGGGGCAGCATATCTCATCATACCTCCCTGCCCCTAACATTTAACTCTAGTTTTGGAGTCAGACTGGCTCTTCCACTTACTTACTATACCTTAAGCAAGTTACTCAACCTCTCTGAGTCATTGTTTCCACATCCATAAATGGAGAATATACCAACCTTGTAGCAGCCTTTTGAAAATTAGAGGGTATACAGACATAAATGTAATGTAACTACAGAATACACTTAACAAATGACATTTTTACTTGTTGTCTTGACCTTCTTTAAAATGGACAAAAACCCAAAAGTAGATAATATAAACTACACTATGGAGGTAGGCAAGATGATTTTTGACTTGGAAATTGCATGTGAAAGGATAAGAAGGAAAGTGAGAAAGAGGTAATCAAGCAATAATCTCAAGTTTACCTATTAAATTTGTTCTTTCCTTCTTGCCTTTCTCCAAGGTTAAATAATAGGATGAGACGCAAACATCATCATACAGAAAACCATATTTAGTAACCTAAAAAAGTTCATTTCAAAAGTAAATATTATATAGTATTTTCTCTTCAAAGGAGAATATTTGTATCAGTTTTTTAATTTCTCACACACCAAGATATATTTTGACACTCTAGAACTCAAGGTACATGCCAAAAAAAAAAAAGTTGTGGTTTTCCAATTATAGAACCCTGATATAATTTTATTAAATATATTTAGAAATATGACAGAAAGAATTAAAAGAACTTAAAAAATAAAACTGCTACTAAGATATATACCATACAAACAGTTCAAGAATGCTTTATGAAATCATTAGACTCTGATATATTTCCTCACTTCTATGACACTAGTAATTATAAGGTATAACAACCACTTTCCGGGGGGGTGGGAGTGGGGAGGAACCTCCCACATTAAATATACACTTAAGATATAAAACATACCAATTTCAGAAAACATTAAAATGTGATATATCCCTCTGAGATGGTGAAAACGTTCTATTTCTTGAGCTAGGGGATAGTTACACAGAGTATATTTGTGGATATTCATCAAAGTGTACACCCATTTTGTACACCCATTTATACTTTTTCTATATGTACATTTATTTCAAAATAAATTTATGTAATGTACCACAACCATACAGATACAGCTATCAACCAGATGAATTATTGACCTTAATATGAAAGGTGAAAAAATAAAGCTTTTAAAAGAAAACATAGGAAAGTTAGTTTCATGACACTGAGGTAGGTAGAGATTTCATAAACGGAAACAGAAGAATACTAACCAGCTGATAAACTGGACTTCTTTAAAATTAAGAACTTTGACTCACCAAGATACCAAGATCCTGAAAAAGCTACAGAGTAGAAGGTATCTGCAATACATATACCTAAAAAGACTATATCCAGAATATATAAAGAACTACAAATCAATATGAAAAAAGTAAATAGTATAAAAAGGGCTAAAGACTTGACAGACACTTCACAAAAGCAGAGGTCCAAATGACTAATAAACATGGGGCCCCTAATATGAAAAGGTGCTCAACTTCATTAGTCATCGGAAAATAAAATCAAAACTACAATGCAATACCACTACACACCCTTCAAGAAAAACTAAAAATAAAGACTGACAATACCAAGTGTTGACAAACATGTGGAACAACTGGAATTCTCTCATATACTTCTGGTGGGAGTATAAGTTTGTAAAACCACTTGGTAAAACCTCAGCAAAATCTACTAAAAATGAACATACCATAGCCATAACCATGACCTAATAATTCCACTTAAGGTACATACCCAACAAAAATGCATATAAACATTCATCAGGAAAAAGAGTACAAAAATGTTCAAAGCAGCAAAACTGTAAATAACAAAAATGTCCATTAATAGTAGAATGGAAAAACTGTGGTTTATTCACAGAATAGAACACAACAACAAGAATAAACAAACCACAGTATAACATGGATTAATCTCATAAATGTAATGTTGAGCAAAAGAAGCTCAAACAAGTTATTCTATATGATTTCACTTATACAGAGTTCAAAAACAGGCAAAACTTTTCTATGGTGTTAGAATACAAGGAATACAGTGTGAGTTGGGAATTCCACTACTGATGTTTATTGAGCTGGGTGCTAGTTACAATGACACGCCTATTTTGTGAAACTTCATCTAGCTGTACACTTTTCTATATGCATGTCGTACTTCTTTAAAAATCTTACATTAAATAAGGTCCCCAACTAGTGAATCATGATTTCTAATCTTTTCCTACCACCAAGATTCTTCACCTATACTACGCTCAGAGACTTAACTAGCAATGGTCTTATATCACCCGCCATGTTCTTAGGGATTTAAATGTCAATATCTCTGTCCATATGTACTATATGCTAAGCCCTTTAATGTTCACTCGTTCAGATACTTATTAAATTTATGTACAAAACCTGTGCTTGCTGAGAACTTGGGGTACAAAAAAATTAGTAAGACATAGTCCCTGTCTTCTAGGAGTTCATAATCTTATAGAAGACCACATACACAGATAACAAGGTAAATATATAGAGATACACACAGGATATTATGGGAACACAAAGGAACAGCCAGGGGTAGGTAAGGCATCAGGGTAGGCTTCTAGGAGGTGTTAACACCTGAGTCCTTAAAAGATGAGAAGGAGTTATCCTGGCAAAGTGCATTCCAACACAGGAAACAGCTTGAATAAAAACACAGTGATAAGAAACAGCACAGTGTATTTAAAGAAACAATGAACAGCTGCTAGACAGTTGCTGAAGCGTAGTAAAAGGGAGAACTGGGATGGGGTTGGGGGAAGTGGCCAAAGAGATAGGAAGATGCCAAGTCATGAAGAGACTTAGACCTTATCCAACAGGAAAGATGGGTCAGTGAGATTTATGCAAAGAAATTATGTGGTCAGATAGATTATTCAGGGAGCAATGCAGAGGATGGACTTAAAGGGAATAAAGTTGGCAGAAAGAAGGACAGTTAGGAGGCAGTTATAACTGTCCAGACAGAAGATCATAAGGGCTGAAATAATGAAATGAAAGATATAGCAAATCCGGAAAAAGTACAGACACATTATGCCGCTGATCTAGAGACCACATTTTGAGAACCACAAATATATACTATGGGTTGACAATTTTTTTCTGTAAAGGCCCAAATAAATAGTAAATATTTTAGACTTTACAGGCCACATACAGACTCTATTTCACTTCTTGGTTCTTGTTTGTTTTTTAAACCCTTCAACAATTAAAAACCGGGCTTCCCTGGTGGCGTGGTGGTTAAGAATCCGCCTGCCAATGCAGGGGACACGGGTTCAAGCCCTGGTCTGGGAAGATCTCATGTGCCATGGAGCAACTAAGTCCATGTGCCAAAACTACTGAAGCCCACACGCCTAGAGGCTGTGCTCCGCAACAAGAGAAGCCACTGCAATGAGAGGCCCGCTCGCCGCAACTAGGGAAAGCCCACTCGCAGCAGCGAAGACCCAACGCAGCCAAAAATAAAATAAATTAAATAAATAAATTTTTAAAAAAATTAAAAACCATTCTGTTAGTGGACTTTACCACAAAAAAAAAAAAAAAAAAAGGCCACAGGCTGGATTTGGACTGCAGACATAGTGAGTTTGCTGATCCCTGCTGTATACCCATAAAGAAGCAAGGATTAACCTTCCTATGAGATTAATTTTCCTAAAATGCTACTTGCATATCAGTCCCCTACTCAGAAACTTCTGCACTGGTCCTGATTACCTACTGCATAAGTTAAATCCCTATGATGCATAGCATTCACAGGCATCTACACTCTAGCTCCAACCAGGCTCGTGAACTACACCCCGTGAGAACCTTCCATTCTTATTAAATTGGCCTACTTTCGCTTACCTGCCTCTGTATCTTTGTGGTGTTCCCCAATGTACTTTCTCCCTTTTCAAATCTACTCAAATACCCTTCCTTCAAAGCATAATTCAAATCCTTTGAAGTGATTCCACCCTCGTCCAAACTCCTAAAAGCACTGCCTCAATTTATCTGATATTTATTTTTTGTCTTGAGTTACTACACTTCAGAGAGAGACTTTTAAACTTGAGTAATAATTAGGGTGAATTTATCCTCCAATATCTTCTTGGAGGGCAGGGAATACTTGATACTTTTATCAAAGGATCTAGCATATAACAAGGGGTAAATAAAAACGAAGGTGTGTATGTAGATATATAACACATATATGTATACACACTTTTTTTTTTCTGAACTAGCTATATAACTGAAGCAAATGTTATCTCACCATTTTATCAGTAATTGAGCACTTTAATTCTATGGACACAATCTGAATGCTGCAGAATTACAGAATGACAATCCAAAAGCACATCTGTCTCTCTCCTACTACATGTTTTTAGGCCTAGTTTAAGGGAACAATAATAATACAAGTAAAATTTTTCCAATGGTCAATGTTATCAATCTAGATACAATGGGGTCTAGAAGTCACTAGATCAAGTCAAAATTTACTTACGTATATTTTTATTCATTTTTAAAATATGAAATCAGCTTTTATAACTAAATTGCCTTTTTTTTTTCTTTTAAATTTGGCAGCGATGCATGGCTTGCGAGATCTCATTTCCCTGAGCAGGGATTTGAACCCACGCCCTCAGCAGTGAAAGCACAGAGTCCTAACCACTGGACCGCCAGAGAATTCCCCTAAATTGCTTTAAATTCACCCTAATTATTACTCAAGTTTAAAAGTCTCTCTCTCTCTCTCACACACACACACACACACACACACCACACATGGTCTGAATTTTTTTTTTTTTTAACAATAAGGTTCTCCATGACAATTCACATTCCAAAATTGCATTACTGATTTCATTCAGAATTTAGGGAAATAAGAATATATTTTAAAATTTTAAGAAAGTTGTCCATTTTAGTTCACTACTGATAGTTTTAATCACAGAATGTTTTCAGCTGGATTAAAGGATTCTTATATTTGAGATTACTGAAGAAGTCTTTTCAAGTCTGAAGTGTGAACTATGCCTAATTTTACTATGCAAAGAATGTTCAAGAATCTATAAAAATTCCTGCAGAATCATCTGGCCACATTTTCAGTGCAAAAGTTTAAAACACTTTTGAAAGGTATAGAAAACAAAATAAATTATCCAAAAAGTGGCCATGAAAATGAAAACTGTGACTTTTTATCTCTTCAAAACACATTGAAGAAAAAGTTTAGTGACTCACAACCCTGAAAAGACTATTATTCATTGATAACTTTAATAGTAATAATGCATTGATTGGAAGACAAAACCAGGAGCCAGGGACTCCCATTCCTGTTTTGCCACTGGTTTGTACAGAATCTTGGGCATATCCCCATAAGCTGAACAAGAAAGGCTTAACTGACATGCTAAGGTTGTGAGAACTGATGAAATGTTTATGAAGCACTTTGGAACCATGAGGGAAGCCACTATAACCATTAAAAGTCATCTGCTTAATGCAAAACTATAGCTACCTGTTAGGCTTGCAAATCCTTTATGTATTCTTAACACAGCAAATCTTCAGTGAGTCAGTAAAGAGCATGTATTTAATGAGCGAGCTTAGCAACCTCAGAGAAATGAATTTTCTTCCAAATCTTTGTTTTCTCACAAACCATGTCTCTATCCAACCCAACTATTTGCAAAGGGAAACATGATCCGACCCACACTAAAGATTTGGGTCTAGGTATTGATAAGCCAATACCAAATGACTGAAAATTCAGGAATCACAGTGGAATTTTGTCAACTTATCAGAAATGTAACTCCTGAAAATAATCCCAGAAAACAGTCGTTCTAACAAGAGCTTTATTAAAGCGAAAGTCCCTACACTCTCTCACCTAAAGAGCTGTAAAGTATTTTTGGACAGTGTCGATAGAAGACTAAACTCGCTCAAAACCTGACCCAACGCGTTAAGTAGTTCCAGCACCTGCTTGGTGTTAAGCGACTGGAGACTGGGGAGGCTGCTCAGGAAAAAGTGCTGATGCCATCTCCAGCTGCCCCTTTCGTGAATGACAGTAACAATGAAAACACTGACAAAAGAGCTAGGAGGCCACCCCAAGCCTCTGCTTAGCAATACTTCTACCCTACCCCCAACAGACAGAGCAGCAAACCCTAGAAAGGGGCGTCCCCTCACAGACCTAACATGCCCAGACCCTGCCTCTGGTCTGGCAATGTCAAAAAGTACTACCCTTCACTCCTCTCAAGACGGCTGAGCACCTGAAAGGTGAGGGGGAAATGCGGCCTCTCGTTCTGAACTGCCAAGGGGAGCGGGAGAAGACTGCCTGGCAGGAGGCGGGCGAGCAGAGCCCGTGTGCACCCCGGGAGACTAAGAAGTCCCCGGGTCGCGGGCGCCGCTCGGAGCGTCGTGGGGAGGAGAGGCTAAGAGAGGAGATGGGAGGGGAAGGGACGGGAGGAGACGGGAGGGGAGGGGAAAGGAGGAAGGCGCTTCCCTCCCGCGGCTGGAGGGCGGAGGGTCGTTCGGCTCCGCACGGAAGAAGCGGGGCTAGGGCGCAGGGCTAACCGTCCCCCCGGGGGGTGGCTGCGGCCGGCCGCCCGCTTCCCGGGAGCCGGAGGAGGCGACAAGTAGGCTCGGTCGGGGAGCACATTCTTTCCTCGAGCCTGGTCCTGAGGGAGGGCGCAGGCTGCCGAGGCGGCAACTCTCCCTCTCGCCCAACTCCCGGCAGAGCGTGAGGGAGGCCGACCCCGGGCTGACCGGCGGGATGCCGCCCGGGTGGGAAGGCGGCGAGGCCAGCCTCCGGCCCGCTCCCTCCCCACGCGGTCCGCGGCCGGCGGCCGTCAGCGCCCTCGTCTCTCCCGCCGCCGCGCGGGGCCGGGCCGCCGACCTCGGCCGGCCGGGCGCGGGGCCAGGCAGCGGCGGCGGAAGGGCCGGCCGGCCTGGGGCCCTACCTGAGGCTGTGTACCAGCTCCCGGCGTGACTGGCTTCCCGGCAGACCACTCGGTTGGACATCTTGGTGCCTGTGCCGCCTATGGTGCACGAGGATGAATGAGGAGGCGGCGGCGGCGGCGGCAGGAGCGGCTCCGCGAGGGGACGAGACACCGCGGGCCCAGCCCAGGAGGAGGCGGCAGCGGGGAGGGGATCAGCCCGGCCCAGGAGGAGGAGGAAGAGGAGGAGGCGGCGGCCCGGGAGGAGGAGGAGATGGCAGCCGGGGCGGTGGCGGCGGCGGCGGCGGCAACAATCACCTCAAACTCGGGCGGCCGCCGGAAGACGGGGCCCGCGGCGGCCTCACCGAAGCCCGGAAAGCCTGGCCCCGGCCCCCAAAGTCGCCGCTGCTCCCCAGCCGGGGCTGGTTCCGCCGAGCCACCCCCACGGCCCCCTCCCCTACCGGTCGGCCTCCCGGAGCCACCGCCGGTGACCCCACCCCCGTGACTCCGCGCCCGCCCCCTCCCCCCACCCCCCGCGGGACTCCCCGCACCCACCCCCACCCCCGGCGGGGCCCTCCTGCCCGCCCGGCTGCCGGCCGGCCGGCCCCGCCCCGCCCCGCTCCTCCTCCGGCCGCGCGGCGAGGTTAACGGCGGACACCGGACAGGCCACACGGCATCTGGGGTCGGGCGGCCCCGCGGGGAGCCAGCGGCGGCTGCTGCTCCGCGCACACAAAAGCCCAGGGCCGGGGCCTGAACCGGGGAAGGCAGACCCGGAGAAGAGCCAACGCTTCCTTACTCGCCACTCTAACGGGTCCTGCCCACTGAGCATGCCCAGCAGCCTCTGCCAGGCCCGCCGAGGAATCTCGACGTGCGCGGTCCGCTCTCCGGGGTTTAGCGGCAGCAGAGGCTGGGAGGGGGAGGGCGCGGGGAGTAGGACGCAGCCGCAGGGCAAGCCCCCTCCCCCAACCAACTTCCTTAAACGCAGAGCACCCAGGGCAAGACGGTGCGGCTTTCCACGTGGAAAGTCCCCTGTCTTCCCCGCCACACACAGGAATCCTTAATGGATTCTCGCCCCCAAGGTTTCACTACTAGGCACGCAAGTCTGTGGCCACGATGGGAAGTTCATTTGTAGAAGCAGGCATGTGGTAGTGTGCCTGTGGTCCTGCAAATGCTACTTTTTGCTTCACCGGGCCACTCTTACCGTCTAATCATGGCTCTTACACTGTAAACAGTTATATTTATGTAATTGCATGTCTTAACTCCGTAACTAGACTACAGTGTGATATAGCTAGCCTCAGTTATTCTCATCTATAAAATGGGTATAACAATACTCAAGGTGTGTCCCTAGGATTATGAGTTAATAAATGTAAAGAGCCTGATAGAGTAGTCATACAACAAACATTATTTCCAACCCTCCATTATCTTTTAAATCCCACGTGTCAGGAACAAAGAATTACGTTAAAATTATACAAGAATCACAGCAAAGTAGAATATCTTGGACCTCCAAGGAAATGTCATGGAGTAGACCATTCCAAAACTGGGAAGAGAGTAAGAGAAAGTTGCATACCTTCAATGAAAGACTTGGAGTTAAAATCATAAAAATTGTTATATCTGAATTTCACACTAAACAGATCCCCGGTAGAGTCCAAAACAAACGACTGACTGCTTAATTTTCAAGTTTTCCTAGTGTCATATAATAGATTTTTTTTTTCAGGTACTATATAGTTTCTACCCCTCCTCTCACCTTTTCAATTTTAAGGCTCAAGGATCTTGCATGAGATCCCAGTCCTGGTCAATTACTGGAACACTTCTGACTTTCACACCTTTTTATACACTGGTTTTAAGCTGGAAAAAAAAAATCTCCACTCTGTATAGTTCTTTACTCAATTTTTAACCCTCTCACTTCACCACTAACCTGCCCAAATATTAAGCTATTACACAGGGAAAAAAAAAAGGACATGCCAAGTAGTCAATTTAGGGATAACAGAAAAAGAAGGGCTGGAGCTGATTCCCTGGTACTCTTCCTGAAGAAGCAAAACTCAGTGATACCTGATGAAATGGTAAACTTTTCATTGTAAATTTCAAGAAAAGGAAATAGTTGATATGGTTGATACAGTGTAAGAATGTTGATTGCTATGTCACTCATCAGCTGTGTGATTATGGATATCTAGCAATTTAACCTTTTCAATGCTGTTTTCTCATCTGTCAAATGCAAACAGCAGTCATATGTAACTCACAGGCTTGCTGTGAGAATCATTAAGTATCATGAAAACAATTTATAAGCTGTTCTTTATAAATGTTTTATCATTATCCTCTGCTCCTAGCAACAATCCTAGGTCTCATTCCAAACTAGTAATGTAATCTAAAATTAAGCTTCCTCCCTATTAAAATGCTCAGTTGGAGGCTTCTTTCCCCAAAGGATTTTTCTTACTGATCAAACTCAGCAAAACCACAATGCCAAGCAAAGTGAAAGGTTAGAGGATCTTCTATTTCTAGAATGCTCTTAACATATCCCATCATTACTCCTCCTGTCCATTTTATTCTGGCTACCTTATTCAAGGATGTGCTCTTGAAAGAAATGTTGAAACTACTCACCCACATCCCCTAAATTAAGGAAGATCCATATAATGCAAAATACTTCATATCCTAGAAGAAGCCTGTTTGGCAATACTGTACAATTCCCATGTTATTATTAACAATTTCCAGGGACTTCACCGGTGGTCCAATGGTTAAGACTCCGTGCTTCCACTGAAGGGGGCGTGGGTTCAATCCCTAGTGAGGGAACTAAGATCCCACGTGCCGCGTGGTGCGGCCAAAAAAAAAAAAAAAAAATTTCCATTATATCCACCAGGGATTTGGGTTTGACGCTCCATAAACATCATCCAAGTTAAAGGCAAGGAGGAAATCTTCATTAACAGAGAGTCCTTATGAAGCACAGACTTCAACAAATAAGGCACCCAGAGCCCAACATTAATAACACATCTTCTGAAATAGCATGTTGGATAGTCACTGCATCAGTCTGTACTAGCAAACGACTAGAAACAACCACAGTGTCTGTCAATAAGACTTGTTAAATTAGGGTATACCCATACATATGCACCCATTAAAAAGAATAAGGTGATGCTATATCACTGTCATGGAAAGAGCTGCCCACCCCCAAAAAATGCAAAAGGCAAATTGCAGAACAATGTGTAAAGTATGCTACCATTTGTGTAAAAACAAGTACTTATATTCTCACACACTTGCATATACATGGCATACTTCTAGAAGGAAACAAACTGGTAACGGCCAATCTACATCTTTGTATATCTTTTGAATTTTGTGCCATATACATATACTACCTATACCCAACAATAATTATTTATTAAATAATTTATTAGGCTTGATTTTGGGAGCCTATATGGCAATATTAAATTGCCCATTTTTAGATTTTACTTATCCACAACTGACACCTCGAGGAGCCCCCTAATTACTAAAAGCCCTTTGTCAGAAAAATATTCTAGAATGATACCACCAGGTTTTGAAAAAGTCAAGGTTGAGAGAAGGGAGTTTAGTATAAAGATGCTCTTTTAATTTCAATTAACACTGGTACTCTAACCTAGTATCAGTTGACTTTGCTCTTTTCTTCTTTAGAAACCAAACTTAATAAGTAACATTTATTAAACACTTACTATGCACCTGACACTAGGCTAAGTACTTTACATAGTTAATGATTCTTACAAGATGAAAACTTGTTCATTTCCAAATTTTTGGAGTAAATTTTGTACACAGAGCTTTTTCCAAATTTATTGTTAATATTTTTTTAACATCTTTATTGGGGTATAATTGCTTTACAATGGTGTGTTAGTTTCTGCTTTATAACAAAGTGAATCAGTCATACATAAACATAGGTTCCCATATGTCTTCCCTCTTGTGTCTCCCTATTGTTAATATTATTTAGGATTCCCAGAAATTAAACAACTGAGTCAAAAGATTTGAAGTTTTTTTAAAGGCTGACAAGAGTTTTCTTAAAAAGAAAATTCTGATTCATTACTGATTGCCCCCTTTAGCTCTGGTGACCTATTTTCCACTATTATATTACTTTCCTTCTTTAAATCCAGAGATTTTAAACAAGTGGATTCTCAGTGATAGTCATTTACACCTTCCATCTTTTGTCCCTTGTTGCTACAGTTAGACAATATGTATCAGGCCTCCAATTTGTTACTGCCTTTCTGGAATCCAGTCCAGGAAAATACCTGCCTACAATATTTTATGCTGTCCCTACAGCCATCCTATCATGTTGCTAATGGGAAGTTACCAGTCTTAAAATCTCCTTTACCTTCTCCTAAACAAAGAGATTTAAACAAAGGTTCAATATTCTCCCCATAGGTTCATCAGAATTAGGTAAACAGTTTCCTTCTATCCAAACTATTTTTTTTTTTTTTTTTTTGTGGTACGCGGGCCTCTCACTGTTGTGGCCTCTCCCGTTGCGGAGCACAGGCTCCGGACGCGCAGGCTCAGCGGCCATGGCTCACGGGCCCAGCTGCTCCGTGGCATGTGGGATCTTCCCGGACCGGGTCACGAACCCGCGCTCCCTGCATCGGCAGGCGGACTCTCAACCCCTGTGCCACCAGGGAAGCCCTGTTCTTTCTTTTTCTTTCTTTTTTGGCCACGGCTTGTTGGATCTTAGTTCCCCGACCAGGGATTGAACCCGTGCCCTCGGCAGTGAAAGCATTAAGTCCTAACCACTGGACCTCCAGGGAATTCCCTATTTTTCTGTTTTTTTCAATTCAAGGTCTCTATATCCTCTAGGAATCTATTCCTGATTTACTCTATTGGTCCTCCCACTTGTCCACATTTTTCAAGAATTCACTCTACAGGATACAGTACCTTTTACTCTATTACTGTATACGTTTATTAAACATTATCTTCCTGACTAAGCAGTCAAAGGGTAGGAATTGTTTCTATAGTATAATTGTCAGCTACACATGAAATACCTCATCAAAGTATAGTAGAAGCTTTCTTAACTGATTTCTATTTAAGCAACTTACTGGACTAAGTGATGCTGTCCATCCCCATAGTAAAATACACTGAACCATGCCCACCACAAGCTGAATTCTTGGAGATGGTAGACTACACTTTTTAGGACACTCACACTGTTGCACTCTTCTCCCAGGTTTGTGTGCATAACTAACAAGGGTCAATCATGTTCTCCAACCTATTTATACGAGATGTACAAAGTACTGCCATTACATAATTTAATAAAATATTACATAAACCAATGAAACACAAACACATAATGCAAAAGGTGTTAGTACAAAAATTAGGTGGAATGCTTTGGACTCAATAAAAACAACTGTCAAATTAGAGGCAGATAAGATGGCTGGAGAAAAAAAATCATGAAAAAGTGTATCATTATACACTTAATGCCTTAAGAATTAAGATCTTAAATGTCTAAGATCTTACGCTACTGTCAAAAAATCTGAAACTGAAATTTGTAAACTATACATTATAGGAGTGGTTTGTGGAAGGAAGATACAGAATTCCAATCAAAGAACCCATACTCAGAGCAAAGGCTGACATCAAAATATTACCAAGTTAATATAGATTAATATTTTCTAAGTTTTTAAAAAAACTGTTCACAGTGTCATTTACGTTTCCTTACTATGACTCCTATTTTTCTATTTTTCATCTACCAGCTAGATAAGAGGGCTTCTATTGTATACACATAAGGGCAGACTGATTTTTCCCCCAAAGAAAAATTTTAAGCACATCTGAGAGCATTAGAGCAGAGAGTACTACAGCATTCAGGGCAGGGAGGTAATATAGCATTAAACTGGGTATGAATCCCTGCCTCAAACTTACTTCCCCTGCAGCCTTAAGCAAGTTAACCAAATCTCACTTTCCTCCTCTAAAAGTGAGGTATTAAAATTAAACCTACCTCACAGGGTTTTGAGGTTAAATGACAATTCATGTAAAGTATTTAGCATGGTGCCTGGCATATGGTTAAGTGCTAAGTAGGATGTGCACTGCCAGCAAGACATGCCTATTCTCAGCCCTTACAGAAAAAAGTATCGATTTTACGATTAATTTAAGCCCTGTCTTGAAGATAATTCATTAGAACACTGGAAGCCATGCAGCGTTAGGCAGAGTACTGAATTACTTCTAAGTGGTCATTAACCAAAGGTGGTATCAGAATGCCTTAGAGTTTTTGTCAAATTCAGAAGTCCAGGCTCTATCCCAGTTGAATCAGGCTCTCCAGGATCCAGGTACGCATCGATATATAGATGTATAAAAGAGATATATAACACAGAGAGATATAATTTATATATTTTTAATATATTTTTATATATATTTATATATGAAAAGTTCCACAAGTGGCTCTGATGTGAATCGCTGATGAAGAACTGTTAAGAAGATAAAATTATTGATGCTTTAATAAAAGACTACCCAGTTAGGGCTTCCCTGGTGGCGCAGTGGTTGAGAGTTCGCCTGCCGATGCAGGGGACACGGGTTCGTGCCCCGGTCCAGGAAGATTTCACGTGCCGCGGAGCGGCTAGGCCCGTGAGCCATGGCCACTGATCCTGAGCGTCCGGAGCCTGTGCACCGCAACGGGAGAGGCCCACGTACCGCAAAAAAAAAAAAAAAGACTACCCAGTTAGTACTTACTCGAATATTAAAATATCATTAAAAGACATAGACAGATTAACTTATGAGTTAGTCAAATCACCAAAATAAATTTAATGAAATTAATAGTTACGAAAACTACTACATAAGCATAAATATTGAGAGCTCAGTATTTCCAGGTTTTTCCTATTCAAACCTATAGATCTGCAGATGTATATCAAAACCATCATATCACCTCCCCAAAAGTGTCACTCCTACTGAAATGTTTTTCCTATATTAAAGAGAACTATAAGACACACCTCATCAGCATTAAATTTCTAACTTTGCCTTCACATGTTTAGCTTGGAGACATGTCTTTAATATATGCTTCCAAAGCAGGGTTTCTCAACCTTAGCTCTACTAACATTTTGAGCTGGATGATTCTTGGACATGGGTGGGGCACCCAGGCTGTCCTGCGCATAGTTAAGATATTTAGCAGCATCACTGGCCATTACCCACTAGATGCCAGTAGAATCCCACCTTACTCCAGTTGTGACAACCAAAATGCTTCTGGACATCGCCAAATGTCCCTTGGGGAAAGGGGGGACAAAATCACTCCCAGCTGAGAAACCACTGCTCCACCGAATGTTTATCCTTCCTGGCTCTCTTCAATTTTCTCTTTTCTGAGCTAGTGCATTATCTCAATTTCTTCATACAGGACAAAGTGAGCAGACCCAAAAAAAAGGACTAGCTGGTGTGTTTTATTGCGAAAAGAAGCAATATGTTAACTAGTACAAGTACTTCTCACTTAGCTATCAGCAGCACATTGGTAGAACTGGGTTTGAATGCCCGTTCAAGCACTTACCAGCAGTGTGGTCTTGAGCAAGTCGCTTAACCTCTCCAAATCTGTTTCCTCATCTGCAAAATGGGAATAACAACATCTACTTTGCAGAATTGCTACATCAGAGATAACAAATAAAATAGTTCTGTGCCTGACACATAGTAGAACTGCAATAAATGATAGCTATTATTATATTAATACCATAAAGGTTGATAGCATTGAAGGATATAGTACACCCTCTGCAATGCTTAACAGCACTCCAAAATTTATTGTGAAAAAAACCAATTTATTGTGCATTAGAATCACTGGTGATGTTTGTTAAAAATTGAAGATGTCCAAATCCTACCCTCCAAGAGGTCCAGGAACAACGCTAGAAAAACTGGCTGAGATTTTTTTATATTCTACTTGACTCTGGTGTATTTTCACACTGTTGTAAAACTCTGCAGCATTCTAAGACACAAGGAATAAGTAATACATGAAAACAACTGAACCACATAAAATATTTGTCATATAGAACAAACACTACTGTAAGATAATGATGTTTTAACAGTTTATTTTGAAGGTCATTTTAAAAACAAAGTTAAAGACAATCTGAGAAAAAACTGCACAGAATACACTCATTAAATAAGTATGTGATTAAATCAATAAGGGAGATATGTCTTCTTCTGCAACTCCAAAATAAGTTCTGCTGTCCTGATGATTCTTATACTTCCAAAATGGGGGGGGGGGGGGGGGGAATCATGGCAATTAAAGTTGCCTCTTAATCATGTAAATCTACAGTGGAAACCAAATTTTTCTGTTCTTCCCAATAAGTCAGTTTCGATCTTCAAACTGTGCCTTGTTTTTTAAAAGATAGGATGCTAGAAATTCAATGGGATTTGGTGGTCTGTAAGGGAAAAGAAATCCAAAATTTAGAAATTTATATTCGAGACGTGTTAATTTAAATGTATTGTCCCATAATGAAAACATCTTTTTTTTTCTGTTTTTTTGGCCACACCGTGCAGCATGTGGCATCTTAGTTCCCCCACCAGGGATCAAACCTGTGTCCCCTGCAGTGGAAGCACGGAGTCTTAACCACTGGACCGCCAGGGAAGTCGCTTAAACATATTTTAAAATTAAGAGGTGAGAGAGAGGGGTTGTTGGAGGAAGGTGGTACAAAATTCCAGTTCTAAGTACTAGGGGTATAAAGTACGACATGACAACTATAGCTGACACTGCTGTATGATATACAGGAAAGTTGTCAAAAGAGTAGATCCTAAGAGTTCTCATCACAAGAAGAAAATTTTTTTCTTTTTTTCCTTTTTATTGTATATGTATATATTGTATATATGTATATATGAGATCATGGATGTTAACTAAACCTGTGTGGTAATCATTTCACAACATATGTAAATCAAACCATTATGCTGTATACCTTAAACTTATATAGTGACGTATGTAAATTTTTTCTCAAAACTGGAAAAAAAAATTTTAATAAAATAAAGAGGTGTTATTTCATATTTATCACTTTTACATATGTTGCTTTTGCTGATAAAACAGGTCCAAAGATGAAAAGTTGGGGGAAACATCTACCTTAAACCCTACTATAAAAAGGCATATTTAAAAAAAAAAAAAAGGCATATTTAGAATTGATTTACAATGATCTCAAAACATTCTCCTAGCACTTTAAACAACCTTTTGAACTACCTAGACAGAGACAATACTTGTTACATAATATTTACAGCTAATTTGATGAATTATTTTGCTAGAATGCTTACTTAAAAACTGTATTTACTAATAGAATGTTACCGTAAAACTTCTTCAAATTCTTTTCTTCTAGCATTTAAAGTAATATTTAGAATTTCTGATATATTGGCCTTCTTTAGAGAAAGAACAAAAATGCATAAAAGATGCCCATATTTTAATTGTCAGTAGTAGAGCCAAGACATATCTTGCAGTCAAAAATAAATCCTATTTTATAAATATAACAATCCAAAACAAATACTTATTGTTTATTCATTTAATTTTTTAACTTAACACTAAGTAATAAAAATAAATTAATTAAAAAATAAAACTAAGTAATACACCTATTCTAAATAACTCAGATATGTTCCATCAAGTTCCTTATCAAGTTATGTCAGTTTACTACAGTGTTCATTATTAGTCTTTGAGAAAAACATAATTTACACCCAATAAATGTTGACTAATGTAACTTACAACAAAATTTTCTTATTGGATTTACTTATACAAAAAGAACTTTTGTACAGAAAACATGTACAGAAAAGAGAAAAACTGTAATTGTGCTAACAAAGAAATGTAAATTTAAAAAACTTGGCAAAAAAAGTTTATAACACACATGCACTTGAGGCTATGATGACACCTGAAGAATTTTAAGGATAAACTTTTGGACAGAAATATGATATTATGTGTCAAACACTATAAAAATAGTCATGTCATTTGAAATAGCAAACCAATTCTTGGGTATTTATCATAAAGTAATTAAACAAAAGTAAAAGGGTATAAAAACAGATAAACTACCTGGTGATCAATAATAACAAAGGAAATTGGTCCTAAATGGTCAACAACAAGAAAATGGCTAAGTTAACTGTGATACTATAATTTCATTTATAATCATGAAGGCTCTGTAAAGATATGGAAGAAGTTTTATCTTATAATTTTAAGTAAAAAGGAGATATAAAATTACATGTATACCATGATTACAAATATGCATATGATCTAAGACTAGTAGAAAAATAAGTGTCTTAATTGAGATTATGGCTGACTTGTTTTTAAAAAACTTCAGTATCTATAAATTCCTTATATAGTAAAAAAATAACTATACATAACTCATGATATTTCAACTAGGGAAGTTTTTATTTTGCTTTTTCTGGTAACTCCATTTGCAGACACTATTATCTTACCTTTCCTTTGCAAGCACAGCAAGTCCTTGTAATAAGATAGGCACAACTGTCTGATCCAGATAGGCACGAGTTGGCAAAGACTGGAGATCCACTTTCTGTTTTGATGACTTTTCTGCATTAATTTTCTCATTTTCTACTATCCTCTAGTGAATTCAAAAAACATGCATGAATATTTAAAAATAACTAGATTATTTTGAGTGCTAAACCAAAATTAATGGAAATATAAAACTAATAGAAAATGTAAATCAATGACTAGAAAGCTGATTGAACTGCAAATCTTTCTGCCAAAATAAAATCAGACCCATTTCTAAATTTCATTCAAGCATTTTCTGAAGGCACCATAATATCTCATTCTTTTAATGTCGTATCTCCAGATCCTACACTTACTTTCTCTCTTTCTTTCTGCCTTTTTAGGAATAAATACAAGTCCCTTTTCTTTTCTTCATGAGAACACACCTTCTTACAATGTGCTTCAAAAAATCTGGACATGACACTAAGTAACACTGAATCACAGTGAGAAAACTAGTCCTGTTTCAATTCTTTTATCACAGATAATATCAAGGACAATGTCTCAGTTTGGCACTAACATGTCTTTAACACTTCTGTAACACTTGCTAAACTCCCTTCTTAACAGAGAGCAGGCTTCAGCTTAGAGACTTCAACTGGCAACAGAATCTAGCTAAAATTTATTACCACTGTTTTGTATTCATTGTTTTCATTTTTACGGTTACCCTCTACAGCAATGAGAATGCTTTTCCATTTGTTTCTTTTCTAAACAAATGCATCTATGATTTTTTAAAAATGAGTAAATTTAAGAAAAAATATAAAGTAAAATTAGCCAAAAAATAGAAGAAATGACTAATATGGGAAAGATCATTAATGTGATATTTAAATGATGTTTCGGAAATGATGACTTACACTTCCTCCGTCTAAGAACCCCCCAAAATCTGGGCCTTTCATATAAATTCACCTGACATCCAGAGCATCAAAAACTACTTTACTGGAAAACTTTGCCTTCTTCTGAAAAATCTGTCATTTCAGAAATTTAGAAATAAGTGGCTATCTCAAAGACAAAACACTATTAAGAGCACTTTCATTTAAATGAAATTTGTTCCAATCATACTAGAACTGGATAGTCAACGATTACAAACAAAAAAATTCTACACTTAATTTTTTTAAAGAAAATTTTATTTTGTAAAAACTGAGAAAAAACTTTAAGCATATAACTACAACATACATACCTTGCTTTCCAAAAACACTTGCCAGAACTATGTCAGGTAACTTGTCTAGTTTTGCTTGTGATTTTTCAATCTAATTTTTGGACTTAATAAAAATAATTACCTATACTTATTTAATGTATGAAACAGTTATTTCATTTGCCCATGAATTAAGAAACTTATAGTTCACCAGTAAATTTCAACAAATACCCATATATGATAAAAACTAGTCAATTACATGACATCCCAATACCTTCATTAAGAAACAGCAATGGGCCTTCCCTGGTGGCGCAGTGGTTGAGAATCTGCCTGCCAACGCAGGGGACACAGGTTCGAGCCCTGGTCTGGGAAGATCCCACATGCCACGGAGCAACTAGGCCCATGAGCCACAACTACTGAGCCTGCACGTCTGGAGCTTGTGCTCCACAACAAGAGAGGCCACGATAGTGAGAGGCCCGCACACCGCGATGAAGAGTGGCCCCCGCTCGCCACAACTAGAGAAAGCCCTCTCACAGAAATGAAGACCCAACACAGCCAAATAAATTAATTTTTAAAAAAAAGAAAGAAAAAGAAACAGCAATGCCTAAGCAACTCTGATAGATCCTATAATAAGCTCCTTGACCAAATCCTCTCATTTATTTCATTTAAACATTTACTGATTATCCACTATGTGCCAATTGCTATGCTTACTTTCAGTAAAGTCAAAATCCTGAATTAATCTAAAAAATATACAGTTGATGCCTGAACAACATGACCCTCTGCCCAGCCAAAAATCCACTTATAACTTACAGTTGGCCCTTTATACAGGCTGTTCCTCCATATCTGTGGTTCTGTATCTACAGTTCCATATCCGTGGATTCAAGCAACTGGAAATCGTGTAGTACTACAGTACTTACTACTGAAAAAAAATCCACTTTTAAGTGGACCCATGCAGTTCAAACCTGGGTTGTTCTAGGATCAAATGTATATCCAACCACAAACACACACACACACACACACACACACACACACACACACACACATTAAGCTTTTAAGAGTGCAGAACAATGATCACAAAAATGGGAAAAAATTAGGTGAATCCTATGATTGCCCCAGCTTACTGCATCCTGCCTAGAGAACTTATACAACAAAACCCAGGGAGAAGGACCCCAAGCAGAGCCCTGAAGTCTCCCTAAGTTGAGAAGACAGAGTTGAAAATTCAGGGAAACCAAGAGAACTAGAACTTGCAGAGAAGAGTACTGAAAAGGAAACTTTCACAGAGAGGAGAGAGTTGCATAGAAAGAGACTAAGAGATTGCCTTCCAGTTTTCAAGTGAGTATTTATCAGAGCATGAGTGTGAGGGAACTCTTCTTCCAAGTGGTTTTTTCTTCTGGCCTTGAGTAGTCCCCTCTTTTCATGTATGGTATAAGAACCTTATAACAGTATCCTTCCATTTCCTCTCTCCTTGCCTTTATACTATTGTTATCTTATATTTCTACATATGTTACAAACCCTGCAATTGATTTTTATTTTTCTTTAAAAAGTCAATTATTTTTTTTATTTTATTAAAAATTTTTTATTGTTTACTTAACATTATAGTTACTTTATTGCTATAGAAAATTTAGTTTTTAAAACTATCAGATTACATACATAGTGATAATGAGACTACCCCCCCCCCCAACAATCAACTGTATATTATGAGGCTTCTCTAACTTGGTAGATAACTATTACAAAATTACAAAAATAGCTGGTTACAGTTGAGCTATCAAGTAGGTATCACATTTCTGTAGATTGAAAAGTTGAATAAAAAGAAAACTGATGTTACTGATAAGTCACTGAGTGTATCTGAGAAATCCAAGCTACATGCACACAGAAAAAAAACTGGTTACAAAAACCATTACGTTACTCTGTATTAACATTTTGCAATGTTTTACAAAATGTTTTACAAAATGTGTGAGGGAACTACTCAAGGCCAGAAGAAAAAACCACTTGGAGGAAGCAGGAGGCACAAACCCTGGAGTTCACACAGGCCAGGAGTAGTTCATGTTCCTGTGACCCAGGATGGGAAAACCTCATAACACATGAAGCACTGGGTAGAATACACAAGAGGAAGAAATTAAGTCTAAACTAAAGGTTGGTCTGGTCCCACCTAAAAAAGCTTAAAGGCAAACCTCAAAAGATCAAATTGTTTCCAAGTAACCTAACCGAGTCCTAGAACAAAGCCCAAGAGTATATGAAGAAATACAAAAATAACCAGTACCCAACAAGGTAACATTCATGATGCCCAGCCTCCAATAAAAATTACCAGAGAGGCAAAGAAGCAGAAAAAATTACCCATAATGAAGAGAAAAACCAATTCACAGAAACAGACACAGAAATGATACAGATAGCATAGGCAATGCCATTAAACCAGTTATTATAATATATTCCATATGTTCAAGAAGACTAAGCAAAGAATTAGTAAATTAAGCTAACAAAATACTTGAAAATATTTGAAGAAATAATGGCTGAAATTTTTTCAAATTTAATGAAAACTCTAAACCCAAAGATCCAAGAAACTCAATGAATCCTAAGCACAAGAAACATTAAAAAAAAATTACGCCAAGACACATTATAATCAAATTATTTAAAACCAGTAAAAAATCTTAAAAGCACAAAGAGAAGACGTTAACTACAGAAGAGCAAAGATAGGAATGATAGCAGACTTTTCAGCAGAAACAATGTCAGCCAGAAGACAGTGGAGCAAATACTCAGCAAAAATACCTCAAAAGCAAAGGCAAAATAATTACCTTTTCAGACATTCAGAACCTTAAAGAATTCCTTCCCAGCCAACCTCCACTACAAGAAATGTTAAAGAAAGCCCTTCAGGAGGATGGGAAATGATACCAGCTGGATCTACACAGAAGAATGGAGAACCCAGAAATGACAATTACACGGATAAACGTGAAACACTCCTTACTCGTACTGTTCAAATCTCTTTTAAAAAGATAATTGGACGGAAGTCAAGGGAGCACTTCCGGGTTCAGCAATAACCTGGAGCCGGCGGCGTTAGGTCGGCCGTCTTGGGCCTTGCTCCGCAGCTCCGCCTTCACTCTGGTCTTTCTAGAAACCCAGCTGTGCTCTCGGGTGTGCCGGACAGCCTCCCAGACGCGTGTGTAATAAGCCCCCCATGGTGGACACGGCCCCGAACGGCCCCCAAGAGGCGGGCGCAATGCAATTCATCACGGCCAATAAACTGGCCACGGCAATGTTGCTTTCTCGCTTGTTCATAGTTTACTGCTCTTTGTTCTGCCTCTTCTTGGGTTGCATGAAGTAGCAAGCTTTTACCAACGTGCTTTGCTGGCAAATGCTCTGGCTAGTGCTCTGAGGCTGCACCAAAGCTTACTACACTTCCAGTTAAGCAGAGCATTCCTGGCCCAGGCTTTGTTAGAGGACAGCTGTCACTACCTGTTCTGTTCACTCATCTTTCTCAATTCCTACCCCGTTACAATGAGTATTTCCCAGTCTTGTTATTTTCTTCGCTTCATACTGCCACATACACGAAAAAGGTGCCTTGATGCAAAGGGTGCAAATAGTTTACCTCTGCTGAGACCTCTCGGATAAATTCAGCGCTAATCAACAGAATATTCTGAAATTCATTGCTTGTCATGAAATATTCTTGATGCCTGCTACAGTTTTAATGCTTTTTAGGGGTCAAGGAAGTTTGCTCCAGCCTTTTATATACCATAGATTGCTTACTGTTCGATACTCCTCTAGAAGAAATCCATATTATTGGACCTTGTTTAATGAACAGAGGATTGTTGTTAAACATCTAATAATGAAACCTGCTTGCCCACTGTTTGTGAGAAGACTTCGTCTCCAGAGCATTGTCTTTATAAGCAGACTGGCACCAACAGTTGCATAGTTTAACATCCAGCTAAGTTATGTGTAATATAAATAAGCACTGTTAGCTGCTGGTACTT
This sequence comes from Aethalodelphis obliquidens, assembly GCF_003676395.1. Classification (NCBI taxonomy): domain Eukaryota; kingdom Metazoa; phylum Chordata; class Mammalia; order Artiodactyla; family Delphinidae; genus Aethalodelphis; species Aethalodelphis obliquidens. Next base: position 18,444,566 of record NW_020837956.1, on the reverse strand, counting down.
CTGCTAGGAATGGTTAATTCCAGGTGTAAAACTGACCTCACTGCAATTTACATAATTTACATAAATGCATCTCAAAAGAAAAATAATCATTTTCCTGGCATGTTAAATCAAGCCTTTTAAACACTTTCTGAGAAACTTTATTGTAATGTGTTGTTAATAGTTAAGGAAATTTAAATCTTGTGATAAATGTACCAAAAATTCTTTAGACGCTGCTGTGCCTTTATCATGAAGTACGTTTATTTCTCTTGTAAAAATAGCTCTAAAATTCGTTTTCATCTAATTAGTAACTTGAATTTATATCTGGCATGAGTTCATTATGGTAATATTAACATGTAAATTCAGTATATTTTGAGACAGTATTCTTTTGCCATTCAGTAATTTTGGTTGATGATTTTAACAAAAACACTTCCCACTATTTAATTTCAAATTGTTTTTAAATTGATTTTGTGCTGCTTTGTTAGGACAGATTTATTTTGGATGTACCATTATAATAGGAATTCTATATGTATCTTATGCTATGATCTTCCAAAATTTTATTTTCATAATTACTTCTGTGGCTTTGAATATTTTAAAAGGCCCAACTGTAAGACTGTTAGCCAATTGGGTTAAATACTTGTGGTCACCTAAGCGTTTTACATCAAAGAGCAGTAGTCAGACAGTTTTCCTTTCAGAGACCCATTGAGTAACATTTCTCAAACAGGAAATCCTTCTTCTAGAAATGTGCACACATAGGTTTTAGTATTATTGTAGTTTACACAATTACTTAGATCAGATTCTTGACTGCCAGTTTTCTCGGTTTCTTAGGCTTGAATTTTCATAGACAATTGCAGCAGTTCAGATGCTTTCTGAAAGGAATGTAACTGAAGACTGAGCATGTGACTAAACTTGGTATCTGTTCTGAAATACTGAAGACTATACATACTTACCCATCAAATCTGATTTAAAAGATTAAACAGAAAGGTTTATATAGATAACGTTATTGAATAGAAATGGGGCCAGAGGAGGAGTTGTGGAGGAAATAGTGTGCATTTCAATGCTGTAATGCATAGATAAATTTGGGAGAACTGGATGTGTTATGATGTGATTTTAGTTGTATAATATGTTAAATACGTTTGTTGAGCTTCCATCAACTCCTTTATAAAATTCATTCTGATCTTTATTATTGTTGCATGATTGGAAATGTTTAAAACATTGCAAAATGTTAATACAGAGTAACGTAATGGTTTTTGTAACCAGTTTTTTTCTGTGTGCATGTAGCTTGGATTTCTCAGATACACTCAGCGACTTATCAGTAACATCAGTTTTCTTTTTATTCAACTTTTCAATCTACAGAAATGTGATACCTACTTGATAGCTCAACTGTAACCAGCTATTTTTGTAATTTTGTAATAGTTATCTACCAAGTTAGAGAAGCCTCATAATATACAGTTGATTGTTGGGGGGGGGTAGTCTCATCATCACTATGTATGTAATCTGATAGTTTTAAAAACTAAATTTTCTAGAGCAATAAAGTAACTATAATGTTAAGTAAACAATAAAAAAATTTTAATAAAATAAAATAAAAAGGATAATTGACTTTTTAAATAAAAATAATCAATTGCAGGGTTTATAACATATGTATAAATATAATATATGATAACAATAGTATAAAGGCAAGGAGAGAGAAAATGGAAGGATACTGTTATAAGGTCCTTATACCATACATGAAAAGATATGATACCAGTTGAAGGTAAATTGTGGGAAGTTAAACTTCCGTCCGATAAGTCCTAAAGCAACAACCTAAAAAAACTGTAAGTCAATAATGGACATAAAATGGAATTCTAAGACAAAAAGCAGCAGCAGCAGCTGTAGAGTAGTGGTTTCCAGACTCTGAGATATCACAAACAAGTAAATTAAAAATAAAATAATACAGTGAATGAAGGGACTAACATAGGGTTGTTAACTCTATTTTACCAAGTAAAAACTTACAAACAAACAAGCATAATTATTATTTTACTATCACCATAACTCATAAAAGAACAGGCATTTTAAAATTATGGAAGCAAGAAAACCAATCACCAAATAATGTACCATCAGTACTCACTCCACTCTCCTTATTTTTTTTCTCACTTTACCATGGAAATTGGTCTGAGGGTTTGAAAAACAAAACATTTGGTATCACTGCTCTACTGTATTATGGCTCTGCCTCCATACACAAGCACCATCAAGAAGACTGCTGATGCCTAAAAAGAAATCTCTTAAATGATAAGTGGCATAAAGTATCTTCACCTGATTCAGCACAGCAGTTCAATTAAAAACTGCATTATGAAAAGACTCAGATTTTCTTAACCCTGATAATCCAACCAACAAACATTCCTAGCAATTTTATAGGCAGAGAGTAGTCACTCCACATGCCAGGGAACTCTAGTAGTTGGTCAAGATCAGCAATACAATTTAATTCCACCTCAAAAATGTCAGCCTGCTTAGGTTTAACACACAACTCTCCACTTACTTCCTAGTGATCTTAGAGAAGTTACTCAAATTCTCTGAGCCTTGCAAGACTGAAAATACATGGAAGTTACTTAGGAGTGTGCCTGGCACATAGTAAAAGGACTAATATTAGCAGCTATTACTATTATTACTCTGCTTGGAAATGCTCCTGCCCTCATTTATCCAAACTTAATTATTGATGATATCTCCCCACCCACCTCGTAAAACACCCACATCTCTTCCAGGAACTCTCTGTTTTCCTAACCAATCCCACCTAGCTCTGGTTAATTCAACTGTTCCAGCATTTATTCATTCATTTACAAAGTAACTTCTTCTTTTAGACAGCAACTTCTTAGTACCTGTATGAAAAAGCTCTATAAAAGTATACCTTCTTTTGCACATTTTTTCACATGTACTCTCTGAATTCAGACTCAACCATGTAAGGCAAAAACAGTGTCTACTACCTGTTATAGCTTCCAATGGCACCTACTACTGAACTCTGCAAAGATATCAACATTTACTAAATGTTGACTTCACCAGCACACTATTCTGCTACAAATACAATGGGCTTCTTAATTGTGATGCGCAGTTTTTCCAATGCAGTATCCCAACAGAGCATTAGTAGCCACCAAGCAAAAGTATTCTGAGTCTCCATCAGTAATGTATGTTTGTTTCTCTATATAATTTTCAAAATTCAACCTCTCGACTCAGCTGATGTGTACGTCTGCATACCACGAAGTATTAGTACCGCTAATAAAACAAGTTTCCCATAATTTGATACTATTTCGTTCGTGACGATAAAGTTTTCCCTTGTGCAAAGCAACCTAGTAAAAATGAAACCCAAGTTTTCTCCAGTTCATAAGAGACGCAAATATACGGCATAGGAACTGGGCAAGTTACCTCGACGTTGTCTGTGAGACCGTACTCAGAGTGGGGATTTTCTGCAACCTAGAAAACAAAACACCGGTCACAGAAACATCAGCCACTCTTCCTTGCTTCACACCACCACCCTGAATCCAGGGCTTTCTGGTACCTGCGTCTGTCCCTCCAGCATCTGCTCTGGTTCCATGGTGGACCCTGCAAGTCACAGTCCCCGGATACCAGTCTTGGAAAACAAGAAAAACCGTGAGTTACCCGGGAGATTTCAAGACGAAGACACCAGGATGGAGTCCAGCCCAGCCGCGACCCCGCCCCTCACCCCCACCTGGGCGCGGAGCACCCCGAGCAGTAGAGGAACAGGGTGGGACAGTCCACGACCGGGCGCCCGCATCAGGTCCGGAAGCTCCGCCGTACTCCCAAGAACCTAGAAGAGGTAGAGAAAAGGGGAAAGGGAGCTGATTACCCGCGCCCAAGCCGTTCGTTCCTAAGAGCCCTGCACCGCGCCACCAACTCCCAGCACAAACCACTTCCGCCGTAAGTGACGGATGTCGCACGACTGCCGCGCCTGCGCAGAACTGCCAGCGGGGGCCGGGCTGGGAGGGATCCAGACCGGCCCTGATTCTACTACGACACTCTTTGCGGTAAGAAGTGACCTGGGGAAGTTGTGGCCTCGGGGTCTGCCAAAGACTCGTTCCTCGACCTGCCTACCCAGAGCAGGCGCCACCCCAGCTGCAGACCCAGTGACTAGGCCAGCCGGCAGAGGTTCGGCCTGGCCAGCCCTCCGTGCTACCTGAAATCTGCCGAAGCTCTTCGCGGAACCGAAACCACTTGCTGGATAGTTCTTACTAGAAAATCACAGACCCAAACTCAACTGTCTACGAAAGAATGTCAGTGTTTTACTCTAAAGCCAAAGTGGGGAAGAAGAAATGTTTTAGGGTTTCGTAGTAAGCTTTTATTCAAGCCCTTAAATATGTGAACATGCCACGTTAGTGCTACCTTACATTTGTATCAAGATTAGCAATATGCAACGGGCTTTCCAAACCGTGATGCTATTGATACTATTGCATTTGTAAAATTACAAAAGACAATTTGCCTCCTACACACATTTGTAAATACCAAACAGGATCTAGTAAATCGGATTGTTGTTGTAATTCCAATAAATTCCTTTTATTTTAATGTAAATATAAATGATACACTCATTAAAGTGCCTGCCTTTGATTCAGTAATCCCATTTATAGTTGCACTTTGTAATATTAAAATATTTTAACTTCATATAAAATATTTGGAGACTTAATTATGGCATATCAATATACTAGAATAAAGCCATAACTATACAAATGCAGAAATGTTTGTGATCATAACACTAACGTGTTTGTTTTTTAAGGCCGCGCTGTGCAGCATGCGGAATCTTAGTTCCCCAACCAGGGATCAAACCCGTGCCCCCTGTGTTGGGAGTGTGGAGTCTTAACCACTGGACCGCCAGGGAAGAGGTAGAATACAACGTCATTTTACTACTCCGTTAAAACTGCATGGCTAAAAAATCTAAAGTAAATAAAATTTGTTTAGGAGCCAGGCTTGTGGATACATTTTTAAAGTTTTATTTTATAATGTATATTTGATTGGGACTTCCCTGTGGGCGTGGCACAGTGGTTAAGAATCCGCCTGCCAATGCAGGGGACACAGGTTCCATCCCTAGTCCGGAAAGATCCCACGTGCCACAGAACAACTAAGTCCGAAAGCCACAACTACTGAGCCTGCATGCTGCAACTACTGGAGCCTGTGCACCTACAGCCCATGTTCCAAAACAAGAGAAGCCACCGCAATAAGAAGCCCGCGCACCACAACAAAGAGTAGCCCCCACTCACCACAACTAGAGAAAGCCCGCACGCAGCAGTGAAGACCCAACACAGACAAAACTTAAAAAAAAAAAAAATCAGCTTATATAATGTATGCTTGATTAGCATTGTGATTGGTGACAGCTTTTTCATGTAGAACTGTTGCAAAGATGTGGATGCGTATGTACAGGATATAGAATTTTTCATGCAGAATTGATGCAAAGTTGTGGATGCTTATGTACAGGATATAGAAACTGACTAGTACATATATTGATTCAAATTAAGATTAAATGCTTTTTAGGAATGGAAAATAACAGAAAGTAAAACTAGAGAATAATTGGGAAAACTAGAGGAGAGTTATGTGGATCGTTATTATATATCCATACATTTCCCAATACATAGTAGGCACGCCATAAAAACTTCCAAATTAAAAAAAATTAAAAAACAAAACAAAAAAGTCTTCCAGAAAGTAACTGAGAGCTGCTAATTTACATTTTCTAAGTACTGACAGTATTAGTAAAGTAGGAAGCTAGACTGTGAGCTCCTTCAGGACAGAGAACTTGTTTTATATATCTTTATGCTTCACATGGTGCCTGGTACATCATAGGTACACAACATATATTGAACTGATTCAGTTAAAACTGGATTTTAATTAAGACACTGACACTACTGAAGAAAAAGGACAGAATGTAAAAATGATTACTAAAGGAAACAGCACAGAATAATTAACTATAGGCCAGGTTTCTCTCAATCAAAAAACAAAGTTATCAGTGTGGTTTACAAAAAAGCTTCGCTAAAGTTTTTACATTTATAACATTAATTGAAAGATTCAGGGAAAAAGCCATAGCAGCAGAGAGCTGAACAAAAATAAATAAATAAATAAAAGTAAATAACAGCTAGAAATGATAGAAACAAAGTAGCAAGAAAGTTATAGGAAGTATAAAATTAATTCAAAATACTGCAGAATGTTGTTTTGATATGAAATCAAAAATTCTAAAGAGTACGGCATAGAAAACAAACTTATGGTTACCAAAAGAAAAATGGGGGAGATAAGTTAGGAGTTTGAGATTAACATATACACACTACTGTATATAAAATAGATAACCAAAAAGGACCTATTGTATAGCACAGGGAACTATACTCAATATTTTGTAATAACCTGTAACAGAAAAGAATCCGAAAAAATATATATATATAAACATACATAGGTATATACATATATCTGAATCACTTTGCTGTACACCTGAATCTAATGCAACGTTGTAAATCAACTATACTTCAATAAAAAAATTAAAATAAAAAGATGGCCCTGAAAACCATCATTATGACAGAAATTTGCAATATTGTGTACTATTTTTTTGTTGTTAGTTTCTGCTTTATATCTTGTGTACTGTCTAGAGTGGGATAAATTAAAAGAATGAGAATAACATTTAGCTCTTATCTGGACTTGTAGTACAAAACTTTGTTCAGTACTCCCCTCATCTACTTCCACTATGTCTATTTATTATGGTACTTACCTCATCCTGCCTTATATTTTGTTTACAGTTAAATACAATTAGATATTTTAGTTCTTCAAAGGCAAAGATCTTATTATATTCATTTTTTCATTTTTTGTTTCTTATATTTGATAAATATTTTTTTCAAAAGTGAATTTATAAGGAAAGCAAGCAGTTGCACCAAAGTACTAGTCTCTAGCCTTCCCTTCTTGGGGTTTTGGGGAGATAGTAGTTATAGATTCTAGAACTAGAATTCTAGAATCTAGAATAATTTTGCTACTGTTCTTGACCCCCTTTTTACAGACATGATGCAAATTCTGTTAATAAAATATTAACCTATTTAGACAGGCAATACCTATTTAGGAATAATACAATATGTGTAGTAGAGAAAGAATTGATTTGGGATTAGTTAAGTATTAAAACCTGGTTCCTTCATTTGTTTGCCATGTGGAATTAAGCAAATAGTTTAACACTTCTGAGCTTCATGTTTTTTTCACATATATAATTAGCATAAAAATTCTTCACAGAGAGAATCAAATGAGATTAGATAGATGAAACTGCTTTGTAAACAAAAGTTATATAAATCTAAGTGAAACCTAAGTACTTCATTATTGTGATATTGTTCTACCTGTTATTGTTGTTGTTTCTAATCTGTTTTTTTTTCTTTTAAATAATTAGTGGGAGAGAAAGTGCTCAGAGAAGTAAAGAACATGATCCAGCACGCGCACACACACACACACACACACACACACACACACACACACACACACACAAATGTGTTTGCAGAGAAATACACAGAAGTTATTGAGTGTAAATGGAACCTCTGCATGCGGTTCATGTGGAGGGACACCAACCACCTTTCAAGAAGACCTAAAGGGCTTCCCTTCCCTGGTGGCGCAGTGGTTGAGAGTCCGCCTGCCGATGCAGGGGATATGGGTTCTTGCCCCTGTCTGGGAGGATCCCGCATGCCGTGGAGCGGCTGGGCCCATGAGCCATGGCCGCTGGGCCTGCGCGTCCGGAGCCTGTGCTGCACAACGGGAAAAAAAAGACATAAAAGTATATATTCCAGATTTGGTAAATCACTTTCCAAGGAAGTATTTTTTGTTGTCTAATATAGGAAGACAACTACTCCATCTGTAGTTCCCTTGTCTTCACTACCAAACTCCATGTCCAGGCACACTTACCACCATCCCCAAGGAACATATCAAATGGGCTTTTCAAAGACATGAATATAGGGACTTCCCTGATGGTCCAGTGGTTGAGACTCTGCGCTTCCACTGCAGGGGACACGGGTTTGATCCCTGGTCCTGGAATTAAGATCCCACATGCTGTGTGGCATGGCCAAAAAAAAGACATGAATAAAGTGTATTATTGATTTTTATGATACAGACATATCTCAGCAATGAGAATAATAAAAATGAAGGAAAAGGCTAACCTTAATATCACTTCCCATCCCAAAATTGTCAATTACTTCAGCCGTTTCTCATAAGAGCCTATATTTATATTTCTTTTCCACATTTCAGGAGGGAAAGCATCACTTCTCATGGGTCTACCCATGAGAAAAAAGCCTGAAGTTTTCTTTCACCTATCCAACTTGAACCAGTTATTTCGATAAGGCAGATGCCATGTGCTGATTGCCACAGACCTAAATTACTGCCTTCCCTGAGCAATAATGAAGATATGACCTGGTGGTAGTTAATACCACCTGAATTGCATGACTGCTATGCAATGGGACAGGATGGGTTTCACAAGGGAAAACCTCAGAATGGCTAGGAAGAGGGAAGAAAGGTAATGGATTCTGAGTAGTGAGTCAACAAATGTTCACTATCACGTATTATGTAAAGAGTTCATACTCAGTATGAGCTTACCACAAAAGAGATAAAATAAAATGGAATGTTCACTTTGACACACTAATTCTATTTCTGTGTTTTTAATCCCATAAAAATACAAAAATGTACAAGGGTACAAAGATACTTACTGTACCACAGTTTTTAGTAGAAAGAGATTGGGAATAGATTAAATTATGATATCTCAATACAATGGACTACTGTGTAGCCATTGAAAAGAATGAGGTAGATTTATAGGTACTGGCATGTAAAAACATTCACAACATAATTTCATCTGAAAATTCATGTTGTAGGAAAATCTGTGTAGTGAGATTCTTTTTTCTTGCATGTATATACTAGTATATGCATAGGAAAAAGCCTGGAGAGATATACAACAAACTATAAATATGGTTACCTGTGGAGCGGGAAAATGGGGAAGGGAAGTCTTTGCTTTTTGCAAACTTTTATATTGTTTGAACTTTTTTTTTTTTACCGAAAGCATGAATTTATTTTAAAATTAAAAGGCCAGGGACTTCCCTGGTGGTCCAGTGGTCAAGACTCTGTGCTTCCACTGCTGGAGGCATGGGTTCGATCACTGGTTAGGGAACTAAGATCCCGAGCGGCATGGCCCTCCCCAAAAAAATTTGGATAATTTTTTTTTTTTTTTTTTTTTTTTTTTTGCAGTACGCGGGCCTCTCACTGTTGTGGCCTCTCCCGTTGCGGAGCACAGGCTCCGGACGCACAGGCTCAGTGGCCATGGCTCACGGGACCAGCCGTTCCGCGGCATGTGGGATCTTCCCTGACCGGGGCACGAACCCGCAACCCCTGCATTGGCAGGCGGACTCTCAACCATTGCGCCACCAGGGAAGCCCTGGATAAATTTTTTAAATTGGAAAATATGTCACCTTATTATTTGTAACACAGGCAATAATGTGGAAGAATATTAATATGAGTAATGAGTCTAACTGGTTGTATGACAGCATTAAAAGAAAAATCTTCCAGTTTATTCTTCCCTTTACCCATGTATTTATGAGGCATATGCAGAAAAGAGGTAACATAGCAGGCCTGAGACTGCTGGCCTTAGGAAGTCCTGCTTGCAAGATTGGCTGGTATCTAGGAATTTGAGTGATAAACAGTTCCCTACACTGATATAAAACTTTCCCTAAATGATGAGAGTGACTCACTGGGCCTAAAATGTTTGTGCAAAAAATATGGTTTATGTTAAGCACGTGCTTTCCTTCTAGGAGTCTGGACTTTTAGTATGTATTAGGCATAGGGTGCCTACATGATCAGCAGGACTGAATTTCTTATGAGTGTCCCTGGTAGACAACATTTCACACATGTTGTCAGATCTCAATGCTGGAAGAATTGTGTCCTGTGTGACTCCACTGAGAGAAGACTCATGGAAGTTGATGCCGGGTTTCATTCAGACTTTGCTCCATGTGCCTTTTCCCTTTGCTGATTTTGCTTTGTATCCTTTTGCTGTCATAAATCATAGCTGTGAGTATGACTATATGCTGAGTCCTGTGAGTCCTAGCAAATCACAAAATCTGGGGGTTAACTTGGGGATCAGAAACTCTTGGAGAGCTTGAGATAAATATAAATTACAGTGCCCGCCCTCATAAATTTGTATCCTAGTTGAGCTCGATCAGACATACATATGTCATACATTTAAATTACAAAAAAGATAACTGACTAAAGGTTAAGATGAATGATATAGAGCACAAATTCTGAAGGAGTTCAGATGAGGTTGAGATAAATGTAAGCAGGTATCCTTGGAGCAGTTTGGAACAAAGAATAATTAACCAAAGCAGGGAGGAATGGGGTGGAGGGGACATAATACAGACTGAAACACTAACAAAGAAATTAAATGGAGGAATTCATTTAATATCCAGTATTAACTGACTCCGCTTACGCTTCCATAGCCTCACAGCTTTAAAAATTGAGCTGAGCAAATTAGGTAACAATTTATACTGTTACACCTAATACTATTTCAAAAACATGAGTTCATTTACACTTTCACTAGTAACAGATCCTCTGTAAACTAGAGAATCTCAAACTCTTGCCTCAGTTTTGTTTTGGTTTGTTTGTTTTAAAATTTTGAGCCAGAATCTCCTCAGCAATAAATTTCACATAAAAGTTCAGAATTCTGGTTTCTCTTGATATGTTTTAAACTTTGGCAACAGAGGCCACACGTTTCTGAAAGGCAAAAATCAGCGGGAGCTGAGTAACAGCTGTCCCATTTAATAAGGGAAGGCTACTCTCCAATTTCTCAAAATCTTTATATTCACATCATATATACATTTTTGAATTCCACACCCACACATGGAACTCATATATGTTATATGTCTGACCACTGTGTCTCGTTGTTATTTGAGTTTTTTAGCCATTGTATTAGACTGTAAACTTGCTCTTATTCCCTACTATATCCTGGCAACTTACTCGTCAGCTGGCACATTGTCTGTGCTTACTATCTATTTGTTGAACAAATGAATGATTAATATATGTCACAATGTGAACTCAATATGGGGAAATGATTAATTGTCCGCAACGATGTTTTTGCTTATTAACATAGCTATAGGATAATAATCCCCTAATTGTTACTCTACTCTTCCCATTCCCTACCTCCAACCATGCCTTCTGTTTCTCTCTTTTAAGTTTTCTGCCTTTTTCAAAATCAGTCATCTCTTCTCTTGGTTCTAGGTGCTCCACTTTATTTTCCTTTTTTTTTTTTTTAATTGAAAAGAAGTCCTTAATAAGTGTCATTGGTCGCTATTTCAAATAATTCAGCATCTCTCCAACTGAAGGTTTGAGGAGCTCCTTAGAAAAGGAGAGCTAAAATATCAAAAAAAACTATTTAGTGGTAGTCACTTTCTAAATAAATTAATGGGTTAAAGTGATAAAGTGACCAAATGTCCTGGATTAGTTAGCTCAGTACTCAGCTCCTCCTTTTTGTCCTGGTGAAACTGGCCCAGATTCCCTTCAAGATTAAGTGTTCTGCAAGTTCTTGCCATCTGAAAACTGGGAGGCTGTCACACTGTAGGTTAAATGGCTGAGAAGGTTAGGATCTTCAGTCCAGGGAGATTATAAAGCCAGTGTAATATCCAGGCACTATTTTTCTTGAGACAAATTTCAAAAGATGTTAATTTAGAAAATGTATTTGACTGGGATATAATTCCAAAAGGCAGAAGATGTGGACTGAGATTATTAAAAATTGAGATCTTAGTGGAGTCTGAATTCTGGAATGACATTGTACATGTAAGAGATAAAAACAAATAAAATTATTGAGCCCTCTTACATTGCAGGTATTATGCAGGAGGTTTTAGGTGTATTCTTTCATTTTGTAATTTAATTCTTATCCCACCCATTTTACAGATGAGTTAATTAAAGAACTTGCTCCATAACACACAACTAATAAGTGGCAGAACCAAAATACCAACCCCAGTCTTTCTGACTCTTAAGCCCATATTTTTACCAAAGAAAAAATGGCAAAGGTACAGAAAAGCAGTCAATATTAAGAACAACTGGATAGCAAGGACTTAGCAAGTGAGAGGCCAGGGGCCAGAAACTCAATACCTGGATGCTCAGGAATGAAAGACCACTCTTGTTCCAGGGGCTAATGATATATTTATTTCATGACTAATAAAATATAAAGTCTATGTAAAAATGTTTTTCTTTGGAAGCCTAGATTTTAACCTTAAAACCCTAAAGTAGTGTGTGTCATTAACTAATATGTGATGTTGGGCAAGTAACAGACTGTTAGAGCCTCAAATTCCTTATTTAAAAAAATGGAGACCATAATGCTTAACTCAAATAGTGATGATTGACTACAACAGTAAAAGTTAACCTGCTTAGCCTGGAGTATGGGTTCAATAAATGTTAGCTAGTAGTAGTAGTAGTCATCATCATCATCATTGTTGCTGTTGTCTCCTTAAACTTCGTTAATTTACCTCATGAATGAAACTAGGAATGTTTTTATGACTCACCAAAGTGACTGGGAAATGCTTTTTTAGATGAGCAATCCATCTTAAGCTCTAATCTGAAATTGAGGTAAAAGGAAATTCTGCACATAATCACTGTGGTAGATTACTTGCAAAGACGGCCACAATAATTTCTTCCATCCCTACATATACACCTCTTTGCAATGTGACTTTGCTACTCCTCCATAAGGATGTAGAATTTATTTTCCCATCTCTTATGTTGGAGCTGGCCATGTGACTTGCTTTGACAAAAGAATGCAGCAGAAATTACATTGTACAACTTTGAAGTTTAGGCTTCAAGAGCCCTTGCATCTTCGACTCATTCTCTCGTGAAAGCCAGATGCTATATAAAGAAGTCTGGAATACCCTGCTGGAGATACATGCCCCAGCCAATAGCCACCACCAGCATCTGGACATGTGAATGAAGATAACTAGGCCACTCAGCCCTGGTCAAGCCTGCAGCAGATTACTGCATTCACATAAATGAACCCAGACAAGGCCAGCAGAAGGACCACCCAGCCAAACTCAACCCAAATTGCTGACTCACAGAACTGTGAGTAAATAAATGGCTGTTATCTTAAGTCAGTAAGTTTTTGAGTGGTTTATTACACAGCAACAGAAATCTATAACAATTACCATGTTTGAATCATTTTTCAAATTATTAATATTTATTAAATGAGTACCATAAACAAGGCATCAGGCTAGGTACAGAAAGTGAGTCAAAATATGTAAAGTTTGGCCACTGTCTTGAAATGAATTTATAATCTATATCAGGAGGTGATAAAGTATTTAAATAACAATAACACAAGACAATATATTAGAAGAGCCATAGAGTCACACAACTATATTGTTGTAAGAATTAAAAAATAGGGTAATTTCTGCTGGAGGTGATAAGGGAAGGATTTATCATGAAGATAATATTAGAGTTAAGCCTTGAAGGATTTTGACAGTGGAGTAGGAGGAAAAGAAATTCTAAGGGAAAGAAAAATGACCTGAGGATAACTGTGGTCTTGGTAAAGAGCAAAGAGTGCTCAGAAACTTGCCAATACTTTTTGTTGGATTATAGTATATATATAGATGTGGGAGAACAATTCTTCAACAAATATCAAGTCACAACTTCATTCCAGGCACTGCCTACTACTACATTATTATGTATTGATGATAGATGTGGAAGCTGAACTACAGATGTGAAGGCCAAGTCACTAGTCCAAGTTCACAGCAAGTGGGGGACCAGGGTTTGAATGCAACCAGTCGGACTCTAGAGCCACTCTACTACTGGGCAGTGTCTTGGCTAAGTTAAAAAGTTAGTTACTTAAGGAAAAACAACAAAAAAAAGGCTGGCACCAAACTAAATACCCATTTAACAGTTGCAGTGAAAACAAATCAACAAGGAAGAAATTCAAACACTTAATATTGAGCAGAAAAATCAAATTAAGAAGAATAAATGCAGGGACTTCTCCGGTGGCGCGGTGGTTAAGAATCTGCCTTGCAATACAGGGGACACGGGTTCGAGCCCTGGTCCGGGAAGATCCCACATGCCGTGGGGCAACTAAGTCCGTGCGCCACAACTACTGAGCCTGTGCCCTAGAGCCCACGAGCCACAACTACTGAGCCCATGTGCTGCAACTACTGAAGCCTGCGTGCCTAGAGCCCATGCTCTGCAACAAGAGAAGCCACCGCAATGAGAAGCCCGTGCGTAGCAGCGAAGACCCAATACAGCCAAAATAAATAAATTAATTAATTTAAAAAAAAAGAAGAATACATGCAGTATGATTATATTTGTGTAAGGTAAAAACCAGGCAACTATACAGCATATTTACATATGTTAATGTATAAACAAAACTAAAATGAAAAGAAAAAAATGATGAGTACAAAATTCAGGATAAATTTTCTGGAGGTCCAGTGGTTAAGACTCTGCACTTCCACTGAAAGGGTTACAGGTTCGATCCCTGGTCGGGGAACTAAGATCCCGCAGGCCGCGGGGGCGGGGCGGGGGGGGGGGGGCCAAAAAAAAACCCCCAAAATTTAGGATAGTGGCTTCCTCTAGAGGGGGAGAAAAGAATTTGAGATTAGGGAGGGGGTCACAGAGTGCTTCAAGGAACTGGTTACATTAGTTTTTCTTAAAATAGATGCTGTTTATTTTATTATTTTTCTTTAAATTATATATATGTTATACAGTTGTTCCTTAGTTTCCTGGGGGTGCGGGGTAGGTTCCAGGAACCACCCCCCCCCCCCCCGCCCAATACCAAAAGCCAGGATGCTCAAGCCTGTTACATAAAATGACATAGTTTTTGCATATAACCTACTCACATCCTACCATACACTTGAAATCATCTCTAGATTACTTACAACACCTAATACAATGTAAATGCTATGTAAATAGTTGCAGGCCATGTGGCAAATTCAAGTTTTGCTTTTTGGAACTTTCTGGAATTTTTTTCCAAATATTTTCCATCTGCTGTTGGTTGAATTCGGATGCAGAACAACGGATACGGAGGGCCCATTGTATACATCTTGTTTACATGATATATGTATAAATCTAATAGATTTCACACAACAAAAAGTACCACAGGGTTCAAAAGAGGGTAGTTAGGAATTGAAATGAATCAGATGGGAAAGCATTTCAGAATGAGGAACTGGCCGAGGCCCAGAGGCAGGAAAAGGGGTGGGGAACAGTAAGAGGGAAACAGGGAGTAAGTCATTTTTGCAATAGCCTACACTTGTAGGGGAGTAGTGGTGGGGAAAAGCTAGATAAAGTTGTGGACAGAATGTGGAGAGTCTTGGAAGCACTTGTAAACCTCACATTGTAAACAATGGAGTCTTTACTTCAATTAGTATTCCTTAGTTTTGGGCAACAAGAAACAAGAAACAATTACGGCTATTCCAAGTAAAAAGAGAAAGAGAAGAGAGAAAAAAAAGATAGGGAGATAGATAGTAGGAGAGAGAAAGAGAGAAGGAGGGAAGGAGAAAACAGAAGCAGAAAAATAGAGAAATAGACTGAACAGTTTTGGGATAGGTTATCAAGTAAGTGACCAGTCCAGGAACCTGGTAGTTCTGAGGATCTCAATGAAATAAACTGATAGAGCAGCTCTTTAGAACACTCAATTCTTACTACCTTCTACCCCAGTGTGTTTCCATCCAAGATTCCAGTTTCTAGGAGAGTATGGTTAACCTAGTGCTTCCACCTCTGTGATCTGGGAAGCAGGGTTCTGTGCTTGCAGCTCATGAGAATACAGGAAGCGAAGTCGAGTAGAATTAAAAAAAAAAAAAAAAAGGCCCAGTCTGAATTGCTCAGGAAGTATGGTATTACTGAGCAAAACCTAAGGATTCCTTTATTCAAACATTAGTTCTTCAGATTAGACATGTCAACATGTACTAATTTAATTAAATCTCTGGAACTGATGATTTCATCACAATGAGCTAACAGTTTCGTTTTCGGTGACCTTAAGTTTTTGTACGCCTCTACAACTGCTGTCCTCTCATAATAATTACTAAATTGGGACCCATTACTTCTGTGATGGAACTCAGATCAACCAGCCTTTGCGGAAGACCTGGCAGAAAATGCTGAAAGAAATATAAGAAAACTATGACACCGTAAGATGGCCCTGAGAAGTAGCCGAGCGACCCCAGGCTGCAGCGGTCCCTCCAGTGAGTTGATAGCCTAAGTTCCCTGCTAAAGAGCTCCCAGGGTCAGCGAAGTCGACTGAGCGACCGGTCCCCATGGCAGACGTAGGCCGAACTGCGCACTGGGAAATGTAGTTCCATGGGGAAGGGACGGAGTGGCGGGAGCCGCACACGCGCACTAAGAGCTCAGGGCAACAAAGACGGCGGCGTGTGCGCACGCGCCTGAGGAAAGTCTCGGGAGGGCGTGCGCGTACGCGTGCGCGCCCGGCCGCGGTTCTGAGCTACCGAGCGGCTGAGAGGACAGAGAGGGAGGGGCAGGAGCTACCGACCGCAGGAGGAGGAGAAGGGGTTGTGCTCCTGGCCGAGCAAGGAGAAAGGGGCGGGGCTGGAGAGCAGCGCGCCGGGGTGCCGAGCTCCTGGGACCGGCGGGCGCGTGGGGGTCTGTGGCCCTTGCCGTCCCAGTGGCCGCCGCCGTCGCTTGGCTGCCGTCGGTCTGCGGGAGGCGGGTTATGGCGGCGGCGGCAGTGGGAGCTGTGAATGAGTTCTCCGGGTGGACGAGGGAAGAAGAAAGGCTCCGGCGGCCCCAGCAGCCCGGTGCCTCCCAGGCCTCCGCCCCACTGCCTGGCCCCCTCCCGCCCCGCCCCAAGGCCGGCCCCTTCGCCCCAATCGCCGCATAAGCGAAACCTGTACTACTTCTCCTACCCGCTGTTCGTAGGCTTCGCGCTGCTGCGTTTGGTCGCCTTCCACCTGGGGCTCCTCTTCGTGTGGCTCTGCCAGCGCTTCTCCCGCGCCCTCATGGCCGCCAAGAGGAGCTCCGGGGCCGCGCCGGCGCCGGCCTCGGCCTCGCCCCCGGCGCCAGTGCCAGGCGGGGAGGCCGAGCGCGTCCGAGCCTTCCACAAGCAGGCCTTCGAGTATATCTCCGTTGCTTTGCGCATCGATGAGGACGAGAAAGGTAACTGGGGGCCTGGGGGGAGGGGGCGGCGGCGCCGGGAAGAAAGCGGTGGGGTCGACGAGGGAGGGCAACACCTGCGTCCCTTTCCTGCGGGAGCCGGCGGTGCTCCTCCGTAATTGATCTGCCCAGTGAGACTGCTTCCTCGGGTTAGACCCTCATCCTCCACGATTCTCGGTTAAACACCTCTCTTCTCTCAGGCACCCTAGCCGGTGACTTTGTTTCAGACACTAGCCTACACCTACACTTCTGCATGACCCAAGTCCCTATGAGACACCCAGACGTGCTGGTGACAGTGACAGTTGTCCTAGAGTGACCACACAGATCCTTTCTAGCGCTGTAAACAGTGAGTGGCTTCCTCTGAGCCAGGTTTTCCAAAAGGTTTTGATATCGAAGAAGCTGTGCCTTGTTATAGGCTTTTAGTGAAAGCAGAGTACTGTAGTGTCAGAAAAAAAGAACAAATGGTGACTCAGTTTTGAAAGGAACAGCTGCATATGATTACAGCTGAATTTGCACTATTTTTAAAAGTTTCATAACAGTCATTTTTATGAATGTAATGACTTCTAAGTATTTTTCAGTAAAGTTCTATTTTAGTATAAAACTTTTGCTCCTGGTTAATTTGATCTTATCTAAGTAAGTATTCCAAGGTAACCTCTAAATTTTTAAATTGAAATATTGAGTGAGGACTTCCCTTGTGGGGCAGTGGTTAAGAATCCGCCTGCCAACGCAGGGGACACGGGTTTGATCCCTGGTCCGGGAAGATCCCACATGCCGTGGAGCAACTAAGCCCATGCACCACAACTACTGAGCCTGCGCTCTAGAGCCTGCAAGCCACAACTACTGAAGCCTACGCGCCTAGGGCTGGTGCTCCACAACAAAAGAAGCCACTGCAATGAGAAGGCTGCACTTGCAGCAATGAAGAAGACTCAATGCAGCCAAAAATAAATAAATAAATAAATATTTAAGAAATTGAGTGAATAGGATTAATTTATAATACCATTTTACAATAAAATTTAAAGATTTCTATTTCTGAATGAAAGCAAGGGTACTACATCCTTCAGATTTCTTTTAAGCTAACGTTTTTTAGTCTTTCTATAGGCTAGGCACTGTGTGCTCTTAGCTTTACATGTGTTACCTGTTTAGTCCTCAGAGTTACCCTGTGAGGTGAAGGTACTGTTAGTATCAGCATTTTACAGATGAACAAACTGAGGTTCAAAAGATTAAAGCAGGTCATTCCAAACCTATGCTAATTGCTAATGCCAATTTTTTTTATGGAGTTAGAAGGAGTCTTATAGCATTTTGAAAATCCCTCCTTTTGTCCCAACTCCAGTATGCTGAGATCTTCTTTTCCCTCTAACTACTCATTTTCATTGTCCATTAGTTTAAAAAAAAAAAAAAAAGCAATCTGCAGTTCATTTGTAGTGTCTCCACTACCAACTCCGGAAACTGTTCTAGAATGTCGGTTTTGTTGAAACTTATTTCCTTTGTGAGGCCTTGGACTGAGAAGTAGGATATAAGGAAAGAGGCAGGTATTCATGGGTTTTGGAGTGTAAGGACAGAGTGGAGGTTAAGAACGTTGAAGAAAGGAGGCGTGGGGCTTCCCTGGTGGCGCAGTGGTTAAAAATCTGCCTGCCAATTCTGGGCACATGGGTTCAATCCCTGGCCTGGGAAGATCCCACAGGCTGTGGAGCAACTAAGCCCATGCGCCACAACTACTGAGCCTGCGCTCTAGAGCCCATGCTCTGCAACAAGAGAAGCCACGACAATGAGAAGCCTGCGCACCACAATGAAGAGTAGCCCCCACTTGCCTCAACTAGAGAAAGCCTACGCGCAGCAACGAAGACCTAATGCAGCCAAAAATAAAAACAAATAAATAAATAAATTTATTTTTTAAAAAAAGGAGGCACATTTAAGAAAAGAATACCGGGCTTCCCTGGTGGCGCAGTGGTTGAGAGTCCGCCTGCTGATGCAGGGGACACGGGTTCGTGCCCCAGTCTGGGACGATCCCATATGCCGCGGAGCAGCTGGGCCTGTGAGCCATGGCCGCTGAGCCTGCGCGTCCGGAGCCTGTGCTCCGCAACGGGAGAGGCCACAACAGTGAGAGGCCCGCGTACCGCAAAAAAAAAGAGAAAAAAATACCTTGTGTTTTGGGAGGGAAGTCTTTAATCGCTTCATTCTTTTTTTAATATATATTTAAAATATTTATTTATTTATTTTTGGCTGCGTTGGGTCTTCGTTGCTGCCTGTGGGCTTTTTCTAGTTGTGGCGAGTGCGGGCTGCTGTTTGTTGAGGTGCACAGGCTTCTCATTGCGGTGGCTTCTCTTGTTGCGGAGCACAGCCTCTAGGCGTGTGGGCTTCAGTAGTTTTGGCTTGCAGGCTCAGTAGTTGTGGTGCCCGGGCTTAGTTGCTCTGCGGCATGTGGGATCTTCCCGGACCAGGGCTCAAATCCCTGTCCCCGGCGTTGGCAGGCGGATTCTTAACCACTGCGCCACCAGGGAACTCCATGTTGCTTCATTTTTTATCTCTAAGGAGCATCCACGATCTCCTAGGGAGGATGAAGAAGCATACCATTATCCCTTCCTAGAGAAGCACTGTTTTATTGCACTATTTTATTATAATAGAGTCCTTTGAAGTTTACTAATCTAGGTCAAAAGTTGTTTTAGAATAGAGGGAATATATTTAAGGGTAGATCAATTCCAGTAAATACAAGGAAATTTTGTTAACACTG
This sequence comes from Aethalodelphis obliquidens, assembly GCF_003676395.1. Classification (NCBI taxonomy): domain Eukaryota; kingdom Metazoa; phylum Chordata; class Mammalia; order Artiodactyla; family Delphinidae; genus Aethalodelphis; species Aethalodelphis obliquidens. Next base: position 18,424,780 of record NW_020837956.1, on the reverse strand, counting down.
GGTGATGGGAGTTGGGAGGTAGCATAAGAGGTCAAGGAAAACTTAGGTATTAAAAAAAAGGATCCTGGACTCTTAGATTTAAAGAGAAATCAGTTCCATGTGAGGGGTAAGTAATGGAAGTGGAATTCAGACCTTGGGTTTCATGCTGGTGACTTATCTTTGGGTATCACATATATACCTCTATCTATTATATTTAATTCCTCTTAAAATATTTACTGTAAATATTTTCAGCAATCTCTGTACCACGTATTTCACTCTCAGCTGATAATGTTTCTATTCAAAGGTTTTGCTTTATTTATACAGTTAGTTTATAAAGTGGACAGCAGAACAGGCAATGATAACTCTAGTTTGAATTCTACAACTGATGCATTATATGAGAAAATAAATTAGATCAAACCGAAACAAATTAGTTATATTAATTTTCCTTTGACAGTGAAGTAAAACTGAGTTTACGTTGTCGTGGTTCTCTTCTATCTCAAATTTTTCCTTTAGCATATTGAAAATTTTTTTACTTTACCTTTAATTCAGTGGTTGCCGGAGTTCACATTTGAAGTCTATTTGCCTCTCAGCCATCCTTGACAATACAGAACTTAATTTCAGAAGAATTTTATTCTCCCTCTTTCCTACTGCATCAAAATACATACGAACAAATTGAAATGAATTGGATAGTGTTCAAAGGTTTCCTAACTCTGTAGTTAGCCCTAAACCATTAAGGGGCTAGTAATGTCATGCAGTCCCTTTCTGTTAAAAACTTGACCTAGCTTCTAAATATACTGAAAGCCACTTTATTTCATCAGGTGAAGTGGGCTATTTCAGCCTGTAGTGATATTAGTTAATTGACACATTTGGTGCCTTCAAATAATAAAGGCCAAATTAAATCTTATTTTAACAAGGTAATACATAAATGTGGTTTATAAGGTGGCTGTTTATTTTGAATTTTATTCTTTTTTATGGCATACTCAACTTTGACACTGAATTTTCATAAAGGCCTAAATTTATCTGAAACCAAGCAATTTTTTAAAAAAATAAATTTATTTTTTCTCTGCGTGTGGGCTTTCTCTAGTTGCGGTAAGCGGGGGCTACTCTTTGTTGCGGTGTGCGGGCTTCTCATTGCGGTGCCTTCTCTTGTTGCAGAGCACGGGCTCCAGGTGCGCGGTTTTCAGTAGTTGTGGCACATGGGCTCAGTAATTGTGCCTTGCGGGCTCTAGAGTGCAGGCTCAGTAGTTGTGGCGCACGGGCTTAGTTGCTCCACGCCATGTGGGATCTTCCCGGACCAGGGCTCGAACCCATGTCGCCTGTATTGGCAGGCGGATTCTTAACCACTGCGCCACCAGGGAAGCCCCTGTTTGTTTTATATGAAGCAGGTTCTCTGTCTTTTAATTCCAAGGGCCCCTTGGAATACTTGGGGGAGGAGAGAAGGTTGTAATAGTGGTTCTTTGGATTAACCAGAACATGACCTAACATGCTTTGGGTGGCTCCTGCTGAGAGACAAGCCTGGGGTCTCCTGAGTAATACAGTGGTGCAGGTTCTTCAGGTGTGGCTCAGTTACCTCAAGTGTGTAGGACTTGACAGACAGTAAGGGCCCAATGTATTGTATGAAAGAGAGAGAGCCAGTTTCTTAGGATAAGATAGGGCTGCAGCATCTGGCATCAAAGATAGAAGTTATCTAAATAAAATCCTTTTTTATTTATTCCTAGTCAGTTTATATTTAAAATGGAAGGTTTTTAAAAAAATTAATTACCATGTACTATAATTTCATATAATCCAATGTAGTACTTTATTTAAAACACACAAAATACTTGCTTATCCACATCTATTTTCAGAAGGTGAAGCTAGAGATTAGAAATCAGAAGTATCAGATTTGGTATACTTTCTTTTATTCCTAAAAACTATTAGATACCATTTTGAAAGGATTGATTTCAGACAATTTTCTTGTGCCTAATTTCTGCTTTAAATGATTAGAACAAGGAAAGAATTATTCTGATGGATGGACATTCTGATAATATGATACTTTTCCCAGAGAATAACATTATTTTTTATTAAATAAACAATAAACACTTTATATTTCTCTTCAAGAATATTTAGTGGCATTTGCACTAAAGAGACAAAAAGGCAGCCACTTTTACAAACTTCATTCCTTGTTCTGTTTTTAGCTGATTTTTATTGCAGTTTATATTCTTCCTAGTACAGAATACAGTTGAACTGTATAAAACTCACCTGGTAACTAGATTCCTAAGATTATTGTTAGTCATCCTGATGACAATTAAGGGATAGTCAGTAAACGGATATTAAATTATTGAAGAAGGATCTTCCCTAACCCTTCCTGCCTCTTTTTCACTATCTTATTCTCTGTGCTCTACCCAATAGTAGTTGGATTTTTCAATTATGGCAAAGTGTAGATTCTCTACTTTTCTACTCGTTTTCCACTCTCTTGACCTGTATAAGATCAGTGAAGGTATTAATCAGTGACCTAGGCTTTTTTTCTCTTGCTTTGTGAATTATTAACAAATGCTCATGCTAGACATCCTATAGAATAAAACATCTTTGAGCACACTCACATCTCAGTGGTTCATTCTGGTAGTGAGGAAAGAAAAATGTCAAAATCCACAATTTTCTTGGAACTAGTAAGTGTTTTACAGCTATATAGGTATAGCATAGACGTTATACTTATTCACATATCTTTCTGTTCTTTTGCAGATATTTTATGTTGCAGTAGAGAGGGAGAGAATTAGTTTGTTGTTCTTAAGTGGATTTTGTCAGTTCCTTTCAGTGAGCTTTCATTAGAACACCCATCTATGGCTGAACAAGTGGGATTTATTACTTATTGTAACCAAGAGAACACACACCATGGGGAACCATGGTGTATCTCAGGAAAAGGCTAAAAAGAACTTATAGAATTTGGGCTTGTATTAGGTGATTTTAAGGCGGATTGAAGGAAGCAGGGTTTTGCTCTGGATTGGATGTTTTCAGGAATTGGGGATAATTCTGTGATTAAGTATCTTAAATCTAACCCACAAAGAGAGAAGACTAGAGTGAGGATGAAGCTGCAATTGGTTAAGAAGTAGTCATTAGCCCGAAGAGGGGGATGTTTGGTGTTTCATGGCTTGGCCAATGTTCACATTTTGTCTGTGTTTAGACATGATTGTAGAGTGGTCTCATTTTTGTCTTCATCCATCATGATCACAGAGTGACCTTGTCTGATGTTGTTGTTCTGTGGAATTGTTTATACTCGGTAGAACACCAAGGCTTAGTTGTAATGTCAGGTCATTTCCTTGTTACACCAAGGCTTAGTTGACGATACCAGCTCCTCGATGTCAGGGGCTGCTTTTCTTTATCTCAGGTTTGAGAGTCTAATTTTATCGTTTTTAAATTGCAGTGCCTCTTATCCAAATTGACATTTGAATTCTGGCTCCACTGGATCTTGGACAAGTTACTTATTATTAGACTGAGATAATGTTTGTAAAATACTTAGTGTCTGCACATAGTAGGTCCTCAGAAAATGGGAACTATTGTTATTTATTTATTTATTTTACAAACTTTTAAAAAATTTTATTTATTTAATTTACTTATTTTTGGCTGTGCTGTGTCTTCGTTGCTGTGCACGGGCTTTCTCTAGTTGTGGCGAGTGGGGCTACTCTTCGTTGGGGGCTACTCTTTGTTGCGGTGCATGGGCTTCTCATTGCGGTGGCTTCTTGTTGTGGAGCACGGGCTCTAGACGCATGGGCTTCAGTAGTTGTGGCACAAGAGCTGAGTGGTTGTGGCTCACAGGCTCTAGAGCACAGGCTCAGTAGTTGTGCACGGGCTTAGTTGCTCCGCAGCATGTGGGATCTTCCTGGACCAGGGCTCGAACCCATGTCCCCTGCATTGGCAGGCGGATGCTTTTTTTTTTTAAGATGTTGGGGGTAGGAGTTTATTAATTAATTTATTTATTTTTGCTGTGTTGGGTCTTCATTTCTGTGCCAGGGCTTTTTCTAGTTGTGGCAAGCGGGGACCACTCTTCTTCGCAGTGCGTGGGCCTCTCACTATGGTGGGCTCTCTTGTTGCAGAGCACAGGCTCCAGACGCGCAGGCTCAGTAGTTGTGGCTCACGGGCCCAGTTGCTCTGTGGCACGTGGGATCCTCCCAGACCAGGGCTCGAACCCGTGTGCCCTGCATTAGCAGGCAGATTCTCAACCACTGCATCACCAGGGAAGCCCTGGCAGGCGGATTCTTAACCACTGTGCCACCAGGGAAGTCCCAAACTATTGTTATTAATTTTACAGTTCTTTTAAGGTTAACAGCCTCTAGAGGTTATGTTAGAACATTGTTAAACCTTGATACCTAGTTTTTACTACTCTTTTTATGAAACAGCAGCAGTCTAAATGAGATTTGAGGAAGAAGGCGTATTATCTGAAGAGTGATATAAAAATATTTTTGCTAATTGTGACCCTTTGTTCAGAAAAAACAGATGGAAGTCTCCCCTTAGCGTCGCTTAGTATCCTAGCTTTTTATTACAAAAGAGATGAAATGATTTTTTATTCTCATGTATGTACTCGTGTATGAATGCAAGCTCTTTTTTTTTTTTTTTTGCGGTACACGGGCCTCTCACTGTTGTGGCCTCTCCCGTTGCGGAGTGCAGGCTCAGTGGCCGTGGCTCACTGGCCCAGCTGCTCCCGCGGCATGTGGGATCCTCCCGAACCAGGGCACAAACCCGTGTCCCCTGCATCAGCAGGCGGACTCTCAACCACTGCGCCACCAGGGAAGCCCTGAATGCAAGCTCTTGATAGAGAATTGGAAAATACCAAAAATGCACAGAAGAAAATTAAAATTACCTACCATCCATAGTAAATTAAAAAAGACTTAAAGAAGACAAATTGATTGAAATTCTTAAGGTTTAAAGAAAATGTCCAAAACTGTAATGATTCCTTTACATGGGATTCAAAACCTTTCCAATTAAATGGGAAAAAATAAATCTTAACTTCAGAAATAAACCTTGATGGTTGAACATGAAAGCAAATATGGCCTTTTTTTGCTGAATTAAAACAGAGTAGAAAGGATCCTTTCTGTGATAGTGAACTATGAGAGAATTAATCAGGGGGCTGTTAGTCTGATGCTTCATGGTCTCTGTGGTTTATTGTGGATTAGCACACATTAAAATGTACTGTAAGATTTTTAAAGATACCCGTTATTCCGCTAATGTGACACTTGCAAGTTGCTAGCAAAAAATTGTGTAGGAAAATGGATGTACTTACTCTCTGGAATTGTTTGTAGAATGATGCTTAAGAAGGACTAAATAGATAAGTTAAAAGCAGTGGGCTTTATGAGCTAAAATACAACAGTGCATACAGTTCCGGAGTAGAAGGATTTATATTTATTAACAAATTTACTAAGTATGATAAAGGTAATTTTTTACATATCTCTTTATTAAAGTATTATCCCATGCCCTATTTCATTTGATCTTTGCTACAACTCATGAGGTAAAAGAAATGTCATCTTGTTTTTAGGTAAGGAGACTAAAACTCAGAGAAATTGCCAGACTTTGTCAAAGTCATACAGCTATTAAATGATGGAGAAAGACTTAAATCTCTGTCTTCTAACTCACATACTTGCAAACTGACATCCTACCTCGCTACCCAAACTACTCACGTTTTGACCCTTCTTGTGGCAATCTGGGTACCACTAACATGTGAGTGAAAAGATTCAGTTGATGATTCACAAATTAGTCTGCTATTCTTTTTTTTTTTAAACAGAATGTAGATTTACTTTTTTAAAAATTAATTAATTAATTTGGCTGTGTTGGGTCTTAGCTGCAGCACACGGGGTCTTCATTGTGAGATCTTTTGTTTCACGCATGGGCTCTTTGTTGTGGCGTGCAGGCTTCTCTGGTTGTGGTGCGTGGGCTCAGTAGTTGCGCATGTGGGCTTAGTTGCCATGCGGCATGTGGGATTTTAGTTCCCTGACCAGCGATTGAACCTGTGTCCCCTGCACTGGAAGGCGGATTCTTAACCACTGGACCACCAGGGAAGTCCCTCCACTATTATTATCTTCATTTAAAGATGGATAACATCAGTATTTTTGTTGCTTGTACAGTAACACAACTCTAAAATAATGCACAAATATAGAAAGTGAAAATCTTCTGTAATCTTATCCTTAGGGAGATGATTACTGATAAGTTTCCTGATTTTGTCTAGTTACATAAACGTAAATATTCATTAGAGGAAAAGAACCATGTTACATAGAAACTGATCTGTAACCTTTTTCACTTAATGTATGGGGACTCACTTTCCGTTTCAATATATTTAATCTTCCTCCTCTATTTTTTTCAGTTTTTAAGTACACTTTTATTAAAGCATACATAAAGTGCACAGTTAGTGTGTTGCTTAATGAATTATTAAACTGAGCACAGCAGTTTGAAACCCCACCAGGTCAAGAAATAGAATATTACTCCAGAAGCCTGCCTTTCTCATCCTCCCTTCTGCTCACTACCTTTCCCCACCCTTCACAAAGGTATCTTCAATTCCTAACTTCTTACACCATAAATCACCTTTGCCTGATCTTGAGCTTTATCAGTGAAATCATACAGTATGTGTTCTCTTTATGTATGGCTCCTTTTGCTCAACATTATGCTTGTCAGATTAATCCTTGAGGTTACTTGTGGCAGTAATTGTTCATTTTCATTGCTGTATACCAGGGAGCAGCAAACTGCCTATAATGGGTCATTTAGTAATTTTTTTTTATTGTAGTAAAAGATAGATAACAAAATTTGCCATTTTAGTCAATTAAAGTCTGCAAATCATTGGCATTAAATACATTCACAGTACTGTGTAACCATCACCACTATCCATTTCTAGAGCTTTTCATCATCCCAAACAGCAACTCTGCATCCATTAAACAATAACTCCCCATTTCCTCTTCTCCATACTCCCTTCCTCCCAGTCCCTGATTAACCTCTGTTCTGCTTTCTGTCTCTATGAATTTGCATATTCTGGGTACCTCATATAAGTGGAATCATACAATGTCTGTCCTTTTGTGTCTGACATTTCACTTAGCATTTCAATGTTTATCAGCCTTGTAGCATATAACAGATTTCATCCCTTTTTGAGGCTGAATAATATTCCATTGTATGTATATACCACATTTTGTTTATCCCTTCATCTGTTGATGGATATTTGGGTTGTTTCCATCTGTTGTTAATAATGCTACTATAAACATTGGTGTACAAGTCTCTGAGTTCCTTTTCAATACTTTTGAGTATCCACCTAGGAATAGAATTGCTGGATCATAAGGTAATTATTATGTTTAATTTTTTGAGTGACTGCCAAACTGCTTTCCACAGCAGCTTTGCATTTTTTAAGCATATTTTTAAAAATTAATTAATTATTTTCTTTAATCTTTGGCTGCGTTGGGTCTTCATTACCGCAAGTGTGCTTTCTCTACCTGCGGTGAGCGGGGGCTACTCTTTGTTGCGGTATGCGGGCTTCTCATTGAGGTGGCTTCTTTTGTTCCGGAGCACGGGCTCTAGGCACATGGGCTTCAGTAGTTGTGGCTCACAGGCTCTAGAGCGCAGGCTCAGTGTTTGTGGCTCAAGGGCTTAGTTGCTCTGCGGCATGTGGGATCTTCCCGGACCGGGGCTCAAACCCGTGTCACCTGCATTGACAGGTGGATTCTTAACCACTGCACCACCAGGGAAGTCCCCAGCTTTGCATTTTTACATTCCCAGCACCAGTGCACAAGGGTTTCTAATTTCTTCATGTTTGTTAGTTTCAAGATTTGCTTGTTTTATTTTTATTTATATTTATTTATTTTTACTTTATTTTTTCGTCTTTTGGCCACACCACGCGGCATGTGGGATCCTAGTTCCCCAACCAGGGATCGAACCCGAGGCCCCTGCATTGGAAGTGTGGAGTCTTAACCACTGGACCGCCAGGGAAGTCTCTGTCTTTTTAAATAATGGCCATATGTGAAGTGGTATTGCATCATGGTTTTGATTTGCATTTCACTAATGACTTATGATATCAAGCATCTTTTCATGTGCTTATTGGCCATTTGCATATCTTCTTTGGAAAAATGTCTATTCAAGTCCTTTGCCCATTTTTGCATTCTCTTGGTTTTTTGTTGAACCATTTAATAAATATTTCTCTCTTTTTTTGGAATTTTGAATTTTATTTTATTTATTTGTTTATGCAGCAGGTTCTTATTAGTTATCTATTTTATACATATTAGTGTATATATTTAATAATTATTTCAAGTGCTCTTTCAAAACTATTCAACACTCTCATATAGGGGGTGTGATCCAGTAAAGCTTTATATACAAAAACAGGCAGCTGACTCTATTTGGCTCTTGGGCTGTTGTTGGTCCTAGATTATATAGTTCACTTGTAGTTCACATTATTGGCTATTAATTTTAACTACCACTACAACCATTGTAAGTTTCTGCCATCCCAATCTTCTCTTGATTTGATGTAGTCTGTTGGTTGAGTTTGAATGTTGTTGGGGCCCATATAGGAAAGAGGGAAATGTGTAAGGGAAACTAAGAACTGTTCAAGTATCATGAAGGCCTTTTGTGTGCTGGACGCCATTGTAAGGTTTGATTTTTCTGCCATAATTTAGTCAAAAGGGGGAATTCCCTGACGGTCCAGTGTCAGGACTTGGCGCTCTCACTGCCAGGGCCTGGGTTCAATCCCTGGTCGGGGAACTAAGATCCCACAAGCTGCATGGCATGGCCAAAAGTTAAAAAAAAATTTAGTCAGAAGGATGATCACATAGGAGCTTATGGGCTTGTAGTTTCCCCTAATTTAGGGGACTGAAGTGATTTGAGTGTGGGTGTCAGCCCTTGTACAGGCTGGCCTAGTTCATAACTCTTCAGTGATGCAGGGTCCCAACCAAAATCTTGGAATCATTGCCGCTTATTCTCCTTGGCATGCCCTGGAATTCATTTTTTGTCAGCTTAGTCCCATGAGTCTGCTGAAAGCTCTGCTTAGTTTCTTGGTCACATTTGCATTCAGAATTGACAATTGTTTCAAGCAAAAAAGTGCCCCAAGTCATAGGTTCACCTCTGTTGGCTCTTCTCTTTTCCATATTTTGGTAATTTTTTAAAACAGCCATCCTAATGGGTGTGAAATGTCCCCTCCTTCCAAATTTTAGTAATTTTCATACTGTTTTGAAAATTCTCTGATCCCTTCAAACAGATGTTTTAAAAATATTTTTCTAGTTTTTCTCTTCTAATCTTACTCTTGTAATCAAAATTTTAGTTCTGGTATTATAATTCAAGTCACAACAAATGTTCTTATACATAAATGTTGGAGTATTGTACTCTTAAAACATCAGATTTATTGAGGTATAATTTACATAAAGTTTACCCTATTTAGGGATCTATAGTTCAGTGAGTTATGACAAAGAGCTGTGTAAACCATCACCACACTCAATATATTGAATGTTTTATCACCCCAAAATCTCCCTTGTGCCTCTTTGTAGTCCGTCCCTTTGCCTCCCCCTTAGCCTCTGGCAATCACTAATCTGATTCGTCCCTCTAGTTTTGTCTTCACTGAATGTCATGTAAATGGCATTATATAGTGTGTAGCCTCTTGTGTCTGGCTTTTTTCACTTAGCATGTTTTTGAGATTCATCTATGTTCCTACATGTATCAGTATTTTGTTCTTTTTATTGCTGAGTAGTAGTCTATGTATGGTTGTATCACAATTTGTTAATATGTTCACTAAATGATGGACATCTGGGTTGTTTCCAGTTTTTAGCTCTTATGAATAAAGCTGGTAAACATTCATGTACAGGTCTTTGATGTTTTTATTTCTTAGGGTAAATACATAGAAGAAGGGCTGGTCATGTGGTAAGTATATGTTAATGTCATGAGGAACTACCGAAGTCTTCCAAAATGGCTGTATCATTTTGTAGTCACACCTGCAAATGTGACTTGTAACTTTTTTCCATTCAAAATTAAAATCTTGGAGTTTTAATTTTTAGTTCCCTAACAGCTAATGATGTTGAACATCTTTTCTTGTGTTTATTTGCCATGTATGTCTCTTCTTTGGTAAAGTGTATGTTTTGATCTTTTGCACACTATTTTTAAATGACTTTTTAAAATATCATTGTAAGAGTTCTCTATATATTCTGCTTACAAGACGTTTATTAGACATATCGTTTTGCAAATATTCTCTCCCAGTCAATCTGTGGCCTGTCTTTACATTGTCGGATCCATCTTTTGAAGAGCAGGATCTTTTAATTTTTATGAAGTCTGGCTTATCAGTTTTTTCCTCTTTTTAAAAAATTTATTTATTTATTTATTTTTGGCTGTGTTGGGTCTTTGTTGCTGCGTGCAGGCTTCCTCTAGTTGCGGTGAGCGGGGGCTACTCTTTGATGTGGTGCATGGGCTTCTCATTGCGGTGCCTTCTCTTGTTGTGGAGCACGGGTTCTAGGCGGGTGGACATCAGTAGTTGTGGCTCACGGGCTCAGTAGTTGTGGCTCACAGGCTCTGGAGTGCAGGCTCCGTAGTTGTGGTGCACAGGCTTAGTTGCTCCGTGGCATGTGGGATCTTCCCAGACCAGGGCTCGAACCCCTGTCCCCTGCATTAGCAGGTGGATTCTTAATCACTGTGCCACCAGGGAAGTCCCACTTTTTTCCTCTTAAGGTTTGTGATTTTTATGTTCGAAGGAGTGTCTGCCTAAGCCAAGACCACAAAGAATTTTGTCTATGTTTTCTTCTGTAAATTTTATATTTTTAGGTTTTACATTTAGGTCTGTGATCCATTTCAAGTTAATTTTTGTATGTCACGTGAAGTTTTTTTGTGTATGGGTGTCCGTTATTCCAGTGTCATTTTTTGAAAAAGCTGTTCTTTCTCCATTGAATTACCTTGTCATCTTTGTCAAAGTCAAATCAATGATATGTGTGGGGTCTATTTCTGGACTTCTGTTCCATTGATTTTTTTTTTTTTTTTTTTTTTTTTTGTGGTATGCGGGCCTCTCACTGCTGTGGCCCCTCCTGCTGTGGAGCACAGGCCCCGGACGCGCAGGACCAGCAGCCACGGCCCACAGGCCCAGCCGCTCCGCGGCATGTGGGATCTTCCCAGACTGGGGCATGAACCCGTGTCCCCTGCATCGGCAGGAGGACTCCCAACCACTGCACCACCAGGGAAGCCCTGGTATTTTTTTTAAATTTTCTTTCTTTTTTGTTTTTGGCTATGTCGGGTCTAGTTGTGGCATGCAGGATCTTCGTTGAGGCATGTGGGATCTTTCATTGTGGCGCTAAGACTTCTTTCTAGTTGTGGCGTGTGGGTTTTTTTCTCTCTCTAGTTGTGGCACGTGGACTCCAGGGCGCGTGGGCTCTGTAGTTTGTGGCACGCGGGCTCTCTTGTTGAGGTGCGTGAGCTCAGTAGTTGTGGTGTGCAGGCTTAGTTGCCCTGCAGCATGTGGGATCTTAGTTCCCTAACCAGGGATCAAACCCACATCTCCTGCATTGGACGGCAGATTCTTTACCACTGGACCACCAGGAAAGTCCCTCTGTTCCATCGATTTATATGTCTATCCTTTCTCTGGTGGTCTTGTGCTTTTAGGTAAGAAATATCTGTGCATTTTCTACTGTCACACTGACTTAACGAGATTCAAATAATGCAGTAAATCAACTTCCTGTTACCAACCGAATGTTAGGTAGTAGAGTAATTATTGAGCATGTGATTTTATTTGTAATCAGTCATTTCACTTGCCTCCCTGTAATGTGGTAAAACGCCTTAAAAGATTTTGTTCAGATGTTGCCAGTGAGAACTGTCATACACTGCTGCTAGGAGTATAAATTGGCACAAGCACTCTCAAAAAGCATTTTGTTGATTTCTGGAGAATATGTGATGAACTATGACTCATCAATTCTACTTCTTAAGCATATACTCAAAAGAAACTGGCACATGTACATAGGGGGACAGGTACAAGAATGTTTATTGCAACTATTTGAAATATTGAAAAACTGGAAACAACCTATATATCTTTTAATAGGAGATAGTTGAATAAATTGTAGGATGGTATAGGATACTATACAGAGTCGAAATGAATGAACTAATCTCTGTATAGCAACATAGATCTAAAAAGCAATGTAAATTTTTAAAATAAAATGATATCAATAAAGTAGGAACAATAGAAAAATATATACACGTAAGGTAGACACTCAATTCACGATAGTGGTTTCTGGGAAGGAAAGGAGCATGAGAATGGGAAGAGGCACAAAAAAGGAACTTCTGTTGTATCTGTTAAGTTGCAGTTCATTTTTAAAATTTTTAAGTAAATACGATATTGTTATCAATATTCCCACCACACAGAATGCAAATGCTATTTTACTGTTTTCTGTAATTTACCCCTTTTTTAAAATTAAAAAACCAAAAACACATGTAAACAGATATTTTCTTCATAAAAAACTAGAAGGTAAGCATCCAAATAGTTTGAATTGACTTACAACAGATTCTTAATAATTTCTTCATGTGTCATTATCAAGTACTTATTGAGCACTTACTCTGGATCAGACACTGTGTAAAATACTAATGGCATTTTATATGGGTAATAAGTAAGAAATTACCCTGTCCAAGGGGCTAAATCTAGTTAGTGATTTATTTTGGGGGTGGAGGAAGGTAGGTAGGAGGTACACACTCATAAGGGGACAGTATTTCTTAGTTGTTGTGTGGTGTTTATAATAAGACTTCATCTATTCTGTGTTATCAAGAGAGTCATGATATTTTATTGATTTTGAAATTTCAAATTAAAGAATGGCATGGGGATTTTTGTTTGATTAAATAGGGACATGAGTAGGGAAAAATGAAAAACAGTTCTTATGCATGATTTCCACCTTTGCTTTACTGTATCTCTATATTAGCCACTTATGAGGCTTTGCAGAGTCTAAGGACTAAGAAACTAATTTTTAAAAACAATGAAATTTGCATATAATTGTTAACACTTTAAAGAAGTATCCTACACATATTTTGATTATGCTGAATTTTTAGGTCCTTTTGAAGATTAATTTTGGATCAAGGATAAATGTTGTCATGTTTCAAAGAAAATAGAAATGTGTTACTTAATGGCCACACTTGTAATCTCATATACCAGTTCTCATGGTGCAATCATTTATGAAATAAAAGCTAACTCTGAAAGGAGCACCCGTGAACATATTACATCATATTTGACTACAGTTAGATTAAACAATGCTTTTTTCCTCATTATTATTGAAATCGTATTTATTTTTCCTAATAGTATATATTTTAAAAACCATTTATTTAAAATAAAACCTTGAATATTTATTTCTCTAATACAACATTTCAGTAGTTATAAGCATCAATACCATGAGATGATAAACAAATAAAGAATCACAGCTCTAAAATTTTGAGAAACGTTGACGTCTATATCTCCCTCTTGCAGAGCCACATATACATTAAGATGCTAAAGTCCTAAGAAGTCACAGAGTAACAGTTTTCAGACTTGTTTGATCACAACTCTTTTTTTCATGTATCTCCTAATAAGAGCATGCTTTGGAAAATGTTTAGTGTATTCTTAGGGTATACTTGTGATTTATACAAATAATTATTTCTATTTTAAAGTAGGACAAAAGGAGCAAGCTGTGGAATGGTATAAGAAAGGTATTGAAGAACTAGAAAAAGGAATAGCTGTCGTAGTTACAGGACAAGGTAAGGTTATATTTACGTTTGTTTAGTAGCATCCGAAATTGTGTTCACATGATTGTCCTGATTTCAGATCCGTTTATCTTAATAAAGGTATTTAACAGATTTTTTAATGTTCTTGTTAAAGTTAATGCTTTATTACCTATGCTAAAAATGAAGTTGTAACCAGATATGTTCAAACTTGATTATTGTATTACTTGTGTCCTCCTTGGAACTGCTATTCATATGTTAACCCTATTTTTAAACCTGTTTTTGAAACCTCATCCTTTCCTCATTGTCGAGGCAGGCAAGGAGTGGTTATTTCACAGACTCCCTTTTACACTGTGGGTAATGCTTGACTGCATGTTAAAATATGAGCTGTAATGTCTGACTTTGATTCACACATGGCTTTTTAAAACCAAAAAATTATTTCTCATCTTTACTTTCCTGTCACATCAAATTAAAAATTAGTCTAAGGACTTCCCTGGTGGCACAGTGGTTAAGAATCCACCTGCCAATGCAGGGGACACAGGTTCAATCCCTGGTCCAGGAAGATCCCACATGCCATGGAGCAACTAAGCCTGTGTGCCACAACTAGTGAGCCTGCGCTCTAGAGCCCACATGCCACAACTACTGAGCCTGCGTGCCACAACTACTGAAGCCCATGCTCCGCAACAAGAGAAGCCATTGCAATGAGAAGCCAGCACACTACAACTAGAGAAAGCCTGCGTGCAGCAATGACGACCTAACGCAGCCAAAAAAAAAAAATCAGAGTCTTAACATTACCTTTAAATATGTAGACAACATTTCTTGCACACATACTATGTGCCCAAGCATCATTGTATGTGCTTCATACGTATTATCTCTTTTAATTTCACCACAACCCTACACTCTAAAGCTGCTACCGTTATCCTTATTTTTCGGATGAAAAACCTTAAGTGCAAAGAAATTAAGTAACTTGCGTGAGGTCTCATAGGCAGGAAGTGGTAGAGTCAGGATTTGAACCCAGGCAGTCTGACTTCAGAACCTGAATTCTTAAATACTATGCTGTGAATAGTGGTATGTGGATACCACTATTATATGAGTAAAGTACTTCAGCTTATCATAGCTAAAATAAATTCAGAAGCAAAAATTACAATGTGTGGGCTGAGAATCTTAGCCTTATGGATCAGTCCACCCAGTGGATATTTTATCTGGTTGGCTGATTCTATAACTTATATCAGCTAATCTCCAGTAACTATAATGTGTCCAATATTTACCTTTTTCTGTAATCTCTCCTTTTTATTTTGACTGTTTCTCTAGCTACTGGTCTCCTGTATAAAAGAGAGAAGAATAGAACAAGTAAATATGGAAGATTGGGTCTTGGAGACTTTTCATGAGTTTATGAGCATGACTTTATGAATTATGTACAAAATATATTCGCTGTTCTTTGCCAAATGCATAGAAGAAGAGTTAGAAGAAAATGAGTTGGTTATAAGAAAAATAGTATTTCATTGAATCAAAAATGCCTTCAACTGTACCAAGAGAAAAAACAATGTCAATTAAACGATGACACATCCTCTTCTTATCACATAGAATTTGAATTTTAACCTTATTGAATATGCTATCTTAATCTTATTTAGACATAGCTATAACAGAAGTATTAGTATCTATGACCAAATTTTTGTATGCAGAGGAAGTGACAGACTATGTTATGACTGCAGCCTGGCTGATAGCATTAGTAGGTTGGCACAGGTTTTAAAACACTTCCCAATTTCAAAGAGTTTTAAATGTAGGGGGAAAAATATATCTCAAAACCCGTAAAATTCATGAAATACCACAATAGGTCTGAAACCATCATAAGGAACTATAACTGATTTTTTTAAGATATTATTTGAAACTGATATTTTGTTAATTTCATAGTCTTTTTATAAAGACTATGACTCCCCATGAGATTAGTTGGTATGATAAAATTTATCTTGAAGCAGCATTAGTAGGTAAATGTAGATATTTTAATTCTTTTTTTCTGCTTTTTCTTTCAGGTGAACAGTGTGAAAGAGCTAGACGCCTTCAAGCTAAAATGATGACTAATTTGGTTATGGCCAAGGACCGTTTACAACTATTAGGTATCAATTAATGAATTGTATAACTGGAATGAGATGTATTTAAAATCTTAAAATTTAAGATTTAAAATCTTAAAAGTTTAATGAAACTTTAAATGCAGATGGAAATCAGTGAACTTGAAAATGTGTTCTAGGCTTTCTTTTAACTTCTGAAAATTTCTAACGTATACAAAACAGAAGAGTTTATTGAACTAATTATCCATCACTCAGCTTTGGTAATTATCAACTCATTGTCGGTCTTGATTTAAGACTGGCAAACTATAGCCTATGGACTAAACCCAGTTCACTGCCTGTTTTTGTAAGTTGGCACAAAGCTACTCTCATTCCTTTGTATATTATCTGGTTGCTTTCATGCTACAGTGAGAGAATTAAGTAGTTGATACAGAGATCATACAGCCTGCAAAGCCTTTTAATATATAGCTTTTAAAAATATTTTAATATTTACTACTGGCTCTTTACAGAAAAAGTTTGCCAACCACAGTTTATATCCCTGCTTACTTTCCCCAACTTCATATTACTATTTTGAAACAATTTCTCGATATCTTTTTGTTTCATTTATAAGTATTTCATATCTCTAAAAGATAAAGATGCTTTAAAAATAAAATTGCCAAAGTAAGGAGATTGTCGCTTCTAACGTTTCCCTTCTAACGTTTCCCTTCTTTCCGTCCCTCCCTAATTTCCTGTGTATCACTTATTTTTTACTTTGATTTGTAACTAGAACAAACCTTCAAAAAGAAAACTCATTTCATTATAAAACGAAGGTAATGATTCTTCCCTCTGGGGAAGCTGTGAGTATTAAATGGGATGATGGACATGACTGCCAAAAAAAAAAAATTGCCAAAATACCATTATCACACCTAAAAAATAACCAATAATTCTTTTAATACTAACATAAACATAAAAGTAATGGCCAAAAAAATGGTCAGTGTCCAAATTTATATATAATATATAAATAATGTGCAGTCAGTATCTCAAAATTTAATAACTCCTACTATTTTTTTAATAATTTAATTGTTTGAATCAGGATTTCAAGAAGATCCATACTATACATCTTTTAATATACAAGTCTGTTTTTTCTTTTTCTTGCAATTTATTTGCTGATGAACCAGATGTTTTCCACGTAGTGTTTCCTGCAGTCTGACTTTCGCTCCATGCATCTCTGTGTTATCTTTTAGTATGTTCTTCTGTCCTCCCTATAAATTGATAGTTGGATATAGAGCCTTAATTGGATTGAAAGTAGATTTTTATTTTTTAATGATAAGACTACTTGATAGGTGGTTTTGTGTTTATCCATCAGTATTTCTTGTGATGTTAGCAGCAGTTGATGACTTACGCCTAGTGACATTATAATTGTCATTCTTTCTGCATTCATCAGCTGTAAAAGGTGTATAAAGAGAAACTTCTCATCTTCTGTTTGATGGTATAGGTTTTAAAAATATATTCTTAAGGTAAATCTACTCCTCAAACAAGGTGGAACTAAAACCCACCCTTCTTGGGTGGTTCTGCCATAGCTTGATGTGATAGAAATAGTAGCAACTTGGTAAACAGGCAGACTTTATTTGTTGCTCTGTGCTTTTGATAAGTTATTTGGCATTTCTGAGTCTTCTTTATTTCATTTGTAATATGAGGCTAATAGATAATTATTATCTCACTGTATTTGTGACTATGAATTGTTGAAGGAACCTAACCCGTAGTAAGTACTCGAAAATGCTGGTTTTTGTTCATCTCCTTACCTGTGTGTAATCACCACCCCTGCTTTTGTGTACATATATACACATATGGTTCTTATTAATTCACTTATTCATTCATTCCTATATGGTCCATGGTATTTATAAACTTTGCCCCACATTTTTGAAAGAGAAACCCTTACTGTTTTCAGATAGCTAACAAGGCAGTGTTCTCCTGGCTTCTGTGGCTGACAGTTTGCTTTCTTACTTCCTAAGTGATGGTTATTACTGTGTCAAATAAAATTACATGTTACATCAAGGGTTGTTGTAGTAAAATAATTATCTAATTGTTCTAGTTGGTCCTTCCTATGTGTTTTAGCTATAACACCTTTTCAGTATATGTACAAAGTATCAATGTATGTGATGCAGATTAAGTTTGATTATGGAACATTTTGTAACATGTTTCAAATTGAATAATAGTTGGTTTTTATCTTTTATCAGTATTTGAAATTGTGATATGGTAAAACATTAGAAGCAACTCATCAATTCATAGTCTTGTCTTTAAATGCAACTTAGTAATTTCTTATTTGTGTTGTTAGAGGAGAGGACAAAAAGATATATAATATAACATGAAGCTAGGCTTTAATAGAATTAATATTTGGTTGTTGTTGTTGTCTGTTATCCTCAAAAGTGCTATATGTCCATTCAGGAAAGATGTTACTTTAAAAAAGAGACGGTGGAATAAAAGACATCATCAACATTTTCCTGTCTTCTGAGAACGCAGAATATCTGGGAGTTATATACCAAAGACAGTAAAAAAGAAGTGTGCACAAGTGCATAGTAGAGCATATTTGTGTATTATGTGCTGGTTAAAAAAATGGAGCTTTTCAGAGGTGGGATGCCTGATAGGTATCTAAGTAGTATGGAGAATGATAACTGGGAGTTCCCCATACAGACTGGTTTGAGAGGATGTAGCATCTCTGATAAAGATGGGAAGAGTTCATATGTATTACATATCTTCAATTTAGTGATAGTGAACCTTAGAGCAAAGCTTAAGTGTAAAACCTGCTGTAGATAAAAAGATAATTTTGGCGTTGGTGTCTGGTATACTTGGCAATTACCCTTTTTAAAAAAAATTTAGCTTCATTCAAGGTCCATTTATTAAGTCCTTACTCTGTACTAGGAACGGTGCCAAGGGATATAAACTGAATTTCTTTCTTTTCTTTTTTTTAATTTATTTTTGGCTGTGTTGGGTCTTTGTTGCTGTGCGCAGGCATTCTCTAGTTGCAGCAAGCAGGGGCTACTCTTTGTTGCGGCACGCGGGCTTCTCATTGCAGTGGCTTCTCTTGTTGCGGAGCATGAGCTCTAGGCGCATGGGCTTCAGTAGTTGTGGCATGTGGGCTCAGTAGTTGTGTCTCGCAGGCTCTAGAGCACAGGCCAGTAGTTGTGGCGCACAGACTTAGTTGCTCCGCGGCATGTGAGATCTTCCCGGACCAGGGTTTGAACCTGTGTCCCCTGCATTGGCAGGCGGATTCTTAACCTCTGTGCCACCAGGGAAGCCCTGAATTTATTTCTTAACTCGGGAAATATTTATTGGGTGGTTATCATGTTCTAGGCACTTAGGATATAGACAAGGATCCTTGTGTCATAGAGTTTATATTCCAGCAGGGAGAATACTGACAGTAGGCAATAAACATAAAGAATAAATAAGTTATTCCATGTGTTAGAAGGTGATAAATTTGTGGAGAAAAGAAAACATAAAACACAGTACAGGGGATTAGGAGTAGATGGGAGATGGTCTGGGTTTTTAGTTTTAAATAGGATAGTCAGGGTATATGCCTCTTGGAGAAGTTGACATGACCTGTAAGTTAGCCTTACAGGTATCTGGGAGAAGAGTGGTCTGGGGAGAAGTAAGAGCTGATGCAAAGCCTTAAGAAAACACATCTGGTATGTTTGAGAGGAGCAAAGAGGCCAGTGTGCCACAGCAAGGAGAGTATAGTAGAGATGAGGTCAGAGAACTAATGGTGGTGGGGTAGGCAGAGGGGGCGGCCATTACAACATGCAGGACCTTACAGGCCACTGAAGATTTGAGCTTTTGCCACCTGTGAAGTGGGGAGCAGTTACAAGGATTTTTTAGGAAAGGAGTAACATCATCTGACTTCAGTTTAAAAAGGATCCCTCTGGTTGTGATGTTGCAAGGGTATGTTATGTACCAAGGAGAGCAAGTAGGACAACTATTGTGGTAAGCTAGGAGAAAAATGATGGAGGCTTGGACCAGGATGATACCAGGAGTAACAAGTGGTTGGATTATGATTGTAGTTGAAACTTGAGCAAACAGATTTACTGATAGATTGGATAAAATGTTCCTGTGTTTAGGCTCTTGTTGACATAGTAGAGAAGGCAGACATAAATAGATAAATCATCATTACTGCAGGATGGAGATACACAGATATTTTGTAGAGATGGGAAAATAGGTGTCTGAGAAATTTTCCTGGAAGAAACCTAAAGTGGGGATTTAAAAAGATAAATAAAAGTTATTAATGGTTGGGTGGAAAGATATTCCATGAGGAACTAACAGCATGAACATAGACTCAGGGACAAGGAAAAGCATGGTGCTGGTAAAGACATGAATTTGGGATTGCTCAGGCATAAGAAGTGTAGGCAGATCATGGAGGGCCTTGTTGGTCATATAAAGGAGATTGAGTGCTAATCTGTGGGCAATGGGAAACTGCTAAAGGGTTGTAGGCACACAAGTTATGTGGTAAAATTTCCCTTATAAGTAGATCACTGAGATGATTGTGTGGGGATTGCACATGAGGGGATCAAGAAGCAAGGTGACTTGTTTTATTTTAAATCATTGGTTAATCTACACGATCTTTAGTCATTCTAAAAAGAAGGATTAGGGCTTCCCTGGTGGCGCAATGGTTGAGAGTCCGCCTGCCGATGCAGGGGACACGGGCTTGTGCCCTGGTCTGGGAGGATCCCACATGCCGCGGAGCAGCTGGGCCCGTGAGCCATGGCCACTGAGCCTGCACATCCGGAGCCTGTGCTCTGCAACGGGAGAGGCCACAACAGTGGGAGGCCCATGCAAAAAAAGAAAAAAAGAAAAAAAAAAAAAGCATTAAACTAAGCTTACTTTCTTCAAAAAAAGAGAATTGGAGCAGGTTCACATTAGCTGTGTGCTGCTATTGTGTGTGTGTTTTCATGCATATAAATCCAAACCCTGCACAAAAGTTCGATGACTTATTATTCTTAGTTATTATCAAAACTAAGGATTTAATTTCTGTTTATTTTTTACTATATAATGAATGTTTATGTGAACTTTTTGTTACATTTCATTGAAGAGTTTTAATTGATAAATCAGACATTTACAAATCAGTTCTTTCTAATTTATGTCTTTTACCAACACAAATGGTTTCTTTCTCAATATGGTGATTTGAAGAGTATTATCTTTGAGAAAAATCAGATGACCTACCTGTTAACTAACAACAGAAAAAGGGCTCCAAGGTATATTGTATCAGCCAGTTCTAGGATACAAAAGCTGTGCAGTACTTTGTGCTTTGTGTAAAAAGGGTAGCTGCTATTTAACCTGTCCCAAAGGCATGTGTGGTTGTACCATAAACCAAGCATGGCGCCTGCTTGTCTGACATTAGAAATGAAAGTTTAAAAGAGTTAGTATATATGTGCTACATTTTTGCATATATTCATCGACTTCTTAGTACCAGAGGAAAGAATCAGTAATGATAACTTGGAGTATTTCAACAAAATAAATACGGTCAAAATTGAGCCCTATTATGAATGACGCTCAGAGCAAGTACTTCATGTGTTATTTTATTTAACCCTTGAGACCCTCGGAAAACTGACGCTAAAGCAAGTTCGTACTAGTGAGTAAGTGGTAGAGTGTCAGGGTGTTCGTCAGCTAACAATATGGATTGACTTGACTGGGGAAAGAGTGTAGCAGTGATGTAGAGTGGCAAGGAAGCTCAAACCGATACACTCTTGGGCTTCAGGTGCTAGAGGTAGAGACCTAGATCTTGAGAGGATTTGTTGTTGTTATCTGAAGTGGGAGTAAGGTTGAAATAATCCTTTAAAATCTTTGATTAATTTAAAAATAGGCAATATATGCACATGCCACAAAATTTCAAAAGTTTAAGTTTGAAAAGCATCCATCCCATGCTATGCCCCAGCCACTCATTTCCCATCCCCAGAGGCAGCTGGTATTACCAGTTTCTCTGGGTCTTTTTTAGAGATAATTTTTATATATTACAAGTATACATGTGTGTATTTAAATAAATGGTAGGGTACTGTACGCACAGTTCTGCAGCATGCTTATTCCATTCTGCTTTATTACATTTATTTTCTGCCTGACATACATTAATGTAGCTGAATATGGCATTTCCTAGACACTCCTTACAGTTTCCTTCTGTGTCATTTCTCCTTTCCTAAATGTCCTTTTTTTTTTTTAATCTTTACAGATCCTAGCCAACCCACAGCCCACTTCCTCTGTAAAGCCTTTTTAATGTTCTCTTTGTATCTCTATCCTGCTCTCCCTACACAATGATTTGGACATATTAGATATTCAGGAAGTATTTGCTGGCGATGGTAGTGATATAGAATTGCCTCAGGTTACCAAACCTGAATAATGCATATTTTGAACATAGTCATTCACTTGTTCATTTCTGTTGCTATTTTAATGTCTGAGTTTTTACTAATTATGTTGTTAAAGGTAATTCTATGTAAATGCCAAACCCTTCATTATGTAATAACTTTGTAACACCTTGAATCGTTTTTCATTTTCACATATACATTTTATTTTTTATCATGTATTTTTTTCTTTTTGTTTATTTTTTTCTTTTTTACCCCCCTCTGTTGCATAGAGAAGCTGCAGCCAGTTTTGCAGTTTTCCAAGTCACAAACGGACGTCTATAATGACAGTACTAACTTGACATGCCGCAATGGACATCTCCAGTCAGGTGGGTTTAGGTTAACTAACATGTAAAATAACAAAGCTTGCATGCAAAGTAGAGTCTTACTTAACCTGATAATGTTGATTTGATTTTATAGTGGTAGATTTGATTGGTTTTTGTTTGCACAGGGCTGTGTGGAAAATACAGTAGCCCTATCATTCATGGTGTGTAAACATGTAATAAATAGGGCATAGCCATTCTCAACATGTTATATTTGCATATTTTACAACCTCCAATTTTTGAAATTATAAAATATGAAGGTTCATTTTCCTAAATTATTAAAATATTCTTTTGTTTCTATCTTACTTTGAGCTTTTGTGTTTTTTTCTATGGGTACCTGTACCAAATTTTTATGAAGTAGTGTTTATTGAGACAGAAATTTTAATTTTTCTTTGTTATATACCAATTTTCAATGCATATATATTTTCATTTATATAATACATGAATGTTTTATCATAGCACCTGTTAGAAAAAGTTTGAAGCTGAATTCACATAGTGAGGAGAAGCATTAGAATACTATTTTTCTTTTTCTTTTGTCCATGCCGCGTGGCATGCAGGGACCTTAGTTCCCCAACCAGGAGTCAAACCCTACCCCACTGCAGTGGAAGCATGGAGTCTTAACCACTGGACTGCCAGGGAAGTCCCCTAGAATACTATTATTTACTATGGGTTAAATTTGTTTTCCATAAACTTTGGTCATCACATCAACTCCTACAGAAAATTAAATGCTTTTTTGTTTTCTTTTGTTCTTTGACACCTTCTCTAGTTTTATCGGTAACTTTTTCAGAATTCGTTCTGTGTCCAGTACTTAAATTTTATTAAAGTAAATATTACTTTGTTCAAGTTGTAGTAGAAAACCCTTAGTATAGACTATAAAACAACTGCTTTCTTTACTCATATGTGATAAAAAAAAGTTTCAAGATTTATTTTTTTGTTTGTTTGCTTTTATCATTTTTATTGGAGTGTAGTTGATTTACAATGTTGTGTTAGTTTCAGGTGTACAGCAAAGTGAATCAGTTATACATATACATACATCCACTCTTTTTTTAGATTCTTTTCCCGTATAGGCCATTACAGAGTATCGAGTAGAGTTCCCTGTGCTATACCGTAGATTCTTATTAGTTATCTATTTCATATATGGTAGTGTATATATGTCAATGCCAATCTCCCAATTTATCCCCCCCCCGTTACCCCCGGTAACCATAAGTTTGTTTTCTACTTCTGTAAATCTATTTCTGTTTTGTAGATAAGTTCAGTTGTACCCATTTTTTAGATTCCACATATAAAAACGATATTATATGATATTTGCCCTTCTCTGTCTAACTTACTTTACTCAGTATGACAATCTCTAGGTCCGTCCATGTTGCTGCACTTGGCATTATTTTGTTCTTTCTTATGGCTGAGTAATATTCCATTGTATATATGTACCACATCTTTAAAAAATATATTTTATTATTTATTTATCTATTTGGCTGCGCCAGGTCTTAGTTGCTATACAACATTTTCTTTATCCATTCCTCTGTTGATGGACATTTAGGTTGCTTCCATGTCCTGGCTATTGTAAATAGTGCTGCAATGAACAAGATTTCAATAAAGAAGAAATAGTGTGAGTGGATTTCTCGGGATGGAAGAGACAGTTGGTCATCAACTCTTTCCCTTGTGGCTTCACCTCTCCCTTAAGGAGTTCTCAGTCTGGTTTGGTCTTCCACTACAGAGCCCCACCTTAGTAACTATATTCATTTTCCCATTCCCTGCTGTATCTGATTTAAAATAACCTTTTCAAGTATAGAGAAGTATTTTGTCTGTTTCTTTTAGCATGGCTGTGAAGGGCTGACATCTTCATAATGAACTGTTTGAAAAAACAAAGAAATGTAAGAATGCACCATGTGTAAATAGTGAAGTTTCCAAAATACAAATTTGAGATCCTAATAATCCTACCTGAGTAAATAGCAAAATTTTCTAGCCCTGAGAAGCTGGTATGCCTTTCCCTTGTTATCTTGATTTTTTTCTACTTAATTCCACATGTGAGATCCCATTGTATTTTTCTGCCATGTTGGGGGACAAAAGCAGCTTTCTCTTCTGGGACCCATTAAAAAAATCAAACTGTCTTATTTTAAATACCTAGTTATCAATTCTGTTCTTTCTTCTTGTTGGGGGGACATACTGACTTCACAGCTAATTTATGCAGCACTGGTGTTTGATTCCCGTTGAGCCTTAGTGAATCAGCTGGCTCATTCATGCCTAGTTCATTAGTGTCACCCACTTATGGAACATTCTATGATGTTTCACTTGGATGAGTTACTTCTTCTCTCTTAGGAAGCAGATATGCCAAAGTCTGCTTACTACTTTATGTGTTATCTACAATGTCCAATTTTCAAGTCAAAATTATTAGACGTGCAAAGAAATAGGAAAGTGTGACCCTTACTCAAGAAAGAAATCAGCCTGTAAAAACTGATTCTTGACTGGGCCCACATGTTGAATTTAGCAGATAAAGACTTCAAAGCAACCATTATAAATATGTTCAAAGAATTAAAAGAAAATATGGCATCTGTTAACAAACCTGCAATCTTAGCAGAGAATATAAACTAAACAATAAAAATAATGGAAGTTTTAAAGTTGAAAAGTACAGTTGGTGAAAAAAATTGCTAGATAGCCTCAACAGCAGATTGGAGATGTCAAATGAAAGATTCAGTGACCTTGAACTTAGATTAATAGAAATTGCTAAATCAGATGACTCCAATATCAGAAAGCAGATTAGTCATTGCTTAGGGCTAGGGGCAGTAAGAGGAATGGAATGCAAATGGATACAAGGAAACTTTTGACTATGATGGAAACATTTTGTATCTTGATTTTAGTGGCTATTTTGCCAATATATTATACATTTTAAGTGCATGCAAAATATTATACATAGATTATACCCTAAAATGTTGATTTAAAAATACTGAAAAGGTTTATAAAGAGAAATAATATTCCCCTTCCCACCTGTTATATCTCCCTTTCTTACCTGCACCCCTAGTTTGGCTCCTCATACAATATTTAACTCTTTGCTATTTTTTCTCATGCTCATTATACTTTCAAATATTATGCTTTTATTGCTATTCCTGATTTATGAGTTTTTGATATGTATTGACTTCTTTTTCAGGTAGAAGAAGGTTTAATTCTCTTATGCCACCAATATCCTTCATTCCGTGTGTGTTTGTATATATGTACATATATATCACTGTTTTTAGTTATATTGAAAAATTATATTTCATATTATTAGAAACTTAGTAAATATTGTTCACCCAAAGACAAATAATATATTTTAATTGTTTTCCCTTTTGGGTTTTTCCTCCCCCCAGGTTGTCTGACTTTTTTCTTGCTCTCTAGCTTCATATTACAGATTTTTACTTCTTTCTGTGTTTAATTTGCTTTTTAACTAAAAGGCCTCCTTTAGTATTTCTTTTAATGAGGGTTGTAGATAGTAAACTCTCTCAGCCTTTCTAGTGTCTGAAAATACTCTCATTCTTACGTGACTGGTCACCTGAATATAGAATAAATGAAAGTTAGCATTGATTTTTCCTTCAGCATTTTGAGCATACTCCGTTGTCTACTGACCTTTGTTATTTTTATGAAAAGTCTGCTGTCATTCTCACAATTCCTTATGAAAATTTCCATCCATTTGTAATCTTAGGACTATATATTTTCTGTTTGAAGAAATTCTTCTCCAGTCTCCCTTTTTCCCCTCTGAAATGCATGATACTTATCATCACCCTAGACAGACCTTGCTTTTATTCACACCTTAGCTTTTCCTTATTGTCATTCCCTTTTCTGGATTGCTTTCCTGCTTCTTCCTATAGGGTCATTATATTAGTTCCTTGAACATACGGTACAGAACTTCGCATTTGTTTACTAGAAAAGAACCCTTGGATCTCAATTCCCTGACCAGGATCTAACCTGCTCCCCCTGCATTGGGAGCATGGAGTCTTAACCACTGGACCGCCAGGGAAGTCCCTAATTTACTGTACTCTTAAGTTCCCTTCTTTTGTTTCCTTAAGCCATATTAAGGGATTTGATGACAAGAGCAACAATAAGGCTTTTGTCTTTAAGCTAGTCTTTTCTCTAGACTACTCTAATTTGCTGACTGATTTAACATCTGTCTTCACAGTGAACATTGTTATTCATAAACTCTGATGTTTGTTATATAGTATATGAAAATATTATTTAGAAGCAGTGAGATTTGAACATTCAGAAGTCTGTAATTTATGTAGAAGAGCACAGTAGCTAGGTCAGGTAACCTTTTAGATTTAATTGAAGGTGTCCTATATGTGTTTATTTGCATAGAGGGTAAAAATACTTGGCGATTTAACCATATCTTTATACCCTTTAAATTAAATTTATTTTTTTAAACTTGGTGGCACAGACTAGACTTTCATTCTATTTTGTAGTCTTAAAAGTTTGGAACGAAGTGCTATTTTTTTTTTTTCTGCATACAACCTATCCCTAATGCCTTTACTACATTTTGTTTGTTTAATTTTTGGCAGCTTTTTTTTTTTTTTTTTTTTTTTTTTGCGGTACGCGGGCTTCTCACTGTTGTGGCCTCTCCCGTTGCGGAGCACAGGCTCCAGACGCACAGGCTCAGCGGCCATGGCTCACGGGCCTAGCCACTCCGCGGCATGTGGGATCTTCCCGGACCGGGGCACAAACCCGTGTCCCCTGCATTGGCAGGCGGACTCTCAACCACTGTGCCACCAGGGAAGCCCTGGCAGCTTTTAAACAAAGAAAAAAAAAAGAAAAAAACATTTTGGCAGCTTTTTGCTTGGTACCTTTTTTATATCCTCCTTCTGTCCCCACAAATAAAGTTATTTCTTTTTATAGCAAATACATATTCCTTATAAGAAAATTATAATATACATCAGGAAAAGGAAAAAGCTAAATAACCCATAATCTTGCCCACACCCAGTAATAACCCTTATGCACACCCTAGTATATATTCTGATTGAAATCTTATTTTGAAATATTGTTGAAGTAAAAAAAAAATTATTAGTTTTACAAATTTGTACTGGTCTTTATATTTTTATAATGTTTAGCCACAATTTTCTAACCATGATGATTTTATTTTTTTCCTTGCTAGAAAGTGGAGCTGTTCCGAAAAGAAAAGATCCCTTAACACACACTAGTAATTCACTGCCTCGTTCAAAAACAGTTATGAAAACTGGATCCACAGGTCTTTCAGGCCACCACAGAGCACCTAGCTGCAGTGGTTTATCCATGGTTTCTGGAGTGAGACAGGGACCTGGTCCTGCAACTGCCACTCATAAGGTATTTGGAGACAGTAACTTTAATTGCTATGCTGTTGCAAATAGAAAATTTTGAACATCATATGCTTGCTTAAGTTTATTACAAGTACTTTATAATACCTTAGAGAATCGATAAGTTTCTACAACACTGAATGAAATTTTTCTTTTTTTTAATTTAGATTTTTAAGACTCTTAAGTAGTAGCGGCAACTTGCTACTAAAAAGCAAACCTCTTTTTTTCTCTATTATTTATTTATTTTTGCGGTACGCGGGCCTCTCACTGTTGTGGCCTCTCCCATTGCGGAGCACAGGCTCCGGACATGCAGGCTCAGCAGCCATGGCTCACGGGCCTAGCCGCTCCGCGGCATGTGGGATCTTCCCGGACCGGGGCACGAACCCGTGTCCCCTACATCGGCAGGTGGACTCTCAACCACTGCGCCACCAGGGAAGCCCTCTCTATTATTTTTTAAGCAAATTTTTTTTAACTCCTTTTGGTTCTAAATAGGTTTTTTGATAGTAAGTTTGCTTATCCAATCTGTTTTATATAATACTGTATAATTCTTTTTTAAAAAAATTAATTTATTTATTAGGCCGCATGGTGCAGCTTGTGGTATCTTAGTTCCCTGACCAGGGATTGAATCCGAGTCCTTGGCAGTGAAAGCGCCGAGTCCTAACCACTGGACCACCAGGGAATTCCCTATAGTTCATTTAAAATTTGTTATTCTTTTAATTATTTAAATCTACATAAATGTTTTATAACATTAAACATACATAGAGTTTTGTTACAATTCTAACAAGGATCAAAATTGTATGACTGCATTGTGATACAGCCTTTTTATTTTATAGTAACTGAATCTCTCTGGATAAAATCTTCTATAAACCCACTTCATGCCAAATGTAGTTCTATAGTGAATGCCATTTTATCTTGGAGTAAATATACAATTTTTGGATTTTTATATCCATTTTTTGCTACTTTTAAGCCTTTAATTCTGTGAACATTAAGGTTGACTCACATGTGAAAAGTGCAAACGTTATGTTGTGTTTTCACATTAAAATTTTGTGTCCTTCAAGAGTACACCAAAAACAAATAGAACAAATAAACCTTCTACCCCTACAACTGCTGCTCGTAAAAAGAAAGACTTGAAGAACTTTAGGAATGTGGACAGCAACCTTGCTAACCTTATAATGAACGAAATTGTGGACAAGTAAGTTTTGTCATCTAAAGTGTTTTATGGGGTTTTAAAATTTTTTTATTTATGAAATATATCATGAGTGAAATGGATAATATATACCTTGTCTAATTTACATATGTAATTTTTATGATGGTTTTCAATTAGTGTAAATGTAGAAAACCATTGCTTTACTGATATAACTATAGTTTCACAGTTAACATAAAAATGGCTATGTTACATAGAGCTTAGACTTAATATTATAATAACTGAAGTATATTTCTGTTACGGAGCTAACTGAAATTCTGTTTCTTAGTGGAACAGCTGTTAAATTTGATGATATAGCTGGTCAAGAGTTGGCAAAACAAGCATTGCAAGAAATTGTTATTCTTCCTTCTCTGAGGCCTGAGGTAAGGATTTTATGTTATCATTTTCCTATAGCATCATCCATTACTGAATCCATAGTACAGTAAAGAAGTGTTTGAGCTATACTAGAATGATTAGTTCATATAACAGTAGGTTAGATGTCTTTTAAAGGAAAAAAACATTAGCAGTTGATGTTGACTAGTTACTTATACTGGAAAGGAGAATAAATATAATGGTTCCTAATTCCCAATCCATTTTTAATTAAATTTATAGGAAAAGTAGGTAACAGGAAATAATTTTTATATCAAGGTAAGAGAGATTTAAAGTTAAGAAAGAATCCGCCTGCCAATGCAGGCGACATGGGTTCGAGCCCTGATCTGGGAAGATTCCCACGTGCCGCGGAGCCACTAAGCCTGTGTGCCACAGCTACTGAGCCTGCACTCTAGTGCCCGCGAGCCACAACTGGGGAGCCCGTGTGCCACAACTACTGAAGCCTGCACACCTAGAGCCCATGCTTCGCAACAAGAAAAACTACTGCAATGAGAAGCCTGCACACCACAACAAAGAGCAGCCCCTGCTCACCGAAACTAGAGAAAGCCCACGCGCAGCAATGAAGACCCAATGCAGCCATAAATAAATAAATAATAAATAAATAAATAAATAATTATTTTCAAGATATTAAGTCATCAAAGTAAGTGGAGAGCTGATGAATGATGGGTAGGGACCTCACCTTTCATCCCTTATTTTTAAACTCACTAAGGAAGTTAGGTAATCTTGCAATCGATAATAAATATTTAATTTTCCACACATAGCATTGTTTTTCTTTTTTCAGTGCTTCATTCTTTTTTATTGGCGTATAATTGCTTTACAATGTTGTGTTAGTTTCTGTTGTACAATGAAGTAAATCAGCCATATGTGTACATATATCCTCTCCCTCTTGGGCCTCCCTCCCATCCCTTCCCATCCCCTCCCATCCCACCCATCTAGGTTGTAACAGAGCACCAAGCTGAGCTCCCTGTGCTATACCGCAGGTTCCCACTAGCTATCTGTTTTACACATGGTAGTGTATTTATGTCAAACCTAATCTCCCAATTAGCATTATTTTGGATTCTCACAATTCACAGATTGCATGTTTGATGCTGTTCTGAAAATATTGCAAAAAATAAATATGAGGATCCAGCCTGGAGTAGTTATTTCTCTTCTCCTAGGACTTTCAAGTCTTAATGGACTCATTTACAAAATCTCGTGAAAATAGATGTTATATGGCACATTGTGATGAACACGCTTTTAAATGAATTTGTTGTGTGGCTCTATTTTTCTAGAGTCTATGTCACTCTCATACTACTTTCATGGTGTTTATAACTTGTGAGTACCAACTATACTGAAACTTACTATTTTTTGAGACCACTTTCTTTATTTTTCCTTCTTGCCCACTCTAAGAAGCAGTGTGCATGAAATCACTGGTTTAATATACTAATTGAAATTTTCTTAATACACAATAAAATAGAGAATTATTAAAATAGAAGGCATTTGTCCTTTTATGAACCAAATTTATCTCTTGTACAACCTCAGGCCACACTTTGAGGAAACATATTATAGCTTGTATTTGGGCTTACTTTTTGCCTGGAGTTATATAAGAGTAGTAAATGTAGCAGAGTGAGTATTGACAAAAAAATGCTTGTTGAAAGAACTCATATAATTGTAGACCTGTTAAAGATCTTATCAGTCATCTAGTCCATTTGTGGATAAAGAAACTAATCCTGAAATCCAAATTTCTTGCTCAAGATTATAATTAAGTGGTGGTTCTAGGAAATGAAATAAATAAGATTCCTAACATTAGACTGCCGCGTCAAGGCTATAACTGCCAGCTAATTCTTGTTTTTTGTATTTGTTTTTTTACTGTATGTGTAATTTAATAGTAATTTTTTTACATCTTTATTGGAGTATAATTGCTTTACAATGGTATGTTAATTTCTGCTTTATAACAAAGTGAATCAGTTATGCATATACATATGTTCCCATATCTCTTCCCTCTTGCGTCTCCCTCCCTCCCACCCTCCCTATCCCATCCCTCTAGGTGGTAACAGAGCACCGAACTGATCTCCCTGTGCTATGCGGCTGCTTCCCACTAGCTATCTGTTTTACGTTTGGTAGTGTATATATGTCCATGCCACTCTCTCGCTTTGTCACAGCTTACCCTTCCCCCTCCCCATATCCTCAAGTCCATTCGCTAGTAGGTCTGTGTCTTTATTCCTGTCTTACTCCTAGGTTCTTCATGACATTTTTTTTTCTTAAATTCCATATATATGTGTTAGCATACGGTATCTGTCTTTCTCTTTCTGACTTACTTCGCTCTGTATGACAGACTCTAGGTCCATCCACCTCATTACAAATAGCTCAATTTCGTTTCTTTTTATGGCTGAGTAATATTCCATTGTATATATGTGCCACATTTTTATCCATTCATCTGTCGATGGACACTTAGGTTGTTTCCATCTCTGGGCTAGTGTAAACAGAGCTGCAATGAACATTTTGGTACATGACTCTTTTTGAATTATGGTTTTCTCAGGGTATATGCCCAGCAGTGGGATTGCTGGGTCATATGGTAGTTCTATTTGTAGTTTTTTAAGGAACCTCATACTGTTCTCCATAGTGGCTGTACCAATTCACATTCTCACCAGCAGTGCAAGAGTGTTCCCTTTTCTCCACACCCTCTCCAGCATTTATTGTTTCTAGATATTTTGATGATGGCCATTCTGACTGGTATGAGATGATATCTCATTGTAGTTTTGATTTGCACTTCTCTAATGATTAATGATGTTGAGCATTCTTTCATGTGTTTGTTGGCAATCTGTGTATCTTCTTTGGACAAATGTCTGTTTAGGTCTTCTGCCCATGTTTGGATTGGGTTGTTTGTTTTCTTGTTATTGATCTGCATGAGCTGCTTGTAAATTTTGGAGATTAATCCTTTGTCAGTTGCTTCATTTGCAAATATTTTCTCACATTCTGAGAGTTGTCTTTTGGTCTTGTTTATGGTTTCCTTTGCTGTGCAAAAGCTTTGAAGTTTCATTAGGGC
The DNA here is from genome assembly GCF_003676395.1 of Aethalodelphis obliquidens. Taxonomy (NCBI): domain Eukaryota; kingdom Metazoa; phylum Chordata; class Mammalia; order Artiodactyla; family Delphinidae; genus Aethalodelphis; species Aethalodelphis obliquidens. Next base: position 18,392,535 of record NW_020837956.1, on the reverse strand, counting down.
CCATTTGTTTATTTTTGTTTTTATTTCCATTTCTCTAGGAGGTGGGTCAAAAAGGATCTTGCTGTGATCTATGTCATAGAGTGTTCTGCCTATGTTTTCCTCTAAGAGTTTGATAGATTCTGGCCTTACATTTAGGTCTTTAATCCATTTTGAGCTTATTTTTGTGTATGGTGTTAGGGAGTGATCTAATCTCATACTTTTACATGTACTGTCCAGTTTCCCCAGCACCACTTATTGAAGAGGCTGTCCTTTCTCCACTGTACATTCCTGCCTCCTTTATCAAAGATAAGGTGACCATATGTGCGTGGCTTTATCTCTGGACTTTCTATCCTGTTCCATTGATCTATCTTTCTGTTTTTTGTTTTTTTTTGTGGTACACGGGCCTCTCACTGTTGTGGCCTCTCCCGTTGCGGAGCACAGGCTCCGGACGCGCAGGCTCAGCGGCCATGGCTCACGGGCCCAGCCGCTCCGCGGCATGCGGGATCCCTCTGGACCAGGGCACGAACCCGTGTTCCCTGCATCGGCAGGCGGACTCTCAACCACTGCGCCACCAAGGAAGCCCTATCTTTCTGTTTTTGTGCCAGTACCATACTGTCTTGATTACTGTAGCTTTGTAGTATAATCTGAAGTCAGGGAGCCTGATTCCTCCAGCTCCAGTTTTTATTCTCAAGATTGCTTTGGCTATTCGGGGTCTTTTGTGTTTCCATACAAATTGTGAAATTTTTTGTTCTAGTTCTCTGAAAAATGCCAATGGTAGTTTGATAGGGATTACATTGAATCTGTAGATTGCTTAGGGTCGTAGAGTCATTTTCACAATGTTGATTCTTCCAATCCAAGAGCATGGTATATCTCTCCATGTATTTGTATCATCTTTAATTTCTTTCATCAGTGTCTTATAATTTTCTGCATACAGGTCTTTTGTCTCCTTAGGTAGGTTTATTCCTAGATATTTTATTCTTTTTGTTGCAGTGGCAAATGGGAGTGTTTTCTTGATTTCACTTTCAGATTTTTCATCATTAGTGTATAGGAATGCCAGAGATTTCTGTGCATTAATTTTGTATCCTGCAACTTTACCAAATTCATTGATTAGCTCTAGTAGTTTTCTGGTAGCATCTTTAGGATTCTCTATGTATAGTATCATGTCATCTGCAAACAGTGACAGCTTTACTTCTTCTTTTCCGATTTGGATTCCTTTTATTTCCTTTTCTTCTCTGATTGCTGTGGCTAAAACTTCCAAAACTATGTTGAATAAGAGAGGTGAAAGTGGGCAACCTTGTTTTGTTCCTGATCTTAGTGGAAATGCTTTCAGTTTTTCACCATTGAGGATGATGTTGGCTGTGGGTTTGTCATATATGGCCTTTATTATGTTGAGGAAAGTTCCCACTATGCCTACTTTTTGCAGGGTTTTTATCATAAATGGGTGTTGAATTTTGTCAAAAACTTTCTCTGTATCTATTGAGATGATCATATGGTTTTTCTCCTTCAATTTGTTAATATGGTTTATCACACTGATTGGTTTGCATATACTGAACGATCCTTGCATTCCTGGAATAAACCCCACTTGATCATGGTGTATAATACTTTTAACGTGCTGTTGGATTCTGTTTGCTAGTATTTTGTTGAGGATTTTTGCATCTATGTTCATCAGTGATATTGGCCTGTAGTTTTCTCTCTTTGTGACATCTTTGTCTGCTTTCGGTATCAGGGTGATGGTGGCCTCGTAGAATGAGTTTGGGAGTGTTCCTCCCTCTGCTATATTTTGCAAGAGTTTGAGAAGGATAGGTGTTAGTTCTTCTCTAAGTGTTTGATAGAATTCGCCCGTGAAGCTATCTGGTCCTGGGCTTTTGTTTCTTGGAAGATTTTTAGTCACAGTTTCAATTTCAGTGCTTGTGATTGGTCTGCTCATATTTTCTATTTCTTCCTGATTCAGTCTTGGCACGTTGTGCATTTCTAAGAATTTGTCCATTTCTTCCAGGTTGTCCATTTTATTGGCATAGAGTTGCTTGTAGTAATCTCTCATGAACTTTTGTATTTCTGCAGTGTCAGTTGTTACTTCTCCTTTTTCATTTCTAATTCTATTGATTTGAGTATTCTCCCTTATTTTCTTGATGAGGCTGGCTAATGGTTTATCAATTTTGTTTATCTTCTCAAAGAACCAGCTTTTAGTTTTATTGATCTTTGCTATCGTTTCCTTCATTTCTTTTTCATTTATTTCTGATCTGATCTTTATGATTTCTTTCCTTCTGCTAACTTTGGGGTCTTTTTGTTCTTCTTTCTCTACTTGCTTTAGGTGCAAGGTTAGGTTGTTTATTGGAGATGTTTCCTGTTTCTTAAGGTAGGATTGTATTCCTATAAACGTCCCTCTTAGAACTGCTTTTGCTGCATCCGATAGGTTTTGGGTCGTCGTGTCTCCATTGTCATTTGTTTCTAGGTACTTTTTAATTTCCTCTTTGATTTCTTCAGTGATCACTTCGTTATTAAGTAGTGTATTGTTTAGCCTCCATGTGTTTGTATTTTTTACAGATATTTTCCTGTAATTTATATCTAGTCTCATAGCGTTATGGTCGGAAAAGATACTTGATACAATTTCAATTTTCTTAAATTTACCAAGGCTTGATTTGTGACCCAAGATATGATCTATCCTGGAGAATATTCCATGAGCACTTGAGAAGAATGTGTATTCTGTTGTTTTTGGATCGAATTTCCTATAAATATCAATTAAGTCCATCTTGTTTAATGTATCATTTAAAGCTTGTGTTTCCTTATTTATTTTCATTTTGGATGATCTGTCCATTGGTGAAAGTAGGGTGTTAAAGTCCCCTGCTATGAATGTGTTACTGTCGATTTCCCCTTTTATGGCTGTTGTATTTGCCTTATGTATTGAGGTGCTCCTATGTTGGGTGCATAAGTATTTACAATTGTTATATCTTCTTCTTGGCTCGATCCCTTGATCATTATGTAGTGTCCTTCTTTGTCGCTTCTAATCTTTATTTTAAAGTCTATTTTGTCTGATATGAGAATTGCTACTCCAGCTTTCTTTTGGTTTCCATTTGCATGGAATATCTTTTTCAGTCCCCTCACTTTCAGTCTATATGTGTCTCTAGGTCTGAAGTGGGTCTCTTGTAGACAGCATATATATGGTTCTTGTTTTTGTATCCATTCAGCCAGTCTGTTTCTTTTGGTGGTAGCATTTAATCCATTTACATTTAAGGTAGTTATCAATATGTATGTTCCTATTCCCATTTTCTTAATTGTTTTGGGTTCGTTATTGTAGGTCTTTTCCTTCTCTTGTGTTTCTTGCCTAGAGAAGTTCCTTTAGCATTTGTTGTAAAGCTGGTTTGGTGGTGCTGAACTGTCTCAGCTTTTGCTTGTCTGTAAAGGTTTTAATTTCTCCATCAAATCTGAATGAGATCCTTGCTGGGTAGAGTAATCTTGGTTGTAGGTTTTTCTCCTTCATCACTTTAAATATGTCCTGGTAGTCCCTTCTGGCTTGCAGAGTTTCTGCTGAAAGATCAGCTTTTAACCTTATGGGGATTCCCTTGTGTGTTATTTGTTGTTTTTCCCTTGCTGCTTTTAATATGTTTTCTTTGTATTTAGTTTTTGACAGTTTGATTAATATGTGTCTTGGCGTGTTTCTCCTTGGAATTATCCTGTATAGGACTCTCTGTGCTTCCTGGACTTGATTAACTGTTTCCTTTACCATATTAGGGAAGTTTTCAATTATAATCTCTTCAAATATTTTCTCCGTGCCTTTCTTTTTTCTTCTTCTTCTGGTACCCCTGTAATTCGAATGTTGGTGCGTTTAATGTTGTCCCAGAGGTCTCTGAGACTGTCCTCAGTTCTTTTCATTCTTTTTCTTTATTCTGCTCTGCAGTAGTTATTTCCACTATTTTATCTTCCAGGTCACTTATCCGTTCTTCTGCCTTAGTTATTCTGCTATTGTTCCCATATAGAGTATTTTTAATTTCGTTTATTGTGTTGTTCATCGTTGCTTGTTTCATCTTTAGTTCTTCTATGTCCTTGTTAAATGTTTCTTGCATTTTGTCTATTCTATTTCCAAGATTTTGGATCATCTTTACTATCATTATTCTGAATTTCTTTTCAGGTAGACTGCCTATTTCCTCTTCATTTGTTAGGTCTGGTGGGTTTTTATCTTGCTCCTTCATCTGCTGTGTATTTTTCTGTCTTCTCATTTTGCTTATCTTACTGTGTTTAGGGTCTCCTTTTCGCAGGCTGCAGGTTTGTAGTTCCCGTTGTTTTTGGTGTCTGTCCCCAGAGGCTAAGGTTGGTTCAGTGGGTTGTGTAGGCTTCCTGGTGGAGGGGACTAGTGCCTGTGTTCCTGTGGATGAGGCTGGATCTTGTCTTTCTGGTGGGCAGGTCCACGTCTGGTGGTGTGTTTTGGGGTGTCTGTGGACTTATTATGATTTTAGACAGCCTCTCTGTTAATGGGTGGGGTTGTGTTCCTGTCTTGCTAGTTGTTTGGCATAGAGTGTCCAGCACTGTAGCTTGCTGGTCGTTGAGTGAAGCTGGGTGCTGGTGTTGAGATGGAGATCTCTGGGAGATTTTCGCCGTTAGATATTATGTGGAGGTGGGAGGTCTCTTGTGGACCAGTGTCCTGAAGTTGGCTCTCCCACCTCAGAGGCACAGCACTGACTCCTGGCTGCAGCACCAAGATCCTTTCAGCCACACGGCTCAGAATAAAAGGAGAAGAAAAGAAAGAAAGAAACAAAGAAAGGAGGAAAGAAAGGAAGAAAGAAAGAAGAAGGAAGGAAGGAAGGGAAAGAAAGAAAAAGGAAGGAAGGAAGGGGATAAAATAAAATAAAGTAAGATAAAATAAAATATAGTTATTAAAATAAAAAATAATTATTTAGCAAAAAAAAATTTTTTAAAGAAAAAAACGAACAAAAAAAACCGGACGGATAGAACCCTAGGACCAATGGTGAAAGCAAAGCTATACAGACAGAATCTCACATAGAAGCATACACATACACACTCACAAAAAGAGGAAAAGGGGAAAAAATGATGTTGCTCTCAAAGTACACCTCCTCAATTTGGGATGATTCCTTGTCTATTCATGTATTCCACAGATGCAGGGTATATCGAGTTGATTGTGGAGCTTCTATCGGCTGCTTCTGAGGCTGGTGGGAGAGATTTCCCTTTCTCTTCTTTGTTCTCACTGCTCCTGGGGCTCAGCTTTGGATTTGGCCCTCCCTCTGTGTGTAGGTCACCAGAGGGTGTCTGTTCTTCGCTCAGACAGGATGGGGTTAAAGGAGCAGCTGCTTCAGGGACTCTGGCTCCCTCAGGCCAGAGGGAGGGAGGGAGGAGTGCGGTTGCGGGGCGAGCCTGCGGCGGCGGCAGAGGCCGGTGGGACGTTGCAACAGCTTGAGGCGCCCTGTGCGTTCTCCCGGGGAAGTTGTCTCTGGATCACGGGACCCTGGCAGTGGCGGGATGCACAGGCTCTCCGGAAGAGGGGTGTGGATAGTGACCTGTGCTTGCACAATGGCTTCTTGGTGGTGGCAGCAGCAGCCTTAGCGTCTCATGCCCGTCTCTGGGGTCCGCGCTGTTAGCCGCGGCTTGCGCCCGTCTCTGGGGCTCCTTTAAGCAGCGCTCTTAATCCCCTCTCCTCACGCACCAGGAAACAAAGAGGGGAGCAAAAGTGTCTTGCCTCTTTGGCAGGTCCTGACTTTTCCCTGGACTCCCTCCCGGTTAGCCGTGGTGCACTAACCCATTCAGGCTGTGTTCACGCCGCCAACCCCAGTCCTCTCCCTGCGCTCCGGCCGAAGCCCAAGCCTCAGCTCCCAGCCCCGCCCGCCCCGGCGGGTGAGCAGACAAGCCTCTCGGGCTGGTGAGTGCTGGTCGGCACTGATCCTCTGTGCGGGAATCTCTCCGCTTTGCCCTCCGCACCCCTGTTGCTGCGCTCCCCACCACGGCTCCGAAGCTTTCCCCCTCCGCCACCCGCAGTCTCTGCCCGCGAAGAGGCTTCCTAGTGTGTGGAAAGTTTTCCTCCTTCACGGCTCCCTCCCACTGGTGCAGGTCCCGTCCCTATTTTTTTGTCTCTGTTTATTCTTTTTTCTTTTGCCCTACCCAGGTACGTGGGGAGTTTCTTACCTTTTGGGATGTCTGAGGTCTTCTGCCAGCGTTCTCTTGGTGTTCTGTAGGAGTTGCTCCACGTGTAGATGTATTTCTGGTGTATCTGCTAGTGTTGGAGGGTATCCTGCAGTGGCGGGGGGTGGCTGTGGCTCACCGTGGAGACAAGGACACTGGCAGCAGAAGTTCTGGGAAGTACTCCTTGGCATGAGCCCTCCAGGAGTCCGCCATTAGTCCCAGCAAAGAGCCTCCAGCTAATTCTTAAGTATGGAGTTTAGTATTTATTCAGTGGTATGCTTCTTAGGGTACAAAAATATATCTAAAATTAGAGAGGTAGTAAGTAAATATTTGGACTGTGCTAGAAGGCATTCAGCTTCTACTCTACCCATAACTTTAGGGAACATATCTAAAGTGGAAAGTGAGATCAAACAGCATATGACTTTACATTTTGGCATATTTCCATGGTAGCGCCATATGTTAGAAAAAACTGGAATTTCAAAATTGAATAACCTAACCTTGGGAGGGGCAGAAACCTTAGTAAATGTACTAAATTGGGGCTTGAGGAAGGACAGCATTTGAGGTAGAGCCAGACCTCAGGGTTTGGACCATTTGTGTGTCTCCACACCTGCCAATTGGACCATTTTTATAATTCTAGTTCAGATTCTAATGCAGAAAGGGAATATGATTGTTCTAGCTCAGCTTTTCACAGTAGACCCATAAAATGGATTGTGGTAAGCCGTGAATGGGTCAGACTTATTTCATAAAGCATCTCCATTGTGCAACAAATCAGCTTTATTCATAATTCTCCACAGTGGGGCGCTTGCATGGACCACGGTGGGGACATTGTTAGGCTAGATTGGAAAGTTGGGTATGACAGGCATCATGACGAACTTATTCATTCTTTAGTGTGCTAGAATTTTTATTTCATCATAGAAACACGGAATCATAATTAAGTCACCGAACACTAAAAATGGCTTTAAGGAGATAAAAAATGTTTTAAATATATGCTTGAGTTAATTTCTTCTCAGAATTACCTAAAGCAAGTACTTTAACCCTTGTTCATTCATGAAGTCATGGACTTGGAAAGGACATTGAAAAAACTCTTGTCCATCTCCCTGCCATCAAATAGGACTATGTTTTAAATACTTTAAAAGTAATTTTTTAAAATCACAAATATTAATCTTTGAAACAAGTTGAAACTGTAAGAAGAATATAAAATAAAATGTACCTTCCGACCCCAAAGCAGTACATTTCAAAGTATATCACAGTGATCTGTCTACATACTTTTCTCAAAAATTTTACAACGAAAGTATATATTCTTCTGTCCTATTTCATAGACCTCTTTCATATCCTGTCCAGCTTATTTGTCAGCATTTTTCTGAGCTCTTGTGTTTTTTTCTTAATTTTTGAATTTAATTTTATTTATTTTTTTATACAGCAGGTTCTTATTAGTCATCCATTTTATACACATCAGCGGGTAGATGTCAATCCCAATTGCCCAATTCATCCCACCCCCACCCCCACCCCCCGCCGCTTTCCCCCCTTGGTGTCCATACATTTGTTCTCTACATCTGTGTCTCAATTTCTGCCCTGCAAACCGGTTCATCTGTAGAGCTCTTATGTTTATTTTGTTATCTTGCTGCTTAATAATAGCATTTTCTTTCAGTTTTATAGAAGAATGTGACTGTTCTCTAATTTTAAAAGGTTCTACCTACTAGTAAAATTTCCATGAATTTCTAAATATGTTAGCTTGAACATTTGCTTTTTTAAAAGTTTTTGAACTTACCTCTTTAAGTAATAATCTTATAAAGCCAATTCTTTTTTTTTCATGTAGAATCTTTAATTTGATGAACCCTTAGCTCCATTATATCACACATTCCCTACCCCATCCTCCCAGTGTAGTATATCATTGCTGAGGTTAAATCAATATTCATTTCTTGTAAATGTTAAGTACCACGCTGAGTAGGATAGTGTGTTTTTTTTTCCCTTGTATAGGTTTTTTTTCCCCCCTAAATAATTGTGTTACTTTTTTGCTTAGTTTTCATCTTACCAATTGTCAAACCAATTTGAAAATTCATTAGCTCAGTTGTTTTTTTTCTTGGAACCCCTTTGTCTGGAACCACCTTTTTCTGTTCCATTCGACCAGTTGTTCTTATTTCATAGCTGTTCTATAATCTTGCTTCACCATCATCATGGAACTTTTCTTTGTCTTTCAATTTTAATGGATCTCTGGGTTTTTTGGATTCCTTATTTTCTCTTTCATGATTTATTTTCTCATTTTGATGGCATACATCCTCCTGTAAGTTCCTGAGAAAGGGTCATGTGAGACAATATTTTGAGATTTCACATATCTGAAAATATATTTAATCTGCTGTCTTCCCTTGTTGATAATTTGATTAGATGTCAAGATTTAGGTTGAAACTGTAATGGTGGATATGTGACACAAATAGTGAACCCTAATGTAAAATATGGACTTAGGTTAATAGTATTATATCACTGTTCATCAGCTGTATTAACATATCACTATTCATCAGCTGTATTAAATGTACTATACTAATGCAAGATGTTAATAATAGGGGAAATGGGGGAAGTGAGGAGTTATGTGGAAACTCTCTATACTTTCCATTAAATTTTCTGTAAACCTAAAACCACTCAAAAAAATATTCCGTCTTTAAGTTGAATATCAGCCGCTTCATATGGTTCAACTTAAAAGTACATACACTTTCACTATTAAGTAAAGTGTTATCAGTCGGGTGCTTCACCCTTCATTCCTGCCATGCCTGGTGTCCCAGAGTTTGGAGACTCTGGTTAAATTTCTCTCCTTTGGTTGTGGAAGAGAAGTACTTGCCGGCGTGCTCTTGGTGGGGGCAAGAGCATGGGTTCCATTGTTCTTCATACAGATTTTCAATCAGTTCCCCTGTTTTTGGCCAGCTACCTTACTGCTGCTTTCTCTGGTACCTGGTGCCTCCAGTTCCTGAGATGTTCCAGGGTTTTTTGTTCACATCAGCTTGCTCCTTGTATCTAGGTATCCCTTCACAAGCTGGCACTTAGGTTTTAGCTCCTTCAACTCCGTTAAATAATTTACCACACTTTATCAGCTCTCCATGTACAAAAATTTGTGTCCTCTGTTGTCTCCTTTTGTATTTTTTGTTTTGTTTTGAAGATTTGTATCTTTTTTATTCATTTACTATTATTTGGTGAGATTTCTAAAGGAAGTAGAGAGGCATACTATGTTCAATATGTCTTGTTTAACCAATCTGCTTTCATTTTGATCAATAAGGGTTTGGTTTTAATTCATTTTGTTTTCTTCTGTTTTTAATAATTATTCTAATTTATTGGTTATGTGTTCTCTTTAGAGCTCTGGGCAGCTCTCTTTGGGAGGATGCTATTGAAAGATGGTGCTTTTTAGATAACAAATAATACTTAAAATGTCTGGAAAAATTGTCTCCAGAATCATGGTTGTGAACTAAAGTGTGTATTTTTAAGTTGTTCACAGGGCTTAGAGCTCCTGCCAGAGGACTGTTACTCTTTGGTCCACCTGGAAATGGGAAAACAATGCTGGTAAGAATTCTTTTTATTTTTATTTTTTAAACTTAAAAAAATATATATTTATTTATTTGGTTGTGCTGGGTCTTAGTTGCAGCATGTGTGCTCCTTAGTTGTGGCATGCGAACTCTTAGTTTTGGCATGCATGTGGCATCTAGTTCCCTGACCAGGGATTGAATCCGGGCCCCTTGCATTGGGATTGCAGAGTCTTAACCACTGTACCACCAGGGAAGTCCCAAGAATTTTTTTTTTTTTTTTTTTTTTGCGGTACGCTGGCCTCGCACTGTTGTGGCCTCTCCTGTTGCGGAGCACAGGCTTCGGACGCGCAGGCTCAGCGGCCATGGCTCACGGGCCTAGCCGCTCCGCGGCGTGTGGGATCTTCCCGGACCGGGGCACGAACCCATGTCCCCTGCATCGGCAGGTGGAATCTCAACCACTGCGCCACCAGGGAAGCCCCCCAAGAATTCTTTTTAAATGTGCATGTTCTGTTGAGATATTTGGGAGATAATATGAAAAAAGAAACTTTTCATTGTCCCTGAGTCTATTATTTATGACTTGCCTTTGCTATAATATACTTTTTTTTATGGCCACACTGAGTGGCTTGCAGGATCTTAGTTCCCTGACCAGGGATTGAACCCAGGGCCACAGCAGTGAAAACGCCAAGTCCTAACCTCTGAACCACCAGGGAACTCCCAATTTTTAAACTAGTTTTTAATGACGAAGTAGGTGGAAACCCACATACGTTATCTTCCATAGTAGTTTGGGGCTGGCTAAATTTAATAGTGTAATTTTCATTATTTTCCCAAGTTAAATAATAAAATTTTACTGTAGAAGAGCTTACCTTACTATATTGAGTATCTTCCTAATCTTTGATTTTTTTTTTTTACTATTGTAACAGGTTTATTTAAATAAAATAATCAGCATGATACAGATTTCTTTCTTTTTTTTTAAATTGAGGCATAGTTGACATACAACAGATTTTTTTTTTCTGTGTCCTTTTGCCAAAAGTTTTTGGTAGGATTTGGATATCTTTCTCCTGCATAGCTCTCCTAGAGGGAAAACATAAATAGGGAAAGAGTAACTTTTTCCGTTAGCTGTTTGTATTTCTCCAAGCAGTTATCTTCTATAACTAGGAAGAGAATAATACCCTCTTTTTTTTTTTTCTTTAACCTCTCCCTGTCACTTCTCTCTTAGAGAAAAAGAGAGTGGAAAGAAGCATAGCTCTTCCTAGAGCTTTTCCTCATTGCTGAGAAGAAAACACATTGATTGCCATATGTTGAGAATTGTGTCATGGCTTATATTTTTAGGAAATCTTTTCTAGAACTTAAATTGATCAGATGTGGTTATCTTTTTAAAGCAGTTGAACTAATATTTACCCTTGTGATTTTTAAAGGCTAAAGCAGTAGCTGCAGAATCTAGTGCAACCTTCTTTAATATAAGTGCTGCAAGTTTAACTTCAAAATACGTGAGTATTCTTTTTTCCAGTATTGTCATGTTCTAAGTTACTGTCTAAACGTTACTGTGTTAAGTATAAATGGTAAGAACATTACACCAAAATGTTTTTGAGTTTTATATCTATTATTTAGATATGCTGAATATCACTCTTCAAAGTAGAAAGTTATGTGCATTTGCTAGGTTCTTTTAAAATTGAAATTATTCTGTTAAATACTGTATTTGTTTGCTAGGGCTGTGTATTAAAGTACCACAAACTGGCTGGCTTGAACAATAGAAATTTATTGTATTGTATTTTGGAGGCTAGAAGTCCAAATCAGGTATTGGCAGGGGTCTTAATTTTGTAAAGTAATTAAAAATAACTATAAAATGATACTTTTCCTGGTTAAATTTTACTTCCTGTGTGAAATTTTATACGTAAAATTGTTATTAAAGTAGGTTTACCCATATTATGCACATACTATAACAGAAAGCATTGTCTTGGAAGCTAGGAGGTAGGGATTCCAGCCTAACTTTTACATGCCAAGCTGGCCTTAAGAAAGTATCACTTTAGGCTTTACTTCATTTATTTTTTAAAAATATAAACCAGGTTCTATTTATTAAATACATAGATCTTCTTTCAAATTCATGTACAAGATTTGTTAGCAGTTATGAATAAGTCTTACTATATTTACTTCACTTATAAAGTGTTGATGTCATAAGAGGTGATCTCTTGCAGTTCCTTCCGGCTCTGAGAATATTTGTTTTGAAGATTCTAATTCTGGGGCCTTTCCTTTTTTCTTTTATTTAATTTTCAATAAAAAGAATAGATGCCACCTAGAGAACAAAATAGTTTTTGCAGTAGATTACCACAAACCTCATGACTCTTTCGTTAGATGCTTTGGTGCATAGAATGGCTTTAGTATAGTATTTCAGCCCCTGGGAATGTCTTAAGGAGTGTTCATAGACCTCCTAGAAATACTTTGATATTTATTGACAGTGATATTGTGAGAATGGGTTTTCACGGTGTTCTCAATAGAGCAAGTTTTATTTAGAGCATTTTCCAACTTACCTGCTTCTATAAATATACCCTGCAACCTAGGGCTTAAGAATACGTGCTGCATCTCTCTCTTCTCTATTATTCCCTCTTTCTCAGTAGTTATATCCCAATAGCTATTCCATTCTCAAGTCTTAGGAATGCAGAGTGAAACAAGACAGAGATATTTGTCATTTTTTAAAGTACTCACCAGACCATCTTAAATAATAAATAAGTAGTCTATTTTCTAAAATTATAAGGGACAATTCAGGAACACTCCCATACCCCCATTCCTTAAACCAAATCTTTGGTTGTTGCAAAGAAAGGAAATTAAATTCCTAGGTTCTAGACTTTTAATAGTGAAATTTAAAAAGCTGGAATAATCTTGCATTTTATGGGTATAACAGTGTATATAATGCCTTGTTTTAGGTGGGAGAAGGAGAGAAATTGGTGAGAGCTCTTTTTGCTGTGGCTCGAGAACTTCAACCTTCTATAATTTTTATAGGTAAGAACATGTTTTCCAACAACTTAGTTGAGCATTTGTAAAATTCCCTTTTCCAAATGTGAGGGATATGATGGGAAAGATTATTCAGAAGTAAAAAGTTTTTTTTAATTTATTTTTTATTGAAGTATAGTTGCAGAAGTAAAAAGTTTTAAAGAAGCACAAAGTTAAAAACTGTCTAATAAATTGAGTAGGACCCATTATATTAATAACCTAAGTGGTAAACTAGAGATCCTTTTATTTCCTCTAGATGAAGTTGATAGCCTTTTGTGTGAAAGAAGAGAAGGAGAACACGATGCTAGTAGACGTCTAAAAACTGAATTTCTAATAGAATTTGATGGTGTAAGTATTGATTATGATATTTTTAATGTGGTAGCATTTTAGGGTATTTTCCTATTGAATGGCCCAAATTAGAAATAAATATCTTTATTATGTTCTTCTTTGTTATTTATCTAAAAGTATTGAAAAAAAAAATTTGGCTTATAGGTACAATCTGCTGGAGATGACAGAGTGCTTGTAATGGGTGCAACTAACAGGCCACAAGAGCTTGATGAGGCTGTTCTCAGGTAGGGAGATTTATGTAGAAACGCACACATTTATTACAGATGTATTTACTCACGTGTTCATCTGACGTATTTCTTGTTTCCTTCTCTCTCAATTTTAAGACTAAATTCATTATTTTCCTCTCTATATCCATCTTCTGGTCTCTTGTTACCAACTGAAGATTTTGAGGACAGGACCAGCATGATATCAGGAAAACTATTTTTAACTTTATGGTTTTAGGGAAATTACTTATTTCTTCTGGGTTGGATTAAAGTATCAAAACACCAAAACTGATTTTTACCCTCTTTTACTGGGCTTCATGAGAAGCTGATAAAGCACAGCTCATGGGAGCCATATGCTCTCTTCTCCTGTGTTTGATCAAATGTATTCCCTTTCTACTGGGAGGATAGTTTGGCTCAGCATAAAATTCTTGGATCTCCCGTTCTTTTCCTGAGGAATTTATAACATTGCCCCATTGTTTCTAGGATTGGATGTTGCAGTGTGAAAGTCTGAAGCCAGCCTGCTTTTATTCACATTTATGGGTTAATCCAGTAGGGTTAGTGTCTAATCTCCTTTCTAATACTACTACTACTACTTTTGTAGCCTTTGTTTCTGTGGTGGTTTTTGTTTTCTTTTTTATTGGTTTCCTGATCTCTGCAAACCCATTTTTCATCTTCTGTTGTCTACTTCTTTGAGCCTTTGTATGTCATTTCCTTGAGCCTTTATATCTCACTGAGCTCTTATTTCATAGGAGCCTTTTTTTTTTCATCAAATTATTTTATTTCTTGGAAAGATATTTGGTCACAATTTTAATTTGCTTTAAGGCAAAATCCTCTTGTGCATGTTCTTCATTTTATCTGTTTTATGTTTAATGTATTCTTTCCCCTCTTTTTTTTGGCACTGTTTTTTAAAATCAGTCCTACGCTTTTGTCTCTTTTGCTTATTAATTTTATTTGAATAAGGGGAGTTTTCTTGGAAAACCTAATTTGGAAGGATATTGTAGAAGAGGTAGAAAAGTAAGATAGCAACCATGTATCTTGAGTTGTCCTATGAATACCCTGGACTGGTGGGCAGTCTCCCTGACTCACAACAAAGCCGTACCTGATAAAGAAGTATACGTGTATATAAATAAGCGATTGGGTTGATTTAGTCTTCTTCAACTGAAAAAGATTGGTCATTGCAAAACAGCTTGTCATCTTGCCAGACTGATTGATGTCGTCTTACAAAGATGATGTATCTTTGAGTTTCTTTGTTCAGACTCATCTTCCTTGCCATTCCCTTGCTACTGACTAGGGTCACATGATCTGCAGAGCCAGTCCTCACATGTTTGTTTAAATATGGGGAGGTAGTTTTATTATCCCTCAGAGTGTGCTCTCTGTTTCCTCTGGAAAATTCTGCTCTGACAGCCATGTCTAAAATTTGCAGTGGCAGGTGCTGTCTGTATTCACCTTTGTCAGTGTAATTTTCACTGCCCTAGGCAGCCCTTCTTCATACATTTTAGTTCTGTAAATGTTACGTAGTTTGTTGATGATGGAGTTTACATTTCTGTTTCTGTTGTCCTTGTTGGTTTTAATTGTTTTGTTTCAAGAAGACAGCAGAGATCTGTTTCTTCAACTTCTTATATCAGATATTTTGTTTTAAAGTGTTACTGCTGTTAAAAAAATACAAATACATAAATGGTTAATTTAATTCTGACAATATTGAATTAAGGATTTTTAAACATTAACTAGAATTTTTTTAACTCTTTATTGGAGTATATTTGATTTACAATTTTGTGTTAGTTTCAAGTGTATAGCAAAGTGAATCAGTTATACATATATCCACTCTTTTTTAGATTATTTTCCCATATAGATCATGACAGAGTATTGGGTAGTGTTACCTGTGCTATGCAGTAGGTCCTTATTAGTTATCTATTTTATATATTTAACTAGAATATTTTAAAAGAGTAACTTTTATACTGATAACTACTAAAATGTATTCAAATGCCTTCAGCATTATATTTAAAGCTTTGTTCTTGTTATGTGCTACTTGAACTGAATTATCTGTAAATTCAAAACTGTATTTCTGAGATGGCTTGAATCCTTTTTTTAGGCGTTTCACCAAACGGGTATATGTGTCTTTGCCAAATGAGGAGGTATGTATCTGTGTTTGAATTTTTTTTAAGGCAGAAACAAGAACTTCCATCTTGACAGTATTAAGTCTTCCAGTGCATGGTACCGCTGCATTGGAAAAGTTTGGTGGTTTCTTAAAAAGATAAACAGAAAACTTACTGTAAGACCCCAAAACTTCATTCCTAAGAATCTACCCAAGAGAAATGAAAACATATGTCTACACAGACATGTACAAGAATTTTTATAACAGCATTATAAATAATAGCCAAGAACTACAGAGAATCTAAAATAGTCTTCAGGCTTCCCTGGTGGCCTGAATCCACCTGCCAGTGAAGGGGACACAGGTTCGAGCCCTGGTCTGGGAAGATCCCACATGCTGCAGAGCAACTAAGTAGACCCCGTGCTCCGCAACAAGAGAAGCCACCGCAATGGGAAGCCCACACACCACAACGAAGAATAGCCCCTGCTCGCTGCAACTAGAGAAGGCCCACACGCAGCAACGAAGACCCAACACAGCCAAAAATAAATAAATAAATAAATTTTTAAAAATCCTTAAAAAAAAAGTCATCAGTTGGTGAAAGGATATACAAATGTGGTATATCCATTTAATGGAATACTGTTTATCAATAAAAGGAATGAGCTACTTACACATACCATAATATGGATGAACCTCAAAAACATACTAAATAAAGATGCCAGATGCAAAAGATTTCCTATCATATGATTCCATTTTTATGAAATGTCTAGAAAAGGCTCACTTCTGGAAACAAAGTAGATAGTGATTAGGTAAGGGTGTGGGTGGAAGTCGGGATTAACTGCAAACAGACACAAGTGAACTTTTTGGGGTGATAGAAATGTTCTAAAATTGGATTATGGTGATGGTTGCACAATTCTAAACTTACTAAAAGTCATTGAATTATACACTTCAAAAGGGTGAGATTCCATGTTACATGAATTCATATCTCTATAAAACTTTTTTTTTTTAATTGTGGTGTCTAGCTCAGACCCTTAGCATCCTTGGTAGTAACAGCAGCTACTTTCTTAGTGTTTTATTTGGATTGTTTTTAACTCTTTCAGGAACTCTCAAAAAATTGTTATTTTAACAGATATATGTGTGAGTCTCTAAGAGGTAGAGTGGTTTGTATAAGATCATTCAGTTCCTAAATCCTGGATATTTTATTAAGCCAATTCTTAGGACTGATAATTCTTTAAAATTTCTTTTCAGACACGACTACTTTTATTAAAAAATCTATTATGTAAACAAGGAAGCCCATTGACCCAAAAAGAACTAGCACAACTTGCTAGGTGAGTAATTTGATTTAGTCTATCTTGCAGTTGTTTTTTTTTAAGAATTCTTTTTGTTTTCTTTAAAGTAAGCTCATGTATGAAATGAGTAATTTATCAGAAAACTTCTTATTGTTTCATTCTCTACTTCCTTTACCTTCTCTCATCTCATTTTCTTATATATATGGTGTCTAAATTTTAGTTTCTAGATCCTCTAGAAGACATGACCTAAACAGCTAATGATGGTAGTATATATTCTTTTTATAAATTTATTAAAACTTATAAGTGGTATTAAAGTAATTTTTAATAAATTTATTTTATTTATTTTTGGCTGTGTTGGGTCTTCGTTGCTGCATGTGGGCTTTCTCTAGTTTTGGTGAGCGGGGGCTACTCTTCGTTGTGGTGTGTGGGCTTCTCATTGCGGTGGCTTCTCTTGTTGCAGAGCACGGGCTCTAGGCACGCGGGCTTCAGTAGTTGTGGTACACGGGCTCAGTAGTTGTGGCTCATGGGCTCTAGAGCGCAGGCTCAGTAGTTGAGGCTCACAGGCTTAGTTGCCCCGTGGCATGTGGGATCTTCCTGGACCAGCCCTCGAACCTGTGTTCCCTGCATTGGCAGGCAGGTTCTTAACCACTGCGCCACCAGGGAAGCCCTGAAGTAATTTTTAAAATGTAAAACATCTCATATCTGCCTACACCAACACATATTTTCACTTAAACTTATTTTGCTTACACATAATTTTTTTTTCTTTTTTTTTTGGTACGCGGGCCTCTCACTGCTGTGGCCTCTCCCGTTGCGGAGCGCAGGCTCAGCGGCCATGGCTCACGGGCCCAGCCGCTCCGGCATGTGGGATCTTCCTGGACTGGGCACGAACCCGTGTCCCCTGCATTGGCAGGCAGACTCTCAACCACTGCGCCACCAGGGAAGCCCCACATAATTTTTTTAAACTTTGACTTCTTCAGCTTTTTTTTATGAGTGGTGTATTAAGTAGAAACTGAATATAGGAGATACACTCATGAATTTTAGTCATTGAAAAAAATCTCATAAAGTAATTTAAAATGTTCAATAAGAATGTGAATAGCTAGTTATGTTGGTAAAAACTCTGAGTTCCCAGATACCTATGAAAAAATAACAAATTCAGTACTTGGAAATACTGAGATCCTTCTTTGAATTCCAATAAAATATTTTGCTAATAATGTTTGTGCAGTTATTTAACATAGTACATGATACGTAAATGCTTTTTTTCCCTGTTTTATTTCCCTCTTCCTCTTTGCCTCCCTAGTTCTTAGTTCCCTTTGATAGTGTCTTGGCTGCCCAGGATCTCCACTGTGGCATCCCATTCAGGTGTGCCTCCTTTTGCCAATGTTTTCTATCCCAGACCCTTCCTTCACCCTGTCTGTCCTACATTTAAAGAAATCTTCCTTGATTGGCCCTCATTTCATCAAGGCAGTTCTCTTTGTGAAGATAAAGACTCATTAACTTATAGAGAAGTAATTGTGGTTATGTGTCAGTCGGCCAGCAATGGCTTATAGATGTTACCTTTCCAGGGCACAAATTTACAATTTAATGGAGCCTCCTGGAGATATAGTATACTTTAATCTAAAGGAATAGTTCTAATAATGAAAATTCGAGGCATTATAAGGAACCAGTCGGCTGTTTGTTTTTAGCAAGTAGGCCTTCCTCTGCCCTTCAAATCAAATCACATAGCTGTCTGCTTGATAACAAAGGCAAGCTAGGTTTTACTCTCTTATTCTGTGGAGATTTAAATCTGCAAAGGTGAAAATAAGTTGCTCTTTCTTCTTTCCCATTCTCAGAATGACCGATGGATACTCAGGAAGTGATCTAACAGCTTTGGCAAAAGATGCAGCACTGGGTCCTATCCGAGGTAGGAATACAAAAGCTTGAAACATTTACAACTGTTTTTTAGACCACTTCAGAAGTTTAAGAAGTCCCTATTGAGAGGTATTTTTTATTAGTAAGAAAGCAGTAAAACTATATCAGTGGAAAACTTGATTAAAACTTGATACAAAGTTTCTAGACTTAGGGTCAACAAACCTTTCTGAAAATAGTTTTAGACTCATGGGCCACATATGCTCTGTTGCATCTTCTTCTGACTCCTCCTCCTCCTCCTGCTCATCCTCCTCTTTTTTTTTTTTTTTTTTTTTTTCCAACAACAACAAAAAGCTGTGAAACCATTCTTAGCTCACAGACAATACAAAGACAGTCCATGGATGAGTGGTGGACCATGAGCCCTGTTCTGGACAGCAGGTTTCGCTTCTTGATAGTAGGTTAGCAGCAGAAAACTCAAGAAAATGAAAACTTTTTAAAGCAAGTGGAAAAGAATAATAAAGGGAAGATTTTCTTATCTATTTTTTGGTTCTTTTCATTTCAGTATTCTAGTATGACTTGAAATTAATGTGTGTAAGGAAACATATAAATAGAAGTTTTAACTTTTATCATTATATGTTATCTTTGAAAAATTGCAGCAAAGTATATCATTCATTGCTCTGTTTTGATTCAAGGTAATTTGTTGACTCTGAAATACCACATCTATCACTTTTAGGTTATGTTAGATTAAACTCACTGTGATAATCACTTTAGACTAGATGTTCTCAGCTACTCTTCCACAGGCAGCATGGGCAGTGGATGGGTGATGCTCTCAGGTATGCACTCAGATTACTGGCTATGGTGGTAAAATTGAACATGGAACATTCAGCTTCTAGAACATATCTCTAACAGTGAAACAGGGTACTGATTAAGAACTGCTGCTTTAGAGAATAATAAATGTAATCTTGAGAATATAGTTTGAAACTCTGGGTAAAGCATTTTAGTCAAGCTTTCTTTCTGCAGGAGGCATGAAATCTTGTTCAGATACTGGACTCAGAATCAGTAGCTAATGTATAAATCGTGCATTTTTTAGAATATTTTAGCTGTTATTCTGAAACAAAGTTGTTGGCTTAAAACAACAAATGCCTTTTATAAAGAACAAGTTGTATTATTTTAAGTTTACTATGAAATTTGTAGAATCTGTTGTTCTTGAGCAATATATAAAGAAATTGAATGCCTTCCTAAGAAGGAATATTATTCTAAGCATTTATAAATTGTATGTGCTCTTAATATTAATGTATGTCTCTTTTAATATAATGATTTATATTGAACATATACTTTTAGATTATTGTACTTCGTTAGTTTAAACTTGGAAGTCTTTTTTTTGTAAGTGACTTTTATATTTTACAGAACTGAAACCAGAACAAGTGAAGAATATGTCTGCCAGTGAGGTATACTATTTTACAATTATCTTTTTTTCGTTCTGGTCCTCTAGATTGTAAAACATATCTTTTATCTTTTGTCTGGATTTTTCTAGTTTATCTGATTAGAAAATATGGAGGACTGTCCAACTAGTCTCTTATGGTGTCCTTTGGTAATACACAATAAATATAACATAATCATTAAGTCATTTTCTGTCAAATCATATTACATAAATACTAAACAGAACAAAATTATAGGCAACTTGAGGATTTTATACATTATGAATATAGCTTGTAACAGGTTAATCCCTTGATGTTCTATTTTGTTAGTTTTTCAGTAATGTTTATGTCTTCCTTATAAAAGCAATACAGTTTCCATTGTAATGTAATTCATTACATTTAAAAAATATGGGAGGTCCCCTTATGAGATGCTGAAGCATTTCTTCTGAAAAAAATTGCCAGCAAAATATAGAATTGGATATGTAGAATGATCATAACTATGTAACCAGCCAGTTTAAATCAGATTTGAATTATGTAACTTATCTCTCAGAGCTCAGATAGCACCGAAACATTACTAACCAAAGAGACTTCATTCTTGGAACAGAAGAGAGAATAGAACTCCAGTGGAGTCCAAATGTGAACTGAAAACAAAACAAACAAAAAAAAACAATAAAAAACCCCAGAGGCATGGGCTAGAGGCTGGTGGCTGGCTAGGGGATCTGCACATTACATTGCAGAGAGTCCTGTCCAAGTGAACTCTTAACATAGAGAATAAATGTACTTGAGTATGAGTACATTTTGGCAGTCTTTTTTCTTCAGGCTTCCAAGTAAATTTGAGGTTGTCTTCAGGCATCTTGTGCATGGTGCTTAACCAACTACATTACTAAGAAAGCCTTCAGACTTCTTGCAACCACCTTTTTCCATTTCAGCAGTCTAGTTTACCTGGAGTGTGTTTGACATGAATGAAGCTTAGGAACAGAGAATTCCACATGTCATATACTTTGGTGTTTAGCTACTATTACCTTAAAAATTCATGTTTAAAGTATAAGTTTCAGGTCCCTTTTATCTGATTCATAATTTTGATTCCACATTTTTCTAATTTTTAAAAATGTATTAGTACTGTCTTAAGGTTATAATTTATTTACAGTATCCCATCAATATATGATTTTTTAAAATGTTCTTATACTTATAGCATAACCTAATAGTACTTTTCTACCCAGAAAGTAAGCCTTGTGCATGAATTATTTCTTTTCCACACACCACTCTCCCTACCTTGGACTCAGGACAGGTAAACTTGATATTTCATATATGTACTCTGGCCCCCTAAAGTTGAGGAAAGGCCCATTGTGTGACATTTTAGGCCTCTGTCTTTGTCCCTTGGACAGACCATATACTAAAATTAAAACTACTGAATGAATTACAAAAAATAACATTTTTTGGTACCTTTTGTGACCATTCCACTAATTATGTGTAGTCAGGTTACAGTGTTATAGTTTTTGGTTCTACTGTATGCTTTCATTCAGTTTAAGTTTATTTTTAACCTAATGATTTTAGTATTAATAATTTGATAATAGCTTTTAGTCATTAGTCCTGGGTTATGAGTTAATATTTTTAAAGAACTTAGAAAAGTCTGGCAATAGTGAATACTGCATAGGTATCCATTAAATAATTTTAAAATACATAAATACTAAATAATGGCAATTTATTATAGAGATCAAGGAAATCCATTCTATTTTCTTATTTATGAGATGACAGAAAAACACAAGTAGTTTGGTTTTAAAATTGTATACTAGAATTTTTTTCAGCCATTCTTCGGTACAATTTTAATAATTGTGTTATCAGGTGCTGGTCTATATGCAGAAATTTAGATGAGATATACCTAATTTGCCTTTTATAGTTTATGAGAATAGAAACTCAAATAATTGTGTTGGAATTCTGTGTTTTTAAAAGGTAGTGCTGAAAATCATTGGTTATAAATTCAGAGTATAATGTACTTTGTTTATAAAGCACACAGTTTGTATCCAGTTCAACTTTATTAGTTCTTTTATTATTTTGTTTTGATAAGACTTCTTTGCTATTTATTTTTCCCTCTTTACTGAACTAGCTACCGGTTGATTTTTCCTGTTAATATACATTAGTCTCTTAGTAACTTTAAAATATCATATTTTCTATATAACTTTTAAAGGTTACTTTCCATTTACAGTTATTACAAAATATTGGCTATATACCCCATGTTGTACAATACATCCTTGAGCCTATCTTACACCCGATAGTTTGTACCTCCCACTCCCCCATGCCTACATTGCCCCTCTCGCCCTCTCCCTGCTGGTAACCACTAGTTTGTTCTCTATATCTGAGTCTGCTTCTTTTTTGTTATATTAACTAGTTTGTTGTATTTTTTGAATTCCACATGTAAGTGATATCATACAGTATTTGTCTTTCTCTGTCTCATTTAGTTCACTTAGCATGATATCCTCCAAGTCCATACATGTTGCTGCAAATGGCAAAATTTTGTACTTTTTTATGGCTGAGTAGTATTCCATTGTGTGTATAATATATGTGTGCATATATATATATTATACACACACACACATGCACACACACCATATCTTTATCCATTCATCTGTTGATGGACACTTAGGTTGCTTCTATATCTTGGCAATTGTAAATAAGGCTGCTATGAACATTGGGGTGCATGTATCTTATCAAATTAGTGTTTTTGTTTTTTTCAGATATATACCCAGGTGTGGAATTGCTGGGTCATATGGTAGTTCTAGTTTTAGTTTTCTGAGAAACCTCCATACTGTTTTCCACAGTGAAATACACACACACACACACACACACACACACACACACACCCCCGAACTATGAACATAAATTAGAATTTCATCAAAAGCTTTTGAAACCTTAATCTTAATAACAGATATTCAGGAGTATCATAGATTCAATTACATTCATCATTCTTCTAAATTTTGGGCTTTAGGAAGAGCCAGTGTGTGTTTTACAGTTAAATAAGGAGCAAATAGGGGTCATGCAGCGATTATGGTAACAATATATCCTTTTCCATTTTGACAAATTTTTCAGATTAGGCTACAAGTTACAAATGTAGTTGATTTTCTTAATCTATGCTATGTTGATATTAGAGAGGATGTGAAGTAGTTAGATTGGGTTTTATAAGAGTAATAAAAAGAATAATATAGATAAATATCAGTTGTTGAAGTTTTATCTCCAGTTCTTCTTTAACTTCTCATTTGGGAGCAAAATATACATGTGATAATACATAAGTGATAATTTTTAATACCGGTCATCTTGTGCCAAACTCCATTTTGCCTTTTGAAAATCCTTAGGTAAAAATTAGGTATTTATTAACTCAGTATTGTTTTATTTTACTTTCTTGAAGCCAATTAAAAATCTCAGAATATAAGACCAAATTGACATTAAAATGTATTATAAGCAATACTAATATTAGAAAATTTCAGACATAAGCCTCCTCCAAGAGCTCTTTAACTGCTCTTGTAGTTAAAGAGCAATATTTCCTTCAAAGTCCTGTGTACATCTTGTAAACTCCTCTTTCCTTTCTGATAAACCTGGCATGAATTTAGCTAGAGTGTGTTTGTGGTGAGTGAGACTTGAGAGTGCAAAATTCCGTGGAACTATACGCAGAAAAAAAACTGGAAGGAGATAAGCCAATAGTTGTTGTATATCTGAACGGTGGAATTGTGAGTGATTCTTTTTTCTGATTGTCTGTATTTTGTCAAATTTTCTGTAATGAGTATGTTTTGTTTTTATAATGGAAAAATATTGCGATTTAAAATGTTAATACCTAGGAGCTAAAACGTGAAATGAAAGTATATTGGTATAGCATTTTGGTAGGATTTCTTATATAGCAAACTTGCCTAATAAAGAATAATATATAAAATAAGATGATTGGCATGATTTTCTAAGAATACATCTCTATATATTTTAACATTAATAAACAGCATCATTACTTTTATCCATCATTGGGTTAACTATTGCATATGTGTTCATCTATCGTCATGTGTGTTTTTTTTAATCTAGATGAGAAATATTCGATTATCTGACTTCACCGAATCCTTAAAAAAGATAAAACGCAGCGTGAGTCCTCAAACCTTAGAAGCATACATACGTTGGAACAAGGATTTTGGAGATACTACTGTTTAAACCTGCAGAACGTTTTACTTTCCAAGAGAGAAACCTACCATCTTCTATGAATAGTTATCTGCTACAGAAACTCAGCCTAAGTTTACAGGACTTTTCAGAGTCTTACAATTATTTGTGCACCCCAGAAGATGAACCGTAAAATAAATTTAAATAAAGTATACAATGCAAATGGAATATTTTGTTTAAGGCCTTCTTGCCTTGATGGTCACAGATATCCCGATGGGCACTGTAAGTTAGAGCAGAACAAAAACTGATTCTGGTCTTCTTTACCAATATAATCATAATGTAAATAATAATTTGTATATTATGTTACAGATGAAAGTATTCCAGAGACAGTGAATGGTAGAAGACATAAGAGCCTTTGGTTGTTTGTCTTCTGACATCTCTTCTTAAAATAGTAATTTTTCCTATTTTCCTTTCCTACTGTTGTCTTTACTACACTGTGGGTGATTGGAATGCCAAACACTCTGTTTCTTTTTTTTTTCTTTTTACAAATTGTGTGCCAAATGAAACTTTTTCCTATGTAACAGTAGTAGGAAAAAAGTATTTTGAAGGTTTTTTTCTTCTTCATAAATCTACAGACATTAAACAATGTATCCTTTTCACTTTTTATTTTTCTATTACCTTTCTACCAAACAATTTAGAAAGTAATATGATAGCAACAAAACAAATCTAGTGAAATGGAGAAGGAGAAATTTTGACGTTTTCAGACACTCTGTCATACAACATGTAGATCAGTCCTCCTGTGACCTGATGTATTTTTTTTTCTAATATATTTGTCAGAAATCTATTGTAGACTGTTAACTTATTCCTAATGGAATTTATTTTCTGTTAGAATTCTAATATTTAAGAAAGCCAATTTTAACTGCTGTAAAAGTGGTTTCTGTGCAAGAGAAGGGAAGTACTAGGAGCTAAGACATTTCTAATTTATTGCTTATTACTTTCTTACTGTTTATAGGATAATTACAAGCCAGTGGATTTACCATGTTTTATTCTTAATAATTATTAATCCCTCCAGTGAAACTTTAAAAAAAATTACTGAATTTTTATACATTGCATACATTTTATAGGTTTCTTGTGCTCACTTTGTTAACTAAAAAGTTTTAGTCTGTTAAGCTGCCTTTTGTTCCCCAAAAATGTACAGTAATTCTGTTTCTTGTTTGTATAAGTACGCCTGGGTTTTTATTATAAAAACGTCATTGTAGGAAGTAGAGACTCATATCATGGCCTTTTAAATATTGTAATAAAGGCAAATAGATATTTGCCCTTAGTTTACTGGTTAAAAGTTTGTTTATAGAAATTTTCTTTGGTGCTTTTATGTAAAATGTCATGGGTGGAAATAATAATTTTATAGTAGTAACAAATATTTTTCATTTAGGAAAAATACCTTTGGTTTAGAGAGAATATATTAAAGTTAAAAACTTGCCCCCACTAGATAAGAATTTTATAATGAAGACATACATTCTTCTTCACTTTACTCTTTCTCATCTTAAAGATTTATCTAAATATAGAAGATGATTTCTTAAGATCATGTGCTATCTGTAACCATAACTTAAATCATGTTTCTTCTAACCATAGAACTCCCTGGATAATAAAAATGAGGGTTGAGATAAATAGAAAAAAAATTTTTTAAGCCAGAACCATACATATTTTTAGGTCATGAGTAGTATCTTTCTAAGGTCTCAAACACTAAACCATCCAATATAAAATATTGATAATGACAGATGATGAAATATACACGATGACAAGAATTAGGAACATCCCAAATTAAAACATTTTCAATAAAGCTCATAAAATTTCATTTTTTCTTTTCATTTAGAAAAAGATTAACATTATTGATACTTGGATAACTGGTCAATCGTATTAAAAGTCTGTGTGCTTTAAACTCAACTTTTAAAATATAAACTCCTTTAAAATTATCATAAAATTATCTGCAATAATTGAATGTAGCTCACTTTTTATTGGGAAAGGTTTTAGGTAACAAAGACTTCAAATGTTATATAAAAGTCAAATTAATATTGTTATAAACATTGATTCAGAATTATATTACTGTATGAATATCCATCCGTGTATGGAAGTTACTTTAATTTCCTGATGAGGTCTAAAATTGAGCTTAGTGCTACAGAACTATTTTCTTTGACTTAACTATGACCAAGTTTTATTTTAAGCTGTGTTTCTCTCATGGAAGGGCCATAAACATAGAATGATTATATAGTAGGATGTGTAAGGGATTGGTTTGGTCTTTTTCAATAAAGATAGAAGCTGCTGAGGTTTCCCGAATTAGTATTAGGCTTAGATTGTGACCTTGTAGATTTTGCACTGAGCTCTGTGTCATGTTATTTCGTAAAAGGTGATGTTTAAACATTAAACGTTAGTGTGGTGTTCATGTAAATATGGCAGAGTTTCGTAAACTAAATTAAAACTTACTGATGTACTGGACTTTGAGCCAAGGGAAAGAATCAATACTGTCTTTCCAGATATCTTAAGGGTAAAAGCTTATTCTAAGACAGTCTGCCAATTGAGGTTATTAGATTTCCGACTTGCATATATACTTTGTGCTTGGGAAGAATTGGAGGAAAATCAGATACTAGAATTCTAATTTAATTAAATATACAGCAGTCTTTGTGTATAGTGTAAAATTCATTATATTTTGTACAAAAACTAATTCTTTTGGTAGAATGAACCATTTACAGTTTGTTTTTGGACTCTGAGTCAGAGGGTTTTTCCTTTAAATGCCTGTCTCAGTTTTACTCTGGTCTTTTGTACCTTTCTTCAGAAGAAATGAATTAAAAGGTTCAGCTGCATAAGTGGGTTTTTATCCTAATGGATTGGAAATAAATTATAAACTTTATTTTGCTTTTAATTTTTTTATTTGAAATTTTTTGAGATTTCAGAGGTTGCAGTCTGGTATTGAACAAATAGCTTTTATTGGACTGACTCTCTTGCCAATAAAAATGTAAAGTCTGAACAAAGTATAAAAAACTGTGATTAGAAGACTCTAGAAAGCAATCAAAAACAGGCAAAAACAGCACAAAATCATATACTAGAAGAGATCCACATTAACTAGCTTTTTACCATGAGGGCAATTTCCAGCTTGTGCAGTGTGCTTGGAAATAGAATTCAAGCAGAATGTGACAGTCTTGCTGGGCTGAGGAGTCATTTGGGGCTTCTAGGACAGCTTGAAATTAGGAGGGAAATTTTGAAAAGGAGAGAGCTTCAGAGATCTAATCCCCCAAATCTGCTTGCAAATTCTTTTCAAATGCTTGGTGGATTCCAAAATTGTACCTGTGCAGTGTGATATTCAAAGGAACCCAGCAGAAAGCAATACTTGAAGTCCAAGGAACTGAGTAGTGGTAACAACGGCTGGACGAATACAGAGCGAATAAGAGGGGTTTAGTAAACACTTCTGGTTTCCCATTGAAACCCAAAACGGGCCGTGGCTTAGGAGGAAGGACAACATCCCAAAACTAAGGGATGTACTTTAGGACTCTGGGCAAAATGGGAAGAAACTCACTGAAACAAAGCTTAAAATCAGGCTTTCACAGCATCAAGGTTATACATTAGTAAGTTAACAGCTAGCCAGAATAAAACATTGTTTGGAAGAAAACAAAATCCAGAGTCTTTACAACATGTCATTCACAAAGTCCAGTACAAAATAAACCTTAAGCATACAAAGAAAAATTATATGATCCGTAATCAACAGAAAATATATAGAAGCAGATACACAGATGACCCTATGTTGGAGTTAACAAAATTATTTTTTAACAGCTTTAAAATACATTTAAAAATTTACAGGGGAAAAAATGGTGGATCAATAGATTGGGATTCTTGGCAGAGAAATAGAAACTGAAAACCAAATGGAAAGTCTGGTGATTAAAAATTAGAATCTGAAATGAAACATATAGTGTCTAAATTTAAATGTTCACTGGATGGGCTTAACAGTAAACTGCACAAGCAGAGGAAAGAAAAGTGGAAGACAGCCAGTACAATTATCAAACTGAAGCACAGAGAAAAAAAGAAACAGCAGAGATTTGAGACCTGTGGGACAGTATCAGTCTAATGTAAGGTACTTTTGAGGTCCAGAGGAGAGGAAAGGAAAAGAATGGGGCAAGAGAAATATTTGAAGCAGTAATGCCTGAAATTTTCTCAAAATTGTTGGAAAACATCAACTTACAGGTCCAAGAAGTTCAGTGAATTCCAAGCAGAATAAATGCAACAAAGATCACATCTGGGTGCATAGTATTGCAAAACACACACACATGCACAAAACCAAACCAAATCAAAAAAATCTCAAAAGCAGCCAGAGAGGGGAAATGACATTACACTTGAATAAACAGTAAAAGTGGTGGCTAACTTCATCAGAAACAATGGAATCCAGGAAATGATGGAATGACATTCTTAAAGTGCAAAAATCATACACTACTATATAAAAAACAGATAAGTCCCTACTGTGTAGCACAGGGAACTATATTCAATATCTTGTAATAACTTAAAATGGAAAAGAATCTAGAAACTTTTACATATATATATATATATATGAGAATCACTTTGCTGTATACCTGAAACTAATACAACATTGGAAATCAACTGTACATCAATTAAAAAAAAATAAAGTGCAAAAATTAACAAAAGTTAACCTAAAATTCTGCGTCTACTTAGAATGTTCAAAATAGTAAGACAAAATAAAAGCTATTCCAGGTGTACAAAACCTAAGAGAATTTGTTGTTAGCAGACTGACATTATAGGAAATGCTTTAAGAAATTCTTTAGGCTGACAGAAAGTAATCCTCCATAGGAATCTGTATTGCCAGGAAGGAATTAAGAACTTTGCAAATGATATATATGTCAGTAAATATAAAAGATAATGTTTTCTTAATTTCTCTGAATATCTATTTGTTGTTTTAAAAAAATTTACAGTGTGGTATTTATAATGTATGTAGTAGATGATAAAGATAGCACAAAGGGTAGGAGAGGGCAGTGAATGGAATTATGTTGAAATAAGGTTATTATATTGTACATAAAGTTGTATAGTATTATTGTAAGGTAGACTAATGAGGATGCATATTATAATCTCACCCAGCAAAGGGAACAAGAGTATGGGGCAAAGTCCAGAGGAAACCAAGCACCAGCTTCCAAGAGTCCTCTCCCAGTGGAATTACACAGGATGCACTTAATTCCTCCAGCATCAAGTTATGACAACATGGGTGAAGATGTTAGGCCTAACTGTGTTAGGCACAGTGAACCACTCTCAGGGAATGGTGGAAACCCTCCCCCAAATCCAAGTTCCCAGATGCCAACCAAACTTGGAATCTGGCCTTTCAAAAGATAGCAATCTCAGCCCAGCTATGCTAGCTTCTTTTCCGCACAGTTGTTCAGGGCAGGTTTTGCAGTGGGGAGGAGGGAAACTTGGTGGCCCAAAGTGGGGTGTCATAGACCAAGTGGGGTGAGGAGGGTGTCTACAATAATGGGCAGCTTAGTATGGGGTATTGGAGACAGAGTAAGGAAGTTATTCATATGCGTTGGGGAAACCTAGAATGAGGAATAAGTTCTCAAGAATAGAGAGGTGTGTATTGGGGAAAGGTGTCAGCAAAGATGACAAACTGCTTACATGCAGGAGACTTAATCAGACAAGTCAATATATTAACCATAGTGGAGCCATGTTTCTGTCAGAGAATGGAGTTATGAATACAAAAAAAATGAAACCTGTGGGGTTGGGCTGGAATTGGATTTAAGAGTATGAATTCATGATTTAAGATATATAAAAACAGATGAAGAAATATAGATGTAAATATATTTGTGTACACATATTCCCCAGTTCTTTGCACTGAGAAGGCCTTGGAGTAGTTACACCCCAAAAGCAATGAGCACACATACCACTCCTGTCTTCTAAATTCTCTACTGTCTTAGTCTGTTCAAGCTGCCACATTTTTAGGTGTTTTTTAAAAGCAGCATCCCCCTTCTTGGTATCAAAATCTTAGTCTGCTTGAGCTGCCATAACAAAAATATCATAGACTGCAAGACTTAAATGACAGATATTTATTTTCACAGTTCTGGAGGGTAGGAAATCCAAGATCAAGGTGCCGACCAATTTTGTTTCTGGTGAGAGCTCTCACTGGCTTGTAAATGGCTGTGTCCTCAGTGACAGAGAGAGAGCAGGCTCTCTGGTGTCTCTTCTTATGAGGACACTAATCCTATCTTGAAGGTCCCACCCTCATGACCTCATCTAATCTTAATTATCTCCCAAGGACCCCATGTCCAAATACCATCATGTTGTGGCGGTAGGGTTTCAATATACAAATTTTAAGGGGACACAAACATTCGGTGCATAATATCCACTAAAGGAACCTGGGCTCCTTGGTGAAATGGCCAACTCCAGGTTTAGGGCAGAGAAAATACAGGATAACCCAGAATATCTTGTGCCAGAAAAGAAGAAAGTGCTTAAGGAAGGATGAGGATGAATTATTGATTAGAGGGGCTCCCACTGGACAATTTTGAGCATCTAAAGTAATTATAGTAATGGATTATAACCCATGAGGTAAAATAAGAAACCATGAGCCAATGTGAACATATACATAAACAAGAATAAATTGAAAGTGTGATTAAGTATGAATACATTCACATAGTTTCAAAGTACAGTTTTTACAGTGGAAAAACTTGACAGATACCACCTTAATCTAGTGATGAAAGTTATTACTGGGCCAAATTTCACATAATAGGGTCAATGAGAAAAATGCAGTACTACCGTGATATTCCTGTCAAAGATTCACAACCTGAATCTATTCCAGGAGCATTCTACAAAATAACTGGAATCTTCAAAGTAACTGGCAAATTCGTGAAAGTCAAGTGAAAAACTGAAGAACTGTTCCAGACTGAAGGAGACAAAATAGAATGACAACTAAATGCAACTTGTGATTTAGAACTGGTTCCTTCTGCTATAAAATACCTTATTGGAACAACTGACAAAACTTGAACGGAGTCTAAGGGTTAGATGACAGTAATGTGTCATTGTTAATTTTCTGATTTTGATGGCTGTTACTGTGGTTACATAGAAGTACGTCCCTGTTTGCAGGGAATACACACTAACATGTTTGGGGGTGATGGGGCAGCAGGTCCACAACTTAACATTTCAAGGAAAACAAAGTTATTTGCACTGTAGTTAAAACTTTTCTGCAACTTCCTCATTGTTTCAAAATCTTTTCAAATAATGTTTGGAGAGGAATTCCCTGGTGGTTCAGTGGTTAGAACTCTGCGCTCTCACTGCCGAGGGCCTGGGTTCAATCCTTAGGGAACTAAAAAAAAATAAGACCTCAGGAAACTTCCAAACATCATCATCATCATCATCATCATCATCATCATCATCATCATCATTTTTGCCGCAAACCGCACGGCTTGTGGGATCTTAGTTTCCCAACCAGGGATGAACCCAGGCCCCCTGTAGTTGTAGCGTGGAGTCCTAACCACTGGACTGCTAGGGAATTCCCTTTCATTTTTATTTAGTTTACAATTTTGAATCTTTGGTCAATCTTCCTTTAAAAGATGCTGAAATTAAATGGTATATTTTCTACTTTTATTTTTTAACTTTTATTACACAGTGGAGTTATTTAAATCTTTTCTACTCTGCTGACAAAACATTTTACCCTTTCTGAGGAACAAACGAATTATTTGGTACAGATCTGTAGTCCAGGACATTAAGTATCTAACAAAATCCTGAGTTCTGTAGCAATTTTTTTTGCCTGTCTCCCTGAAGTTTAGGAAAAAGATTTTCTTAAACTCCTGGGGTTTGGCTCTAGATTAGAGTTTTCATTTAACTTCTATAAATCTGACTTCTGGTCTAGTAAGTTTACAATGTGATTTTGATTTTCCTGAGAAAACCCTGAAGAAAAGGTATGTCACTTAGAAGGTCAGGGACAGCTGAAGAGAGAGAGAAAAATGCCAGGAGGGTAGGTTTCAGAAGGTTGCAAAATCTTTCAGAGAGACGGTCTTGGAATTAGAATTTTCTTTTGAAGCCTCAGCATACCAATTAACAAAGCTGACTGTTCACTGGTGTTCTGTCTTCTCAGTTTAAAAAATTGATTTTATGTCAAAAGTTCTCATAATTGTTATTCTATGTTGATTTTTTTCTAATTTACCAATGAAAATGCAAGACTTTGGATTATAAGTAGTTTTATATAAGGGGCAGAAGTTCTTCTAGGAGGAGGTGGAGACTTTGACATAGGTAATTTGCAAGAAAGGGAGGCCATGGTGGTTGATTGACAACGTGTATTTTGTTAGTGTCACAGATTCTCCAGCCAAGCAGGATGACTAGGAAGAGTCTGTATAATCAACAGTCACAAACTCTACAGATCACTAATCCCAGAATATGGACTAATCAAAGTGATCTTTTTTTGACAAACTGACAGGACAGTGTTCTCATGAAGGTTCTGCAGGATACTTAAGGCAAAGTTTCATCAATCACTTTTTCAACAGTTGATCACCAATCCAATGGGACTTCCAATTGTTAGGGCTTAGGGCTGGCTTGTACTGAAGACTTATCAGGTTTATACTTCCATCTGTTTCCTATGGAACACTCCCTTATACATTAAAAATAGATAAAACAATAAAATATAAACAAAACACATGAAACAAGACTTCGTAATACAGACAAACAATAGCAAAAGCAAGAAGAAAGAGTAAGCAGGTTAATGGCAAAAATATATTCAAAACAAAATAAAACGTCTAATAACTTCATACAAAGATGTAAGCCTAATTATAGAATACACTCCAAACTAAAAGGTCTAATTATTCAACATAAGAACCTATGTCTGTGGTTCTATTCCTAGTTTGTTGTTTTTTCTGGTAGGGGTGTTAGATTTGTCAAATGTTTTTCTGCATCTATTGAGATGATTGTGTGGCGTTCGCCCTTTATTAATATGGTGTATTGCATTCTTAATTCTCATATGTTGAACCTGCTTTTCATTCCTGTGAATTCCCATTCACTCATTCATGGTGTATGAGTCTTTCTATATTTTGGTGGATTCATTTTGCTATTATTCTGTTGAGGTGTTTTTGTGTCTACGTTCATATGGGATGTTGGTCTGTAGTTTTCTTGTGATGTTTTTGTTTAGTTTTGGTATCAGGGTAATTCTGGCTTCATAGAATGAGAAGAGAAGTGTTCCTTTCTCTTCTATTTTGGGGGAACAGTTTGTCAATGATTGGTGCTAATTCTTCTTTAAATGTTTGGTAGACTTCATCGATGAAGCCATCTTTGCCTGGGCTTTTTGTGGAATTTTTTTTTTACTTATAAGTTCAATTGCTTGTTATGTCTAATCAGATTTTCTATTTCTTCTTGAGTCGTTTCCAGTAGTTTGTGTCTTTATAGAAATTCGTCCATTTCATTTAGGTTATCTAATTTGTTGGTATATAACTGTTTATAATACTCCCTATAATCCTTATTTCTGTTAGATCAATAGTAATGTCCCCCCTTTCTTTCTTGATTTTAGTAATTTTTTTAATTATTATTTTTTAAACTTTAATTAATTAATTTATTTTGGCTGCACTGGGTCTTAGTTGTGGCATGCATGCGGGATCTAGTTCCCCAACCAGGGATCAAACCCAGGCTCCCTGCATTGGGAATGCAGAGTCTTATCCACTGGACCACCAGGGAAGTCCCAATTTTAGTAATTTGAATCTTTTTTTTCTTGGTCTAGGTAAAGCTTTGTCAATTTTGTTGAAAATTGCAAAGAATCAATTTTTGGTTTTGTTTTCTCTTTTTTAAAATTAATTAATTAATTAATGTTTTGGCCGTGCAGCTTGCAGAATCTTAGTTTCCTGGGTCCCTGCAGTGAAAGCAGAGAGTCCTAACCACTGTAACCACTGGACTGCCAGGGAATTCCCTCTCTATTGTTTTTCTATTCTCTATTTCATTTATTTCCTCTCCAAGCTTTATTTCCTTCTTTTTATTTTAATTTTTTGGCCGCACCACACAGCACATGGGACCTTAGCTCCCTGAGCAGGGATCAAACCCGTGCCTCCTGCAGTGGAAGTGCAGAGTCTTAACCACTGGACCACCAGGGAAGTCCTTTTATTTCCTTCTTTTTGCTTGAAGTTTAGTTTGCTCTTCTTTTTCTAGTTTCTTAAGATGGAAGGTTAGGTTATTGATTTGAGATCCTTCTTTTTTTAATACACGCATTTACAGCTATACATTTCCCTCTAAGAACTGCTTTTGCTGTATCCAATAAGTTTTGGTATGTTGAGTTTTAATTTTCATTCATCTCAACGTATTTTCTAAGTTCTCTTGTGATTTCTTCTTTGATCCATTGACTAAGTTTTTAAAATTTCCACCAGATGGGAGCATCCCAAATTTCCTTCTGTTATGGATTTCTAATTTCATTCCAGTATATTTGGAGAACATACTTTCTATGATTTTAATCCCTTTAAATTTATTGAAAATTATTTTATGGCCTAACAAATGTTCCGTCCTGGGAATGCTCCATATACACCAGAGAAGAATGTGTATTATGCTGTTGTTGGATGGTGTATTCTAGACATATGTAGGTCTAATAGGTATATAGTGTTGTTCAAGTCTTCTGTTTCATTGTTGATCTTCTGTCTAGTTGTTTCCTATGATTTTATATCAATTACTCAATTCCCTGTATTAGATTTTTTTCTTCTTCTTAAAATAGCTTGAGAGATTTATTTTTGCTACCTCTAAACCCTGTTATACTCATCAATAAGGAATTAGTTAAATATATTGATATTAAGGCACATGCCTATGATTGTATTCTCTAAGGTCACTAAAACTATATTCTAGAAAATTAAGACACGGGAAAAATGTCACAATACATCCTTGCATGAAGTAGGCAGACTATAAATAATATGTACTGTTTGATTCCAGTTTTGTTAAAATAAAAAAGACTGGGGCTTCCCTGGTGGCGCAGTAGTTGAGAGTCTGCCTGCCGATGCAGGGGACACGGGTTCGTGCCCCGGTCCGGGAAGATCCCACGTGCCGCGGAGCGGCTGGGCCCGTGAGCCATGGCTGCTGAGCCTGCGCGTCCGGAGCCTGTGCTCTGCAACGGGAGAGGCCACAACAGTGAGAGGCCCGCGTACCGCAAAAAAAAAAAAAAAAAAAGACTGTAAAGAAACTTCAAGAATCAAGAATGGGGACTTCCCTGGTGGCACGGTGGTTAAGACTCTGCACTCCCAATGCAGGGCGCCCGGGCTGGATCCCAGGTCAGGGAACTAGATCCCACATGCAAGCCACAACTAAGAGTTCGCATGCCACAACTAAGGAGCCCACCTGCTGCAACTAAGACCTGGCACAACCAAATAAATAAATATTAAAAAAAAAAAAAGAATTGAGAATGATTTGCTCAGGGTAAATGAAGCAATAATGTTCTAACTTGCCTTTTTGATTCTAATCCTGTCCAGAAGTAGCAAGTACTGAGTAGTTGGTAAGGCTTTAAAACTATGGTGTACAGAATTCCAGGTCCACCTTTGACTAGGTGTGTTACCTTGGCACACAACTTTCCAAGTAGAGGCTAACAATAGTACCTGTATCAAAGGGCTGTTATGAGGAGTAAATGAGATGATACATTAAGTTCTTAGTCATAGTGCTTACCACATAAGTGCTTAATAAATGTTAGCTATTATCTTCCATCTACAGTTCATTCTCCATACCACAGCCAAAATGTAGAAGGTCACTCCGTTGTTAAAACCATCCACTGGCTTCCGGTCTCAGAAAAAAAAAAAAAAAAAAACAAGCTCTTTACCCCTAATTAGAAATTCCGACTTGATCTGGCCCCTGTTTATCACTTAGATCTTCTCTTTGTTTCTTCCCCTCAGGCACAACTCTCCAGACATACTTTCAGACATTCTTTCTGATCTTAAAACACCCTTGCTTGTTTTACTTATGTATTTACATTACTTATTCTGCCTAGAAAAAACTTCACAGAAATACTTGCCATTTGGAAGTCAAATTTAATCTTCTTAGAGAAGCTTTCTCTGACTACCTCTCTAAATTAGTGACCCAGTTACTCTCTATACCATTACCCTATTTTCTTTTTTTTTTTTCCTATTTTCTAAATGGCACTACTTACCGATATATTTTAAAAATTTCCTTCTCCTACTTGTTTTGTCTCTTCTTACTAGAATATCATTTTCATGAAATCAGTACCTGATACACACGTACTACATATTCAATTTCTGTCCAATGAATTACATTTCGATGTGTTTTATTTTCCTTTTATAAAATAAAATTAATCTTATAGAATTGAAGTAGTATTTTAGGAAGCACAACACAGTAGTCCGTCATTAGTCGGCCTGAGTTCAAATTCAGCTACTACAGCAAACTAGATGTATGTCTCTGGGCAAGTTTCTTAATCCTGGTTCCTCACTTGAAAAATGGGAATGTAATCTATTTCGTAAGGTATTGCAAAAATTAAATAACACAACATAGGTAAAAGCGCTTCAGGACTCAATGAAACTTTTCTAACATTACAAAGAAACCCTAATTGCTTCTTGACAAAGACCTCAGCGCGTACCTCTGCACCCACAACTCGGCAGGGAGCTGAGGAGTCGCTCTAGCGGCCACCTTCGCCTCTATAGAACGCAGGGGCAGCCGGGAAAGGGGAGTGGGACCCTGAGGCCGGTGTACGCACTTCCGCCCCCGCGTCACTCGCAGCCAATCGGCCTCTGATGCCCAACCCCCTTCCGCTCTAGGGAAAAACCAGCTCCTAGGCCGTCTTCCGGCAGGAGCTGTGCCGCTCCTTATCATGGTGAGTTGGCCAGGGTTGTGAGGGTTTCTGTCGTAAATGATTCCTCTTATCCTTTCTGGTCCTGAAGCGGCCTTGAAATGCCTCAGCCACCCAGAGGTGGGGTCGTCGGACTTATGCTCGGGGTCCCCGGGAGGAGCGGCTGGCGTCCGAGAGCGTGCCACCAGAGCTCTGATGCTCCCTCGCTCCCTCACCCGGTTCCTTTGCTGTTCCGGACCCCGGCCCCGCTCCAGGCCAACCTTTCGGCTCTGGGCGAGTTTATGACTCTTCCCTGCAATGACATCCTTGATATAGAAATAAAAGTCTTTGCCAGTGTCAGCGACTACAACATCAACAAAAGGTCAGAAAACAAGTCCGCAGCAGCAACGACCGTATTAGTGATGCTTACAGTAGTGACGATAACACTGGTGAAAATAAAAGAGGATGGTTAGTAGGGTATTGAGGCTGACGCCCCAGTCTCCAGCTTGCCTTTATCGAGTGCGACAGCCGGGTATGGCAGCAGCTTTCAGAAGGCCAAAGACTGGCGAAAGTCAAGGTGTTGATAGTGCCTCTTACTGCAGCTTATTTTTTGTATGCGTTTGTAGATCCCAATATACCTTATGGCTTTGGGGATGTGGTATTTAAATTTTGTTAGAGGTGTTAGTCATTTTATTCCTTTAGAAATCAAATATATAGCTCTCTGAATTTTATCTAAGGATAAGCAGTTGATTGTGATTTCAGTGTCAAAAGAGGTACACACCATTGTATCAGAAAATTCATGGGTCTCTTATTGATAGCCTGTATATGATAAAAGGACCACGTTTCTGTGCCCCAGCACTGTCACTCTGAGTTTTTTCCTTGAGTGCATATGGTCGAAAAAATGTTTTATTCACATATTTGAAAATATTTTCTAAATTTCCTGTAATCCTTCCTTTACATGCAGAAAGTGGGTAAAAATTTACTTTTTTTGCTGACCAAATAGCTGTGTGCTCCTTCAAAACATTCACCACTGTGTAGCCGGAGTTAAGTTTCTAAAACTTGACCATGCCACTCCCTTGCTTAAAATTCTTCCGTTTTTTTTTTCCTTTAGCCTGAAAGCTAAAGTTCTGTTTAGTATGGCAAGCAAAGATATCTGTAGTCTAGCTTCTTACCTTTACAGCCTCTTTTTACACATACATACACCATATTCCAGCTACAGTGAACAGCTTGCAGATTGTGCTCTAAGAATTAGACCTTTGCACCGAATTCATATATGCTCTTCTCTCGCCAGAATTGCTCTCCATTTCCTGTCTTGCCATCCTTATCAGTATAACCCTTAACATGTCCTTTAGTCTCTTTCATGAGCCTTTCTGCCATGTCTAAACATCCTATTAAATGCCTCCTTTACGCTCCTGTGAGGGTGCTTTTTACCAGTAACATCTGGTGCATTTTACCAGACTATGTTAAAGTTGTGTATTCACTTGTCTTTCTCACTTCCTAGGCTGTAAGCTTTTTGAGAGGAGGACCTATGTATTCACTCTGATCTCCCCAGAGCCTTTTGTACAGTGCCTGGCCCAGAGGAAGTTTTCAATAAATATCTGTTTTATAGAACACTGAATAAGTGACCATGGCAGTAAATTTTTATGCATGAAACATTAGTAATAAGGGAAATAGTAGCATTTAAGTTTTATTTTTAAAGTTACCCATTATGTATTATTTATTAATAACATGCTATGTGCAAAACGTAGTGCTTTCTTAGAATATGTCAAGGAAATATAGCCCTTGTCATTAGTGAAGTTACTAAAAAATTAACTTACCATGCAAGATGACAAGATGAAGGCTAGCCTGTGGTTCATTACAAAGCAAGTGGTATAAAAAACTCTATAGTTTGAATAATCTAATAAGGCTTCATGTAGGAAGTGAACCAGTAAACTTAGTACTTTGTCCCTTACTCCAGTACTCTTAATCTACTATTCATTACTCTCATTTGGATGAGGAAACAGAGAGGTCAGGTAACTTGCTAAGTGCTTCAGGGCTATTAGTGCTTGGATTAGATGAGTCTGGCCTTTTTACTCTAGAATGGTATGAGATCTCATGAGAGATCTCATACTTGTCTCATGAGATCATGAGACAAGGAGAACAGCAGTTTAATTGGAGTTGAGGATTCTTATCTGGAGCAAGAGGAAAAAATGGAAAGAAACTGAGGCTAACTCATTGAAGGCATTGAGTTCCAAGTTGTAAAATTTGGAGTTTATCCTGATAGCAGTGGAGAGCCAATATAATTTTGGAAAGAGTGACGTGAAAATTAGGATTTTTGTGGGTTTTCCCCCACTATCAGAATGGCATCAGAAATGGCCCTCTGCCTTTTAGAAACCTTATTGATTGTCTTAACCTGAAACTATTTTTAAAAATATTTTTATTTATTCATTTGTTTGTGCTGGGTCTTGGTTGCGGCGTGCAGGATCTTTAGTTGCGGCATGCGAACTTTTAGTTGCAGCATGTGGGATCTAGTTCCCTGATCAGGGATCGAACCCAGGCCCCCAGCTCAGAGTCTTAGCCACCGGACCACCAGGGAAGTCCTTTAACCTGAAACTTAAAGTAACTGAAATAATTTAAAATGGGCTGAAGTTAGAAGATATTCAAGGATACCAGTATTAAGTAGAATTTATCTTTGGGACCAAAATATCCACACATAATTCTTTAAGACTACAGTATGTTTGTTGACATTAGCATTTATTAACATCCCAGGTGAAAATAGCATACTGTTCCTTTTCAACTGAATTGGTTTAGCAGAGCCTTAGGGTTATACATATACACTGGTCTTTATTTGGATATGAAAATTAGTTGCATGTTTTTCATGATGCTTTATTTTTACATTTTTAAAAATATTTTTTACTTTAACTTTTTATTGTGGAAATTTTCATACATACACAAAAGTAGAGAGAATATAATATAATGAGCCCCCATGTAGCCATAACTTGGCCTCGACAGTTATCAACATTTTGCTGTTTTTGTTAATGCCAGATTTCTAGAGCTCAGCCTATTTTCTGCCTTTCCTGAGTCTAAACATAATGCAACTAATGACATGTAAAACTTGAAGAAATGGAATGTATCATTTTATAACTATTGAGATGTTTCTAGATGCTGACTATAGGAAAATCATAGCTCTGCTTGAATTGGATCTGAAAGTTTTTCACATTTTTAATCTGTTAACTCCTAATTCCATTGCTATCTGTGGAGCTTCAGTGTTTGAATCAAATTGGCCAACTTTAATGGGGTAGAAATGTAGTATGGTTGTTATAGTGATTGTGGCCTTTACCATCTAAGAAAATGTTTTGTTAAAATTAAAATCCAAAAATTTAAGTACATGGCACTTAGCAATCAAATTATTATGTATGACCCGTTGAAAATTGTGAAGGGTTTTTCTTCCCCTAGAAACAATTACTTTGCTTTTGTAATAACAAAGATTTTCACAG
The DNA here is from genome assembly GCF_003676395.1 of Aethalodelphis obliquidens. NCBI lineage: Eukaryota > Metazoa > Chordata > Mammalia > Artiodactyla > Delphinidae > Aethalodelphis > Aethalodelphis obliquidens. The sequence goes on along the minus strand of NW_020837956.1, from coordinate 18,352,386 downwards.
CTTATTTTTCCAGGGTGTTTTTTTGTTTTGTTTTTTGTATTGTATTCCCATCATGAAAGTGTAGTAAAATTGATCAATTTTTTCCCCTTTACAGCTTCTTGGTTTTATGTCCTATTAAGAAAAGTCTTCTCCACATACAAGATTATAAAATTACACATCCATGAGTTTCTTCAATTATTCTGTTGTTTTATATTTTGATTTTAAAATAATGAAAAATTAGAGTGAGTAGTAAGGATCCAACTTTACCTTTTTCCAAATACTATTTATTGAATAACTCATACTTTCTCCCACTGATACTGGATACTACCTTAATCACAGGCTAATTTCCTATGTGTGCTTGAGCTCTCCTTTATGTTAAGGCTTTCTTACATGGTTTCCTGAACTTGAGTATTAAATCCCACTGTAATCACCACTCAGTCTCTTCTCTCATTGGTAACCCCACTGCCGTGACCTTTCTCTGCTAGTACCATACTGTGTACTAGCAGGGACCATGGAAGCTAGCTAGGATGTCAGATACTTTGAATGCCTGAGCGAGAAACTCAGAGGTTTTCCTGTAATAATAGTTGCCAAACCTTTCATATATAAAGCTTTAATTAGGTAAATTGTAATAGTTTCTTTTCAATAAAGCTATTTGGCAAACTGGTTTTCTGGTTCAAAATTGCCTAATCCATTAAAAAAAAAAAAGAGTTTGGTCTAGAGCTAAAATGCCTGGGTTTGAATTCCTGCTCAGCCATTACTAGCATTGTGTGCTTAGACAATTTACTAAAAATTGTTTCCACCACATAGATGATTGTGAGTCTTAAATAGGTAAATACATGCAAAATGTCTAGAATAATTGCTTGGGACATAATGAGCATTCAAGAAATGTTAGTTGTTATTACTATATCGCAGGAATGAAGAAGATTAGATACTTAAATGCTGATTTGTGTACTTTTGTTTGCTTTAAAGGGGACAATTCATCTCTTTAGAAAACCACAAAGATCTTTTTTTGGCAAGTTATTGCAGGAATTTAGACTTGTAGCAGCTGATCGAAGGGTAAGTTATTTTTATTCCTTAACCCTAATTTTAATTATTGCACAAACATAACATTGAAGAAAGGTAATTTTTAAGGCAAATAGAAATCACTCTTGATCCATCACATTGTTTTCATTTTTTTATGTTGGATAAGTAATTTTTAATGTAAAATTACAGAACTTTAGTATACAGTTGTTTTGCCTGGGAGGAAGCTAGGCTTTGGTTAGTTTTTATTCTAATTCTAAAGAATTTTGAAGAAAAATTGTTTGGTGATAGCCTTATGTTGTTAGTTTTTTTAGCAAATTAAGTGGGTGTGGTCTGAAGCCAAGTTTTCTCATTTTTAATGTAAGGCAGAAAAAATAAGTTATGCTTTGAGACTATAAATAGACAATTGATAGATACCCTTTTTGGTCACCAGTGTAGACCTTCTAATTACTATTCTGTTGTCATTGTTCTCATTATTGTCTTATACTGTAAGCTCCCTGAGGGCAGTGACTATGTCTCTTTTGCTCACTTTTTTTTTTAAACATCTTTATTGGAGTATAATTGTTTTACAATGTTGTGTTAGTTTCTGCCATATAACAAAGTTAATCAGCTATACATATACATATATCCCCTCATTTTTTAATAGAAGTACAAAATAAGCACCCAGCAAATACTTGATGAATTTTAAATAATCCTAGCTTCAATGTAACATAATAAGCAGTAGCAATGATATTGACCATGTATTACAATACTAAACTAAAGACTTCTTTTCTTTGTTTTTTACCACTATATCTCCTGTTTCTAAAACTTTGGGATATGGTCAAAACTCATTAATTCTAGTATTTGGAAATATTATCATCTCTGAATGTTAAACTCTGAGAGCCATGGGTAGGAAATTTATCTGCTTCTTTTGTATTTAGTCATTTAGGATGATCTCTTTTTAAAAAAAAAAAAATTATTTATTTATTTGGCTGCATCAGGTCTTAGTTGTGGCACACAGGATCTTTTATTGCGGTGTGCGGGCTTAGTTGCCCCGTGGCATGTGAGATCTTAGTTCCCCAACCAGGGCTCTAACTTGAGTCCCCTGCATTGGAAGGTGGATTCTTAACCACTGGACCACCAGGGAAGTCCTTAGGATGATCTCTTGAGAACAGATAGTTATAGCTTTATGATGTTGATGGAAAGCAACTATATTGCAGGAGGAAGCAGCAAGTTCTTTAACAGTACACTTCATTGAAGCATAGTATACCACAGAATAGGTAGTAGGAACAAAACGAGTATAGGAACACCTGAATTGTACAGATAACCTCTATCATAATTTAAATCTTAAGAGGTACACCTGGCTTATCTCTTCATTGCTTTTCCTGTCTTAGTTCTTGGTGATTTCATATTTCACGTGGAAGATCCTTACCTCTCAGTTCCTCACCACAAATAACCTTGTCCTGTATCCCTCCCAACCATCCACTCCTATGATCATACCATAAACCTTATCATTTGTAATAACTATATCCTCCCATTGTCTCAATTTAAGCATTTTACTCATCAGTCACTATCTCTTGTCTTTCCAGTTCACTCCTATTACTAGGGCCTCCAGTCCTTTACTCTGCTATATTTTCACTATTTTTCACCTCTCTTATCCTCATTTACTTACTTATCAATTTAGATTCTCTGGTCCATCATTTTCATTTTCTTGCATATGCCTTCAACTCCTTTGTGCCCCTCTTCTGTCTATCATACTTCCTTGGCAAATCCTTAACCTCATTAAGTCCACTTTTTTCCTACTCTGTACCTGCATGCAAGCAACAGAATGTAGCCTTAAAAAAAACACAAAACCATGCTGACTGGTCTCACTTTATTTTTATTTATTTTTATTTTTTAACATCTTTATTGGGGTATAATTGCTTTACAATGGTGTGTTAGTTTCTGCTTTATAACAAAGTGAATCAGTTATACATATACATATGTTCCCATATCTCTTCCCTCTTGCGTCTCCCTCCCTCCCACCCTCCCTATCCCACCCCTCCAGGCTGTCACAAAGCACCGAGCCAATATCCCTGTGCCATGCGGCTGCTTCCCACTAGCTATCTACCTTACTACGTTTGTTAGTGTGTATATGTCCATGACTCTCTCTCGCCCTGTCACAGCTCACCCTTCCCCCTCCCCATAACCTCAAGTCCGTTCTCTAGTAGGTCTGCGTCTTTATTCCTGCCTTACCCCTAGGTTCTTCATGACATTTTTTTTTCTTAAATTCCATATATATGTGTTAGCATACGGTATTTGTCTTTTTCTTTCTGACTTACTTCACTGTGTATGACAGACTCCAGGTCTATCCACCTCATTACAAATAACTCAATTTCGTTTCTTTTTATGGCTGAGTAATATTCCATTATATATATGTGTCACATCTTCTTTATCCATTCATCCGATGATGGGCACTTAGGTTGTTTCCATCTCCGGGCTATTGTAAATAGAGCTGCAATGAACATTTTGGTACGTATGCCATTAGTGTGGCCCATATTGTATGTTCCTAGTTTATTCAGTTTCCAGTTTCCTAAGTGACAGTTTCATACCATTTTCTTTCACTTCTGTGCTCAAACTCCCAAAAGCTTATTCATCCCCATTCTAACCTGTTCATCTTGCTTCCTGTTTCGCTGAGGGAAAAGAAGTAATCAGGAGAAAACTTCCGCATCCTGTCATTAGCATATCTACCAACACTCTGCCTTCCCTCCTATTTTGTGGATGAACTGTCTGGTCTGCTATATAAGGCCAATTCTTCCACTGTTGCCTACTCAAAGACAGCATTTCTATAATGGTTCCTTCTGTCTCTTGCATTGTTGTTCCTTCTTGAATCATTCTCCTTCTCCTTCTTGCGTCATAATTACATGCCATATATTCCACTCTCAGCTACTGCTTCCTTTCTCTGCTTCCTCTTATACAAAAGTACGTAGAAGAATTGTCTTTACTCTCTTTGTTCACTTTCTCTCCTGCCTGTTTCTATTAAACAAAACCAGTCTGATTCTAGTCCCCACTTATCCACAGAAACAGCTTTTACAAGGTAACTAATAACTTCTGTGTTGCCAAAAGCAATGGTCATCCTCATTTCCCATCTTATTTGACCTTCAGTGGCATTTGACGAAAAACCGTCTCTTCTACCTTAAAGCAGTTTTATTCATTTGAACTCTGAAATGCCACTCTTGATTTTCCTCCTACTTACTTGGCCATTATTTTTAGTCTCCTTTCTTACTTTCCTCTCATCTTTCTGACCTCTTTAAGTTTTGGAGTGTCCCAGGGCTTATGGAGCTCTGGCCTCTCTTGTTTACTTTCATTACCATATGCTGATGACCCTATATTTATATCTCAGCCCCTATCTTCTTCCCTACCTCCAATTCCTATATATAATGGACTTCTCAACATTTTCACCTGGATATCTAATAGGCATCTCAAATTTAGTATGATCAAACCTGAACTTTGATTTTCTATCACTCCTTCACTACATGGCTCAGGCCAGAAACCTTGGAGTCACTTTTACCAATCTCTCCCTCACTCCTCACATCTGCTTTATAAGTAATTCTTGCCGGCTCTATCTTCAGTATAATACACAGAATCTGACTCTTTTTTTTTTTTTTTTTTTGCGATACGCGGGCCTCTCACTGTTGTGGCCTCTCCCGTTGCGGAGTACAGGCTACAGACACGCAGGCTCAGCAGCCATGGCTCACGGGCCCAGCCGTTCCGCGGCATGTGGGATCTTCCCGGACCGGGGCACGAACCCGTGTCCCCTGCATCGGCAGGTGGACTCTCAACCACTGCGCCACCAGGGAAGCCCAGAATCTGACTCTTAACACCTTCCTACCACATTCAAAGCCACCATCATTTCCCACATGGTTTATTGCAATCACATTCTAAATGGTCTTCCTACTTTCATCCTTGCCCCTATGCAGTATATTCTACATAGGGTAGCTGAATGAGCTTTTTAAAATGAAGCCTAAGTCACTTTCCATCTCATCTGGAATACATCCCAATTCTTTTCCTGGCATACATGACACTACTTGATGTAGCCCTAGACTCCCTCTCAGCTCTCTTGTCTAACTGTCCTCAGCCATTCTTCTATCTCAAAGAATTTGCACTGTGGTTCCCATTTTCTCTCCCAGATATCTGCATGCTTAGCACCTTTGCCTCTTTCTGATTTCTGGTCACATGTCGCCTTACCAAAGGAGTCTTTTCTGACCACCCTATCTAGAAGAGCAGCTCTTCCATGTCTTCCATTTACTGTGTTCTTACTGTATTTTTTCTTTTAGCACTTATCACCACCTGACCTTATATATTTGCTTATTGTCTGTCACCTCACCTGGATTATAAGGTCCGTGTTTTGTTCACTGCTGTATCTCCAGTGCCTAGAATAGTGTCTGTTACAAAATAGATACTCAAATGTTTGTTGATTAATAGCTTGATTCAGCATTAGAACTGCATGCATTAAATGCTTTATCCTCCTTTTCTGACTGCTGTTGAATCCCTGTCCTGACTAGACCCCATATCCAGTCATTTCATTAATGTTCTCACTAGTATTAGAGTCCCTTGTCTTGTTAACCTATCATATCAGTTCTCAGGTCTCTAACATCCCTATCTCACTTGGTTTTCTGGTTTTGCTCGTGGGTGTAGAGGAAGTTCCACAATGGTGTCTACCATAAATTCATGTTGGTAATTATTGTTCTTCTTTTTGATGATTCAATAGTATATTCACCATAACATCTATTCTGCAGATCCTCTTCTAGATTTAAGTTTCCAGTGCTACTTTATCATATCCCCTAATTTTAGAAAATGGCCTTGCGTCTTCCTTTCAAGACTGTTACCTCTGTGTTACATCACTGTCATTTCTTTCTGCCTTACAAGTTCTCTTTCTCTTCCGTTACCTTCTTACCCTTCTCACTTTCTCACGGGTGGTGTTCTTCCTTTCTAGACCTACACCTTTCATCTGTATTGTAAAACCATTCTATCCCATACCATACTTGACCTTAGCAATTACATGTTTAATTTTAACACCTCAAAATAACTACCTTTTCACTAATTTATTTCATCTCTACTTTCAAACAAGCATAGGTCTCCCTTTATAGGGAGAGGAGCAGAACAAAAATAAAAAACACTTCACTTGATCTCTTCTTCCTTTATTTTTAGAATGCTCTTCCTCCTCCCTCTAAATCCTAGCTATTTCAAGGTGTATCTCAGATCCTCCCTTTTCTGTGAACTTCTAAACTGTGGTAATCTTCCCCTCTTTTGCAGTCCTATTTCATACAATTTACTTGGTAAATAACCAAGTACTGCTCTTTTTTGGTGGGTGGGTGGGCAGGGTAACTTTATTTTGATGTACCATCAAACTTACAGAAATGTTATGAGTATAAGGAACTCCCTTATACCATTTATTCAGATTCATCAATTGCTTTACATTTTGCCCCATTTGTTTTTATCATTGTCTCTACATGTTTATGGAGACAAAATTATATTCAAATGTCAGTATATTTTCTCAACTATTTGAGAGTTTGTGTGTCAGAATTTATTTTCTCTAGAATAATTCCCCTTCTAGAATTATTCGTTTAGGCTTATATATTATAATAGTAACTTGTTTGATGATAATTTTGGTAGTTTTAGAAAATGTGGCACTTCAACTTTTTGAAACAAGTTGTGCTTATTCCTTTGAATATTAGAGTATGAATCACAGCAACTTGAATGGACCCAGAGAAGTTTGTCAGCATTGTACAAATAAGAATGATTTTCTTTTTCACAGTCCTGGAAGATACTGCTCTTTGGTGCAATAAACTTAACATGTACTGGCTTCCTGCTAATGTGGTGCAGTTCCACTAATAGTATAGGTATGTCACTATTCTTATTTTTAGGAGTTAATTATTTCACTTTTATTGTTCTCATAATAAATAAAGGTATGTCGTCCTTTACATAGAATATATTATTCTGAACTATAACTCAAAAGATTTAAATGAGAAAATCTATTCCAAAAGTACTTTGTAAACTATAAAATTTGGTTCAGTTGTTAGGCATTATCTAAAATGAGCTTTTTTTAAAAAAAAATTTAAATCTATTTGAAAAACTAAGATTTCTTTTTATTTTTTAATTGAGGTATTGATTTACATTATTATATTAGTTTCAGGTATACAGCATAGTGATTCAGTATTTTTATAGATTATACTCCACTAAAAATTATTGCAAAATAATGGCTATAATTCCCTGTGCTGTACAATTGATCCTTGTTGCTTATCTATTTTATACATAGTGGTTTGTATATCTTAATCTCTTACCCTTATCTTGCCCCTTTCCCACTGGTAACCACTAGTTTGTTTTCTATACCTGTGAGTCTGTTTTATAAATAGTGCTGCTGTGAACATTGGGGTGCATGTATCTTTTTTGTGAGATTTCCTTTTAATGTGAGAGATTAGTTCTTCAATTTATGTAGTGTATAAATAAAATTTTATGATTTATTGAGTTTTCCTTGAAAAGGGAAATCTAATATTTTTCTTGTGTCATGACTCTTATGTTTTTATTTACCATTATTTTCATCCTGCTATTTTAAAAATACATTTAAAATAGTACTCCGATGACAGAAGGAGGCAAAAAATTGATCTCAGGGCTTTTGAGCATATACTGCTTCATTTTTTCCTGATGGAGAAATCAGGTTCTAAAGTAAGCTTTTGTATTAACCAACTTTGGCTACATGTATTAGTCAAATTTACTAGATAATTGCCAACATATGAGATTAATCAGTGACTCATGTTTTCCGGTGATGGATGTCCCTGTTATGAACAGTTTTGGTGATTTGCTGTATTTCCTAACAATGGATTCAGTAACATTTTAATCAGTCTTTTTGTTGTTTTGCAGCTTTAACTGCCTATACTTACCTGACCATTTTTGATCTTTTTAGGTAAGTTTTAAAAACGCTCCTTAATGTTTTTACTTCCTTCCTTCCTTCCTTACCTATTTACTTATTTATTTATGGCTGTGTTGGGTCTTCATTGCTATGCGCGGGCTTTCTCTAGTTGTGTCAAGTGGGAGCTACTCTTCATTGCGGTGCGCGGGCTTCTCACTGCGGTGGCTTCTCTTGTTGCAGAGCACCGGCTCTAGGCGTGAGGGCTTCAGTAGTTGTGGCATGCGGGCTTAGTTGCTCCATGGTTTGTGGGATCCTCACAGACCAGGGATCGAACCTGTGTCCCCTGCATTGGCAGGCAGATTCTTAACCATTGTGCCACCAGGGAAGTCCCCTCCTTAGTGTTGTGTTGTTGTTGTTTTTTAATTAATTTATTTATTTATTTTTAGCTGCACTGGGTCTTCGTTGCTGTGTGTGGTCTTTCTCTAGTTGCGGCAAGCAGGGGCTATTCTTTGTTGTAGTGTGTGGGCTCTCATTGCAGTGGCTTTTCTTGTTGCAGAGCACAGGCTCTAGGCGCACAGGCTTCAGTAGTTGTGGAATGCAGGCTCACTAGTTGTAGCTTGCGGGCTCTAGTGGGCTTTAGAGCGCAGGCTCAGTAGTTGTGGCACATGGGCATAGTTGCTCCGTGGCATGTGGGATCTTCCTGGACCAGGGCTCAAACCCGTGTCCCCTGCATTGGCAGGCGGATTCTTAACCACTGTGGTACCAGCGAAGACCCTTCTTAATGTTTTGAAGCTAATAAGGAATTTGTTATCAACTATATATACTTCATTTGAAAAACAGAAAAGAGACCTCCAGAATGCTTCCCCAGTGTTTTACTCCTGACCTTGATTGGTGGTTAAATGGGTGTTTTTTTTCTATTTGTTAAAATGTACATATGTGCTTTATGCACATTTCTGTGTAAATGTCCTATTTTGAATAAAACAATAAAATTAAACTAAAAAAAAGGTTTGTTGCACTGAATTTATGAAGTTTTCTTTACTTAAAGGAAAGTTATCTGTGAAATAAGTAAAATTATCAACATGGACCATATGTACAAATAATAATTAGAAGATATGCTGGAAGAAAATACCCCATTTATATAGCAACAGAAAAGATAATACCCAGACTTTAGGTCAGGTGCCTACCTGTAGATGAGTCAGCTGTGACCAGGGAGCAGGAACACATAAGAACATACTAGTTCCCACTGTAACCATGTGGGTGTGAAAAGAAATGAGGGATGTTAATAACTGCAAAGTATATATGTAATTGTGAGCTAGAGAGACGACCTATTGGCTCCTGCTTTGGGGACCTTTCATATTTCCAAATAAAGGTTGCAGAATGCTTAGACCGTATGTCTCCAAGATCCGTGCCATAGAAGTATGTTATAGGGATGTCTTTTTCATCAGTCACATAACTAAATCTTCTTGATTGGTCTAAAACAGATAGTTATTACCTGAATTTCACACTGTAGTAAGTTGTTTTAGAGTGAATCTCCACTAAGAAAGTAACCATAACTTTATCCCATCCAGAATGTTGTCAAGGTGTTATTAATATTTAGTTTAACTTTTAACAGAGATTAAATAAAGTTTATTAAAGTTAAAATGTATTGTATATGCCTAGAATCAAGTAAATTGCACTTATTATTGCTGTGTCATTTTTTGCAGGCTCAGTTATGGAAACCATTTAGGGCGGATAACTTTCTGAGTAGAGAAACTGTGGGTTTAGGTTCTATTAGTTCTATTATTAGTGTCTTAATGGTATATCATAACTTCTTTCAGTTTCTCCCCATGTTAAAACTCACATTAGGGTGCTTATTGTGATTAGATTATAAATTATTAGAATAACTTGTTGTTAGTTTAGTCTGCAAACACTATTAACTTTTAGCAATTTAGTTATTCTGAAAGCTAAATTTCTTTCTGTAAGTCCTCTAGTTCTAGTTCTAATGCTAAACTTATTTTCCTTTTTACTTAGTTTAATGACATGTTTAATAAGTTACTGGGTAATGATGAGGAAACCTAGCCCTGCCTATTCATTTGGGTAAGTTCAAATTATTTTATTTTCTGCTAACTTATCGCTATTAAAGTAGTAGTTATACCAGGCAGTAAAGAGCTAGCTAGAGTACTTGTAGAAAATAAATGCTGCCTGTTTAGTGGAATAGTGATCAGATAGTGAAAGTAGATAAAAAAACATCTTCCAAGAGGATTCTAGATAAGGAACATGAATGTTTAAATTTAAATCATATTAAAGTAAAATGTTCACATTGGTTTTTTTCTATTTTATAAAACAAATCTTACATAAATTGTTCATTTTAAGTTCTTTAATATTTTGGTAATCTCTTATTCCAGTTAGAGAAAGTACAAAGGATTTTCATGTATGTATCTTCTAGATGTTAAAGTAAGTGGGATATAGTTTAACATTAATGCAGCGGTAGAGATGTATTTTTATCTTAAGACTGTATTTGTGACAGCAATGAACTGACAAAGATTTTGAGATTTCTGTTTCTATAGTTTAGAAATTACTGAAAGTTAGAAAATAATCTTTTATATCAGAGGATTTTTTAAAATATGTTAGAAAAAATGAGTTCTTTTCAGATTCAAGGAAACAACTTGAAAGAAGAATTTAACTTTGGTGAAGAAACTCTTGGACAAAACTTACCTTTCTTCTCCACCATACCATTTATTGGGATTATATTCTTTTGAACAAAATCAGGTTTTACTTAAATAATGGGACAAAGTAAACATGAAATTTTAGTGCAAAATGAAGATATTTATAAGTGTCACTGAAATTTGATAGAGTTGGATTGATATGATAATCATTTGTAAAGGGTTTTGGTTGTAAGTGACAGAAATCCATCTCAAACTAGTTTGGGGGAAAAATGTTAATTTACATAACCAAAGTGTGGGAAGACTGAGGTAAACTGGTATAGGGACTAGAACACTCAGGACATTGTCTTTCTCTTACCTCAAAAGGCCTGCTTTTCTCTGCATGTCAGTTTCAGTTTCTCAGACCACTTTTCTCCACTATCCTGGAATGATAACTTGTAGCAAAACTTTGAACCTTCTCACCTTCATCCTTGAGACGAAAGGATTCCCCAGCTCTAGAAAATAGTGAGAAAGAACTATTGGTTGGTCCATCTTGGTATAGATGTTAGTCTTTAGATCAGCTCCTGTGGCCAGGAGACAAGGTCACATAAGGACAAGACAGCTCCCATTTTGGCCTAGTTGCTTAGAGTGAATAGGAAAAGAGGGAGCAATCAAATATAATTGCAGTCAGTCACATATCTTGAAGTATCATCTATATTTAATAATTCCAAAATTCAGTTCTCCAGCACTGAGATTTATCTCATGTCATGTTACCTTCGTGCCAGGTTCACATGGATGTCTAATTCATGTCTTAAATTCAAGCTAGGATTCTTGTTTTCTTCCCCCCAAATCTGTTCCTCTGCAGTTTTTCACATCTTAGCAAATACACCACCACTCAGTTGCTCAAGTAAAATCATTGATTATTCTCTCATCACCCACATTTATCCATGAGCAGGTTATGTCAAGATAACTTACGAACACATCCAGAATCTGTCCTTGCCCCCGTTTCTATCTCCACTACTACCATCCTAACCAAACTACCTTCATTTCTTGCCTTAACCAATGTCTTGCATCCTAACTGGTCCCCATGGTTCTGCTTTTACCCCCCTTCAGTCCATTCTCCATATAGAAACCAGTGTTTTTTTGGGATTTTTCTTCAGTGTTTTTTTTCTTTTTAAGCCTAAATCATGGTATCATTCTACTTCTTAAAACCATCCAGTTGTTTCCTGTCATACTTAGAATAAAATCCTGCCCCCTTTCCTCGTTTACAAAGACCTTATATGATTTAGATCCAGCCTACTTCTTTTCAAGTTACCACTCTCATGCCGTCTATACCACACTGTCTTTCTTTCCGTAGTTTGAACACATCTTATTCCTGCTTTAGGGTCTTTATACAAACTATTCTATCTCCTGGAAATGCTCTTCACTTGATTCTTACGAGATTAGCCCCATTTTGTTATTCCAATCTTAATGTCACTAAATGCTAATGTCATTAAGTGACTGGGCCCAATCTAAAATAGATTCTAAAATAGATCACCTAGTTAGCTTCTTGTCACATCAGACTGCTATAATTCTCTGTATAGAACTTATAAATTAATTTTTCAAAATTTATTTATTTAATTTATTTTTGGCCGTGTTGGGTCTTCGTTGCTGTGCGCGGGTCTTCTTTAGTTGCGGTGAGTGGGAGCTACTCTTCGTTGCGGTGCGTTGGCTTCTCTTGTCGTGGAGCACGTGCTCTAGGCACACGGGCTTCAGTAGTTGTGGCCTTGCGGGCTCTAGAGCACAGGCTCAGTAGTTGTGGAGTACGGGCTTAGTTGCTCTGCAGCATGTGGGATCTTCCTGCACCAGGGCTCAAAACTGTGTCCCCTGCATTGGCAGGCGGATTCTTAACCACTGTGCCACCAGGGAAGCGCAATTAATTGTTTTGTTTTTTTTTGTCTTCCCCTTTAAAATATAAATTTCTTGGTAGCAGGGACTGTAGCTTGTTCTGTCTTATATCCTTGTGCAGTTTGATGAATTTTAACAAATAAATATACTTGTATAACTACTATCTAGATAATGATATAAAGCATTACAAGTTCTCCCAAAGCCTCCTTTAATGACTTAATGTTAAGTCAGAGTCAAACCCTGAGAAAAGTAACCAGTATTCTGATTGCTGTCATTGCAGATTCTTGTTGCCTGTTTTTGAAGTCATATAAATGGGATACAATATATATATCATCATATAGCAGTAGTTCATTCTTGTTCATTGCTCTAATATTCCATTATGTGAATATATCAAAATTTGTTTATATGTTCAGCTATTGAAAGGAATTTAGTTTTTTTTTTTTTTTTAATTTTTTTTTTGCAGCACGCGGGCCTCTCACTGTTGTGGCCTCTCCCGTTGCGGAGCACAGGCTCCGGACGCTCAGGCCCAGCGGCCATGGCTCATGGGCCCAGCCGCTCCGCGGCATGTGGGATCTTCCCGGACCGGGGCACGAACCCGTGTCCCCTGCATCAGCAGGCGGACTCCCAACCACTGCGCCACCAGGGAAGCCCTAGTTAATTTTTAGCTTTTAGGTATTATAAATAAAACTACTTATGAACATTCTTGTACATTTCTTTTGGTATACATGTGTGCTCATTTACGTTGGGCATATGTCTTTGAAATTACTCAGTCATAGGATTTGCATATATTCATCATTAGAAGATAGGATAATACCAAACAGTTTTCCAGAGTGGTTTTACCAATTTAACATTTCCACTGACAGTATATGAGAGTTCTAGTTGCTTCATGTCCTTACCAACTGTTGGTATTGCCTTTTTTTTTTAAAGCCATTCTAGGTGTGCAGTGGCATCTCATTGAGGCTTAAGTTATTTTCCTGATGAGTATTTGAGCACTTTTTCTTATGTTTATTAACCATTCAGATTACCCCTTTTGTGAAATGCTTGCTGAAGTGTTTTATCCATTTTTAGATTGGGTTGTCTGTTTTTTCTTATTGATCTATATAGGAGTTCTTTATACATAAATATATTCTCTCACTCCTATTTCTCTTTCATTCTCTTAAAGTTATCTTCTGATGAATGAAAAGTTTTTAATTTCAATGATAAATTCAATTTATCAGTCTTTTCCTTTATGGTTAATACTTTTTGTGTACTTGTCAAGAAATCTTGGCCAGAATAAAGATATTCTACCCTGTTATTAGTTAGAAGTTTTACCATTTGACCTTTCACATTTAGGCTTACAATCAAACTAGAATTGATTTTGGGTTTTTTTTAGGACTTTTTTTTTTTTTTTTTTTTTGCGGTACGCGGGCCTCTCACTGTTGTGGCCTCTCCCATTGCGGAGCACAGGCTCTGGACTCGCAGGCTCAGCAGCCATGGCTCACGGGCCCAGCCGCTCTGCGGCACTTGGGATCTTCCCGGACCGGGACACGAACCTGTGTCCCCTGCATCAGCAGGTGGACTCTCAACCACTGCGCCACCAGGGAAGCCCTAGGATTTTTTTTTATTAATTCATTTTATTTATTTTTGGCTGTGTTGGGTCTTTGTCGCTGCGCACGGGCTTTCTCTAGTTGCAGCAAGCGGGGGCTACTCTTCGTTGCAGTGCACAGGCTTCTCATTGCGGTGGCTTCTCCTGTTGCGGGGCACAGGCTCCAGGCACGCAGGCTTCAGTAGTTGTGGTGAAAGGGCTCAGTAGTTGTGGCTCACGGGCTCTAGAGCGCAGGCTCAGTAGTTATGGTGTTCGGGCTTGGTTGTCCCGCGGTATGCGGGATCTTCCCGGACCAGGGCTCAAACCTGTGTCTCCTGCATTGGCAGGCGGATTCTTAACCACTGCACCACCAGGGAAGACCTGGAATTGATTTTTGTGTATGGGTTGAGGTAAAGGTCAAGGCACATTTGCTTCTATATAACCATTCAGTTTGATAAAACACTGTTTATTGAAAAAAATTATTCTTTATTGCTTTTATGTGCTGCTTTTTTATTAATCAAGTGACTGTGTATGTGTTTGTTTCTGGATTCTCTTTTCTATTTGGTATATTTGTCTATCCTTGAATTAGTTCCATAGTGTGTCAATTACTGTTGTTTTGAAATCTTGGTTATCTGGTAGTGTAAATCTTCCAGCTTTGTTCTTTTTCAGATTGTCTTTGCTTTCCTACACCATTTGCATTTCAATACACACTTTAGTATCAACTTATCAATTACCACAAATAATGTTGCTACATTTACATACCGTTTTTTTCATACTCTCCTATAACCCACTTTTTTTCATTTCCATCCTTCCAAGTCAGTAAATACATTTCTTTTATATTTGTAATAATGTGTAATGGTATGTTGTTGATTCCAACATTTTTCTATTATAAATAGCAATGTGATGAATGTCCTTTATTATTTTATTATCTCCTGAATATTCTGAATTCTGTACCACCTAGAATTAAATCAACTCATTTGAGGGAAAAAACAACTAATGTGATGAACATCGTTAATTATTTTATTATCGTTTCTGAAGATAATTATTTCCTTGAGAAATTTTAAGCATATATACTTACAGGTGTTGAATGCCATTAAACTATGTGCAGTGGGAGAAACTAAGATAAATAAGACAACAGCCCTTGGCCTCCAGCTGATAGCTTAGGGATTATAAGACATATTCAGTTAACTGTAATTGTGTGTAGATAGGAGAGGCAGTGTAGTAGTGGTTAAAATCATGAACTCTAGAGCCAGAGTGTCTGAGTTTGAAAACCTGACTCCTTCACTTGCAAGCCGTATGACTCTAAACAGTTACTTTTCCTCTTTGGGGTTCAGGTTCCTTATCTCTTTTTTTAAAAAAAAAAGTGGATAAACTAACCCTTATAAGGATTTAGATGAGGTAATATGTTAAACACTTCGACCAGTGTCTGACACAAGATGGGTCAATTAAGTGCTGTTATTATAATAATGGTTATTTCTAGAAAATAAAAGCCCTAAGGAGTATATGTTGTACAAATAGGCACTCTTTTTAAAATCTGTGATGTTCATTGTTTATTGTCATTCTAGAAATTGTAGTCCTTTTTAACAGCGTTTGGATTATAGTAGGCACATGTATAGTGAGTGAATGAATGTGTTCTCGAGATACTAGTTTGTGAATTGAAAGAATTAGGCTGATTTGATTAATTTTCCAATTTCAGATTTGAAAGATTAGAAGTCCTGGCTGTATTTGCGTCCACAGTCTTGGCACAATTGGGAGCTCTCTTTATATTAAAAGAAAGGTACATTTGTATACAATGTTACTGTCACTGCAAATTCTACCTATGCCACCTTTGGGAATATGAAAGAATCCAGTGAGACACGTCGGGTTGGAAGGGTACAAATAAAATGAGCAGTGCTGGAGTTTTGATAGTACAATTTCTTCATGTTTCAGACTTTTCTCCCTTCCTTTCACCCTTCTTTTATTACCTTCTTTGATGCTACTAAATTTAGTCATAGGTGTGAATGAAAGGAAAGGATTCACACAGACATGTTTTAATGCTTAGTACAAACCCATTGAAACAGGTTTGGTAGAGAAAGATTGAATTACACCTTGAGGATAATTTGTGGGTCTGCTTGTCTCATCACTACTAATAATCAGCAGTTGGTTATCATATTTAAAAAGTTTTGTGAATTTATTAATTATATATTTAATAAAGTCTTATAATTTTATAATTTGTAGGACTTATTTAATACATTATTTCCTTCTTTTAGTGCAGAACGCTTTTTGGAGCAGCCTGAGATACACACGTGAGATTCTGCTTTTGACATAACATATAATTTACTATGGCGTTTGATTCCCAGTTATTAATTGATATGTTATTAAATAGTGGTTACTTTGGCCAATATCAGAGTTCAGAGTGTGGTAATATATATTTCATTGATATTTCACAAGCAAAATCCCCAAATCCCAAGACTCCCTCTTTTCACCCTTAACTGTTCCCAAGCCCTTAAATTTTTATACTGAACAGGAAGGCCTTTCTGCCCTGATTTTGGGTCCCTCGGTATTTCTAGGCCCAGGTCAATATCCTAAGCCAGCCCCATCTGGTCTTCTGTAATTTAAGATTGGATCCTCCAAGTCTTTTAGTAGCAGCTGTAGAAAAGATGGAATTGCTATTATTTACAACATAGTGGCCAACTATGTGGACTTTACCTATTCTGATCAGTTTAATTCAGGACAGTCTGACCTGGCCAGTGGACTGTAAACCAAATACCATTAGCATTTCTAAAAATTTATAACAGCAATTACCTGTAAGAAGATACTGTTAATGCTAAGAGTCTTTTTTTTTTTTTTTTTTTTGTCCTGTGTAAGGTGGAGCAACAGTAGACAGGACATTGGTCATGGGACTAGAACCAAGTTCAGATTCTGGCTCTGCAAATACTAAACCATTGAAGCAGACCAGTCTGCCTTCCCATCTCTTAGTCTCTCTACATGCTGAAATTACGTATTGACATTACCAAGAAAAAAATAATCATGAGTGTTGTTTTTTTCAGGGGAAGATTATTAGTTGGTACTTTTGTGGCTCTTTCTTTCAACCTGTTCACAATGCTTTCTATTCGGAATAAACCTTTTGCTTATGTCTCTGAAGGTATGTTTTTATTTACCATTAATAAAAAACCAATTAACCTCTCATAAAAACAGGTCTTTTGTTTGTTTCGTTAATTCATAGATCAATGAGAAAGTATATCCTGAAGAGAAGAGAGGACTACCCCAAAGGTTCTAAAGTCTTTCTCTGAGCAAAAAATTATGAAACGGAATCTAATTATTACAAGCTTTAAAATAACATATTACTTAAAAACAGGCAAAACTGACTCATGTATTAAATTACATGCAGTAAAAAATTACATTTACCAAATAACATGAATGAGATTTTACATGTATAACCTACCTAAGAAAAGTTTATTGCAAGCATTTTTTTTTTTTTATTGCAAGCATTTTAGAAGCATCAGTGTACATAGACTAGTTGCTATGCTCATTGCAAATAATTGTATTTTGTTAATTAGATAAGTTCCCAGGAACTTCTCTTGGGCAATGGTGGGTAGGCATATATTTGAAAGTAGCAAAACTTTATTCCTTTTGATATATTCTTTTATTTTCAAGTCTTTAAAAATTCAGATAGACTTTTCATTCCAGTGGTCTAAATTATTGGCATTTTTCAATAATTTCAGTGTTTTGGAATCCCACTAACCTACAAAGGGTTAACCACTGATGGATGGAGAAGTGAGGTAAAAACAAAAGTGGGCTGTGTACACAGACCCACACACCTGTACTTTGAAGCAAAAATAGGTGAGGGTCTTTTTAGATCTCACTGACTTGAATACCAAGATAACCAAGGGAAGAAAGCTTTCTGAAATACCCATTCAGGTTTAAACAACTTCCTGAGTGTTACAAAGTATGAGTTGTATTTGTATGAATTAGAGTTTAAGAATTACTGCATGAACTAGAAAATTAAATAATGATATTTGTGATGACCAGAATTTTTTAGAAAAAACTTTATTAGAATAGTATAATGCTCATTCTAGAAATTCTAAGAAGGTACAGAGGTTTAGAAACTGTATCTCTCTGTGAAGATCAGAAAGATACAAGAAGGAAACAGTATTGATAATCTCATGACCCAGAGATAACATCTGTTAACATTTCTATTTTGTTCCTTTAATTTTTTTTCTATGCACATGTATATATTTTTTTACATATTTAGAATTGTATCAATTAACAATTTTATGTTTAGCTTTTTTCAGTTAACATTATGTCTTGAGTATTGCCTGTCATTAAATACTCTTTGAAAAAATGATTTTTGAAGGCTTGCATAATATTTTGTCATGAATATTTTTAAACAGTCTATTGTTATATAGAATAATATATAAATAACCTTTTACAAATAATGCTGTAACCACCCTTTTTTGTTTGTTTTTTTGTTTGCGGTACGCGGGCCTCTCACTGTTGCGGCCTCTCCCGTTGCGGAGCACAGGCTCTGGACGCGCAGGCTCAGCAGCCATGGCTCACGAGCCTAGCCGCTCCGCGGCATGTGGGATCTTCCCGGACCGGGGCACGAACCCGTGTCCCCTGCATCGGCAGGCGGACTCTCAACCACTGTGCCACCAGGGCAGCGCCACCAGGGCAGCCCCACCCTTTTTTGTACCAAATTTCTTGTATGCATTTCCACTTCTTCTTCCCAAAGAAGAAATTATAAATGGGTTAAAAACACACTATTTTGGGCTTCCCTGGTGGCGCAGTGGTTGAGAGTCCGCCTGCCGATGCAGGGCACACGGGTTCGTGCCCTGGTCCGGCAAGATCCCACATGCCGCGGAGCGGCTAGGCCCGTGAGCCATGGCCGCTGAGCCTGCGCGTCCAGAGCCTGTGCTCTGCAACGGGAGAGGCCACAACAGTGAGAGGCCCGCGTACAGAAAAAAAAAAAACAAACTATTTTTTTGTCTTTGATGTATATTGCCAAATTTATTTCTAGAAAGATCATCTAGTTTGTATTTTTATTAGCTGGAAATGAAAGTTCACAGAAGCATCAAAATTTATTATACAACATTAGTTGAAATTTAAGTGGAAAATAATATTGAGCACTTTCTATCTGCCAGGCACTGTGATAAACGCTTTACGTAGAACCCGTTTAATTCTTCCTATAACGATAGGTAAATCATTTTATTGATATTATCCCCATTTTACACTGAGGCCCTGAGAGATTGTCACTTGTCTCAGGCTACACATCTAGTTAAGGGCAGAGCTAGGGTTGAAGCCAGGTATTCTGGCATCAGAGTCTGCTCTTAAACTGCTGTACCAGGCTACTTTTTATATGGCTTGCCGATCTTTTTTACATCATGGTACACATTAAAAAATGAGAATTTCTGTAGCACCATGGGATAAATGTAAGAGGATGCTTGAGCCTGAAGGCTACTTGTCCAGGGACAGTAACTGACAGGCGTCTGCATGTAGCCAGATTCCCACCTGGCCTTTCTGAGAGCTGAGCGAGTTAGTAATCCGTGTACTTGCAACCCATTCTGAGCACACTGGTTAGGAAGCTTCGCTTTACACTATAATAAGCCTTTAAAACTTCAAATTAATAGTAGCAATGAAATACGTTAAGTTCACTTATTCCTTCAGGTCAGCTGTATATTGCAGTTGAAACTGCTTTTCATTTAGTATCCTAAAGGCATAAAAGAGAAAAAAGTTCTAGATTTGAGGAATAACGTGATCTTTTGTAATGTTATACAGTCACGACCGAACTTATTTTTTAAATTTAAGAATCAAGTATTTCTGGTAATGGTTTATTCTATACACATAATTTAAATATTTTCTTTTTAAAGCTGCTAGTACGAGTTGGCTTCAGGAGCATGTTGCAGATCTTAGTCGAAGGTAAGATGTTATGGGATTTCATGATATACATAACGTTAAAGGAATGCCCAAGAAATGCATCTGTCTCAGCATTATTATTGCTGAGGTTACTACGTGAATCTCACAGATCAGATTCTTATTCTCCCTTTACTTTTTCTTACTTTTTAATTGGTGATAGATAAGAGACCTTTACGAGTGAGAGTTTTGTTCCCAAATTCTCTTTGCTTTCTTTAAAAGATATACTAAACTACAAGTCATCTTTTATATGACTTTCATCAGTATTACGTAAGTTCTACTAATGAATACTCTTTTTATTTGTTTTTTCATAGCTTGTGTGGAATTATTCCAGGACTTAGCAGTATCTTCCTTCCCCGAATGAATCCATTTGTTTTGATTGATCTTGCTGGAGCATTTGCTCTTTGTATTACTTATATGCTAATTGAAATTAAGTAAGTATTTTTTATTGCTATCAAGTGTGTTTCGATTCCTGGGGCATCAGTAGGATGGCTGGGGATTAAGCTTATAGCATGTTTGCTTGTGACCTGTGCAACTTTGGTCAAGTCTTGTCCTCAAGTGTCTTCATCTGAAAAATTATGGGGGTTGGATTCAATAAGAAATTTTCACCACAGTCTATAATGCAGGCTGGAAAACTGTTTAAATTCCTTACTGCTGACCTGATGAGTGAGACTGAGAAGCGGGTAAAAGAGAGATGAATCACAGCGACTGTTGCTGAGTGAGGGAAGACAGGAAGTAGATGTGAATCAACTTTAAAAAAAGCAAGTCTATTAGGAAAGAGACTTTAGCAGCCTTAAGCTTAATTTTATGACGTGATTCGGTGACTCCCTGCCGTTTTGCATACTCTCCTAGCATATCACATACAATTATGTTTTTATTTACTACCTCTACGTGATTCCTACATTTTTATTTCTAGCCCAGATCTCTACTGAATTCCGAAAAACATATCTTCTGTTCATGTCCACCTCAACTGAACCTATTTCCCCCCATCCCCAAAACTGCTTTTTCTTGTACTTTGTGTCTCAGTGAATGCTACTACAGTCTATTCCTTTGCATTCTGCTTTTAAATTGTGTTAAAACATACATAAAATAAAATTTACCATTTTAACCATTTCCAAGCATACAGTTCAGTACTTGCACAGGCATTTAGTGCATTCACTTTGTTGTGCAATCATCACCACGATCCACCTCCAGAACTTTTTCATCTTCCCTAACTGAAACTGTACCCATTAAATAATTACTACCCATTCTACCTCCCCCCAGCCCCTGGCAACCACTATCCTACTTTCTGTCTCTGTGAATCTGACTACTCTAAGTACTTCATATGAATGAAATTATACATATTTGTCCTTTTATTTCACTTAGCATAATGCCCTCAAGGTCCATCCATGTCACAAATGGCAGGATTTCCTTCTTATGGCTGACTAATATTCATTGTGTATATATTTATGTATGTATATGCCACATTTTCTTTATCCATTTATCTGTCAACAGAAACATAAGTTGTTTCCATGTCTTGGCTGTTGTAAACAATAGTCTTGTCACCTACTCTTGTTTAATCTTTCTTTTTAATATTATCTTACCCTTCTTCCCATTCTTTTTCCTAAATTGAGGCCTTTGTGATCATTTCCTTGGCCTAATTAGAATAGTCTTCTGATCTTATAATTTTTATTCTCACACATCTTTAGTTATCTGCTATTTTGCTACTGATGTGATCATTAAAAGTTGCAAATCAGAACATAATATTTTCCTGTTTCAAAATTCTCTTTTGGGTACTTAAAATAATTAAAAGTTGTTAACACAGTAAAGCTTCTACCAACCTTACTAGCCATCCGTCTGTCTATATATACTTAACTGTTGATAGTTTCATTGCTGCATCAGGGTTTTCATGCCCTTGCACATGCTGCTTTCACTGTCTACAGTATCTTGCTCACATCATCTTGCTCATCTTGAAGGCTCAGCTCAAATGTCACCTCTTTTTTTTTTTCTTTTTTTTTGCTGCTGGAACGTCCCCGACCAGGGATCGATCCTGCGTGCCCCTCAGTGGAAGCGCGGAGTCTTAACCACTGGACCACCAGGGAAACCCCTGTCACCTCTTTTTATATTTAGCGTTTCTGCATTATCCCTACCCCAGTAGGCTTGCCATTCACTCCTTTGTGCATCCATGATACCCTGTAGGACTTCTCCTTTGTACCCAAAGTCCTTTATTATATTTTTCACATGTATGTTTCCTGCCATTTCAAAGGCAGGATCTATGTCTTTACTCATGTTTCTATTCCCAGCATATGGGAAAAAGTGAAAAAGAGTACATGATCAGCTTTGTAACCATTGGCATTTTGGTCTGTCTTGTTAATAGAACAGTGAACTACTGATGAGATGTTGCACTTCAGTCACAATATTGCTATAACAAATTCCTGGAGAATCTCACCTTGTGAAATTCCTGGGGAATTTGAAAAATTTTAATAGTAATTATTGGAGTTATTGTTTACAGCAAAATTGATAGAATCACTGATGAATTCTATTGGTCTTCCTGTATCAGAAATTACTAGTTAAAGGTTTTTATTTGTTGCAGCAAATAAATATATATGAAATATTTAGAGTTGACAAGTAGATTGAAAATACATTGTGGGGAAATGCTCACATTATTTTTCTTCATCATCTCTCGTCACACTAATTAACATAAATATTAGTTATTTCCCCCTAAACTTTGGCAAGAAAGGATTCTGAAAACCTTTTATTTTCCTTTGAGATGCTCTCATTGCCAGTAGTGGCCAGCTGTGGTAAAACAGTCCTGTTGCTTTAGATAATTAAAGTTTGGTAGATTAAATTGTAAAAAGCCCAGTGAAGCATACATTTGAGATTTAGAATTGTTTTTTCTTTTCAGTAATTATTTTGCTGTAGATACTGCATCAGCCATAGCCATTGCTCTGATGACATTTGGCACTATGTATCCCATGAGTGTGTACAGTGGGAAAGTATTACTCCAGGTAAGGCTCTTCTTTCAATATGCATGCTTAAAATTAGCTATGTTCTTTTACCAGATTATAAAACAGTATGGGTTCTTCTACCAGATGATGAAATTTTTAGCTACTGGAGGGCACTGTTGGAAATGAAGCCAAACAATAATCTCTGAAATTTGAATAGTAAGAACCAGATGGTACTTCCCTGGTGGCGCAGTGGTTAAGAATCCGCCTGCCAATGCAGGGGACATGGGTTTGAGCCCTGGTCTGGGAAGATCGCACGTGCCATGGAGCAGCTAAGCTTGTGCGCCACAACTACCGAGCCTGCACTCTAGAGCCTGTGCTCTGCAACAAGGAAAGCCACCGCAGTGAGAAGCCCTTGCACCAAAATGAAGAGTATCTCCCGCTCACTGCAACTAGAGAAAGCCCGCATGCAGCAACAAAGACCCAGCTCAGCCAAAAATAAATAAATAAATAAATGTATTTTTTAAAAAAAGAACCAGATGAAGTTCTATTGATGCACAAAATAGGCACAGATCTTCATGTAGTTGTAAGGCAAAAGCATAAATGAAAATATTTTGCCTCTAATAATGTTTCAAGTGAAAACAATATTACTTAAAATCTTTTTTAGATATTCATTTTCCCCTAATAAATGTGCTTTGGCTATTGTATAATCTGGTTATGATTGTTTTCTTATTTTCTATTCTTGAATTAGTGAGACTTTTAAATTTAAAATGCGAAATCACTACTTATTGAAACAATAGGAACACCTGTAGACAAGCACCTGAATAGAAAGGTAGTTTCCCAGGACTAGATGAATGTGTAAGCACTGCTTTTCCTTCTGTCTTTCCCTCATGCCTTTTCTAAAACTTATGGGTTGTATCTCCCGCTCCAGAAGCAGTAATAACAATTAGATTAGTTTTATAGTGTTATGCCTTATACAAAATTTTACTTTCTTAAAGATTTTTTTATTGATTATTTGGTTCTAGAGATAGCAGCTTTTTTGCAATATGAGAAATAAGCATGGGCTGATTTCTGATGCTGCTTTATTAGTGGGTCAATTAAAGCCTTTCTTCCCTAAATCATGATAGGGCACATGTGAAACAAAGCAAAGGCTGGTGTAAAACCCAATTTTTTTAGTGTCAGGACTACTGTTGCAAAAGGTTTTTCTCTCTCTAAATTCATATTTTATTTTATTTTTTTCCCCAGACAACACCACCCCATGTTATTGGTCAGTTGGACAAACTCATCAGAGAGGTAAGATGGAATAATAAGTAAAATCATTTTAATTTATAATTAGAGAATGCAAAGAGTGGGTAAAAATAATTTCAACTCTTTCTAGAATTTTATTTTAGGGAAGTTTTTGTTCTTTACAATGATATAGTAGGAGACATGACATAGTGACAAAAATAGAACAATTTGACGAATTGCGCAGTCTGGAAGCCAGATTCACTTGAAATATTGGGTTGGCCAGAAAGTTCATTTGAATTTTTCCATAAGATGTTATGAAAAACCGGAACGACCTTTTTGGCCAACCCAATAAGTGTAGACGGTAATGGTCTAAAGGCCACACTATTTGTTATATAAATGCTGTGATTTTTATGATTTTGTATTCAAACCTAGGATTTTGATTACGTCAGAGGCCACCTTTACATGGTGATTGCTTCAGCACCTAATATCTTGATCTGTAGGTTTAGATTTTGTATTGTTATAAAATTCCAACTGTTAACTAATGAAGGAATAAGATAATCAAATTATTTGAATGTTGAGAGTGTTTTAAACTATTGGTTGTCAGTATCACAGAGGCCACTTTGATCAATATAGCTGGCCACTTGCTTCAGCTAGTGGGGTCTGTGCCACTGTATCAATGGGCCACACACTGTATATCTGGCCTTGGAATTTCCTTTTGGCCCATATCCAAATAACATCCTGTATTGTACAGAAATTTGTTAAAAGGGGATCCGGAGAAAGGAATGATTGAGAAGACAAAAACATTCTGATACCACAAGTGCTGAATATAAATATATACTATACTAATAAGATGAAAAGAACTACACACTGTTGAACAAGGTGTGAATGAGGGAAGTAAAGACCTGATTCTTGAGGGATTGGTGCAGAGAATAAACTGGAAAAGAAGGCCCTGGCTTAGTATTGAACAAGCAGAAATGGTATCTGGAGTGAATGGTCTGGGACTTCTCTTGGCTAGTAAGTGTCTTCAGGCAGGGTTTGGCCATGTCATTTCTAGGCTTACAGCAAATCCATAATGTGACTGAATTGTGTTGGATATGTCAAATACAAAAGCCCTATTTCTGTGTTTTTGATTAGGTATCTACGTTGGATGGAGTTTTGGAAGTCCGAAATGAGCATTTTTGGACCTTAGGTTTTGGCTCATTGGTATGCTTTCTATATATTACTTTAGTTTAAACATAGTTTAAAACATAGTTATAAAACAAAGTTTATAAACTGAGTTTATACTTTTTAAAACTGAAAAAAGTATTTCTTTAAAATTTTTGTAGATCCTTTGATTCCCATTTCTGTTCAATAAAGTAAAAAATGTAGATGGATTTAGTAACCTAATTGAGAATTGTTTTTCTTCTTTCATTTTTTTCCTTTCAAACTAAATGATCTCAATACTGGGCTGTCCAAAAAAGAAAAATCCTAAATACAAAAATGTTACAGAAGTAAAATGTGCAATTATTTTCTTTTTTATTACCATTCTTATTTTGGATATTTTTGCTGAATTTGTTAAAGAGTTATAATAACAGCTGCTTCAGCATAAAATTCCGTGTTTTCTAGTCCAATTTAGACCTCATTACCAAAGAGATTTTGTTATGGCATGATTTTATTCCTGTGTCAGGAATGATGAGGAAAATACAGGAAAGTACCCAGAAAAAACAAATTTAAACAACCATAATCCTATTGATGTTTTGGTATTAATACTTGTATACTTACTCTCTTTAGAAAATGAGGTAATGCTGTTTTATAATCTGCTCTTTTCACTTAATATATAATGAACAGTTTTCCATGTTATTAAATACTACTCTTCTATAATATCATTTTTAAAAAGAAAATAGGATTTGACTTTTGTAGCATAACACAGATTTCAGAGGTAGGCAGATTAGGGTTGGTCCAACAGCTCAATGATATCACTACTTTGCAGTCTTTAGTTTCAGGCTTATACTCTTTTAGCAAAAAATGGCTGCTTCATCTCTTCCTTTTCCTTCTCTTCCCCTCTCTAGTCTTTTGGATATCTAAAACTCATTCTCTAGTAAATTCTTCAGGAAAGGCCCTTGGGAACAATATTCCCTAAATTTTTGAATGTTGAAAACAGTTGTGAACATTATATTTGAAAATCATTTAGCCGGATATAAAATCCTGAGCACATATTTTATTTCCTTGAGTTTCTTAAATATATTACTCCATTTTCCTCTGGCATAAAGCATTATGGTGATAAAGCCTGATCATACATAGTCTGATTTTTTTTTCACCTTTATATGTGACTTGATCTTTTTGCTTCTATACCTAAAAGATTTTTAAAAATTAATTAATTTATTTTTTGGCGGCATTGGGTCTTCGTTGCTGCGTGCAGGCTTTCTCTAGGGGGCTTTTCTTGTTGCAGAGCATGGGCTCTAGGTGTGGGGGCTTTAGTAGTTGCAGCACATGGACTCAGTAGTTGCAGCTCGAGGGCCCTAGAGCACATGGGCTTCAGTAGTTGCAGAACGTGGGCTCAGTAGTTGCAGGTAGCGAGCTCTAGAGTGCAGGCTCAGTAGTTGTGGCACATGGGCTTAGTAGCTCTGCGGCATGTGGGATCTTCCCAGACCAAGGATCGAACCTGTGTCCCCTGCATTGGCAGGTGGATTCTTAACCACTGCGCCACCAGGGAAGTCCCTTGCAGTTCACTTTTTTTTTAATATTTTTAAATTTATTTTATTTATTTGGTTGTGCCAGGTCTTAGTTGAGGCAAGCAAGCTCCTTAGTTTGGCTCGTGGGCTCCTTAGTTGCAGCACGCAGTTCAATCCCCTGACCAGGGATTGAACCCAGGCCCTCCCTGCATTGGGAGTGTGGAATCCTATCCACTGTGCCACCAGGGAAAGCCCCCTTACAGTTCACTTTTAATCATTCTTTTAATTGTATTGATAGTAACAAACTAGTAGACAAGTGTTTATTTAGCTGGGTGGCTTATAAACACAATCATCTCTGCTGTTCAGAACTTGGCCATCCAACAGCTACACCAATGTGATGCCTAATTAAGACCAAGGAAATTAATAAAACAAGCTTTTGGGCTGCCAGGAATAATTGTCACAAAAGCCATAGATTATTGCAAACACCATTATCATAGGACCCTGTTCAAGCTCATACTTGGAAATGGTTTTCACTTATTTTAATTGCTTTGACTTCCATATCAGACTGAAAGAGGAGATACAGTATCTTTTATAATTTTGTATAGTGAAAACTGAGATTACCATCTCACAGTGGCAAAGGAAAAGGAGAAATCAAAGATGACTCAATTTGTAGACATGGCTTTTCTTACTTAAAAGTAATAAAAATGGAAGTCAAATTCAAGCAGTAAGATATTTTCTTTATCTCATGATTGGCAATAACTCTCTTATTAGTGCTCAAGCCATAGATTTAGACCCATTGTAACTAAGCCAACTATTTTGCTAATTTAGGTGCTGTTATAGTTTTTTCTTTTTTTTAACTCTGAGTTTATCTAAAAATCAACAATGTCTGCTGTATATTTTATTTACTATATATTTTTGTTCTGTCTGTTGCTTGTTTTTTTAGTACGTATTTTTATTTAAGTTTTTATTATACAAATATACCCCATTGTTAGAAAAATTAGAACTTAAGTCAAAAAGAACAAAAATCCTTAATAATTCTACCATCTAGAGATAAGTGCTGTCATTCTTTTTTCCCCCCAACATAGTGATTTGATATTTTTATAGATTATATACCATACTAAATTATAAAATATTGACTGTATTCCCTGTGTTGTACATTACATCCCTGTGACTTACACTTATTTTATAACTGTTCGTTTGAATCTCTTAATAACCCTTCACCTATTTTGCCCCTTCCCTCACCCCTCTTTCCTCTGGTAACCATTAGTTCTCTGTATCTGTGAGTCTATTTTTGTTTTATTCTGTTTGTTCATTTGTTTTGTTTTTTAGATTCCACATATAAGTGGAAACATACAGTATTTGTCTTTCTCCATCTGACTTATTTCACTAAGCATAATACCCTTCAGGTCCATCCAAGTTGTTGTAAATGGTGAGATTTCATTCTTTTTTATGGCTGTGTAATATTCCACTCTACATGTATACCATGTCTGTATCCATTTATCTGTCAGTGGGCACTTCGGTTGCTTCCATATCTTGGCTATTGTAAATAATGCCACTATGAACATTGGGGTGCATTTATCTTTTTGAATTAGTGTTTTCATTTTCTTCAGATAAATACCCAGGAGTGGAATTGTTGGATTGTATGGTACTTTCGTTTTTAATTTTTGAGGAACCTCTGTACAGTTTTCCCTAGTGACTGTAACACTTTACATTCTCACCAGTGATGTACTGTGGTTCCCTTTTCTCCATATCTTTGCCAACACTTGTTATTTTTTATCTTTTTGACAGTAGCCATTTTGATAAGTATGAGGTGAAATCTCATTGTGATTTTGATTTGTATTTCCCTGATGATGAGTGATGTTGAGCGTCCTTTCATGTTCCTGTTGGCCTTTTGTACGTCTTCTTTGGAAAAATGCCTGTTCAGGTCCTCTGCCTGCACCCCCACTTTTTTTTTTAATTGGAGTGTAGTTCATTTACAATGTTGTGTTAGTTTCAGGTGTACAGCAAATTGATTTAGTTATACATAAACATACGTTCATTCTTTTTCAGATTCTTTACCCATATAGGTTATTACAGAATATTGAGCAGAGTTCCCTGGGCTATACAGTAGGTGCTTGTTGGTTATCTGTTTTATATATAGTAGTGTGTTTTTGTTAATCCCAAGCCCTTTTTTTTTTTTTCCTGGCCACACCACGTGGCATGTGGGATCTTAGTTCCCCGACCAGGGATCAAACCTGTGCCCCCTACAGTAGAAGCACGGAGTCTTAACCATTGGACCACCAGGGAAGTCCCCCAAGGCCATTTTTTAATTGGGTTTTTTTATTTTTGATGTTGAATTGTATGAGTTCTTTATGTCCTTATCAGACATATCATTTGCACATGTCTTCTCCCACTCACTAGGTTGCCTTTTCATTTTATTGATGGTTTCCTTCACTGTGCAAAAGCTTTCTAGTTTGATTAGGTCCCGTTTGTTTATTTTTGCATCTGTGGCCCTTGCCTGAGGAGGCAGATCAGAAAAATACTGAGAAGACTGATGTTAAAGACCTTACTGCCTGTGTTTTCTTCTAGGAGTTTTATGGTTTCAGGTGTTAAATTTAAGTCTTTGATCTGTTTTAAGTTTATTTGTGTATATGGTATGAGAAAATGTTCCAGTTTCATTCTTTTGTATGTAACTGTCCAGTTTTCCCAGCACCACTTATTGAAGGGACTGTCTTTTCCCCATTGTGTTTTCTACCTCCTTTGTTGTCGATTAATTGACCATATGTGTGTGGGTTTATTTCCAGGCTCTCTGTTCTGTTCCATTGATCTATGTGTCTGTTTTTGTGCCAGTACTATACTGTTTTGATTACTGTAACTTTTATAGTATAATTTGAAGTCAGGGAGCATAATACCTTTGTTCTTCCTTCTCAAGATTGCTTTGTCTATTTGGGGTCTTTTGTGGTTCCACATAAATTTTGAGATTACTTCTTCTAGTTCTGTGAAAAATGCCATGGGTATTTTGATAGGGTTGCATTGAATCTGTAGATTGCTTTGTGTAGTATGGACATTTTAACAATATTAATTCATCCAGTCCATGAACACAAACTATCTTTCCATTTATTGGTATCATCTTTAGTTTCTTTCATTGGTGCCTTATAGAGTATGGGTCTTTTACCTCCTTGGTTAAATTTTTTTTTCTTAATTAATTAACTTTATTTTATTTATTTTGGCTGCGTTGGGTCTTCGTTGCTGCACGCAGGCTTTCTCTAGTTGTGGCGAGTGGGGGCGGCTCTTCGTTGTGGTGCGCGGGCTTCTCATTGCAGTGACTCCTCTTGTTGTGGAGCATGGGCTCTAGGCCTGCAGGCTTCAGTAGTTGTGGCTCGCAGGCTCTAGAGCGCAGGCTCAGTAGTTGTGGCTCACAGACTTAGTTGCTCTGCAGCATGTGGAATCTTCCTGGACCAGGTCTAGAACCCGTGTCCCCTGCATTGGCAGGTGGGTTCTTAACCACTGCACTACCAGGGAAGCCTTCCTTGGTTAAATTTATTCCTAGATATTTTATCCTTTTTGATTCAGTTGTAAGTGGGATTTTCTTGATTTTCCTTTTTGATAGTTCATTATTAGTATATAGAAATGCAACAGATTTCTATATGTTAGTTTTATATCCTGAAACTTTACTGAATTCACTTATTAGTTCTAATAGTTTTTTGGTGGAGTCTTTAGGGTTTTCTATATATAGTATCATGTCTTCTGCAAATAGTGATAATTTTACTTCTTCCCTTCCAATTTGGATGCATCTTATGTCTTATTCTCCTCTGATTGTTGTGGCTAGGACTTCTAATACTATGTTAAATAGAAATGTCAAGAGTGGGCATCCTTGTCTTATTCCTGATCTTAGAGGAAAAACTTTCAGCTTTTCATCATTGAGTATGATGTTAGCTGTGTGTTTGTCATAAATGGCCTTTATTATTTTGATATATGTTCCCTATATACCAACTTTGTCGAGAGTTTTTATCATAAATGGTGTTGAATTTTGTCAAATGCTTTTTCTTCATCTATTGAGATGATCATGTGATATCATTCTTGGTATTTTTCTGTGTGTGTGTTTTAATCAAACTATGAACATTGTTGTACCTGTTATTTTACTATCTTTTAAAGACAAAATGTATGATGGACATCTTATCAAGTTAATAAGCATACTTATAACCATCATTGTAATGCCTGGTGCTCTGTATCCTAGTATCCTAGGCTAGAAACCTTGAGATCATCTTTGATGACTTCATCTCCCTCATTCATTATATCCAGTTGAGAATTAAGATCGCCCATGGAATATCATGAATCCATCTGTCCCTCTCTGGTCCCACTATATCTGTCCTATCTCAGCCTTCTTCATTTCTAACCTAGACTGTTGCAGTCATTTCCTAACTAATTAGCAATTATCCATAACTGTAATTTTCTGAACACTAATTATTTTACTTCTGTTTGATTGCTGCAACTAAAACTCCTTACTCATGGTTTTTAGAACCCCCTCCTAGCCTTTCTTTTTACCTTTATTACCTGACCTATCTTTCTTCTTTCTGTTCTTCCTTTCCTTATTTGTTTCCTCCTTTCCTCTTCCTTTTCTTCCTGTCTTTTCTCTCTTTCATTGTTTTTCTGCTCCCTGAAATATTGTACTTCTTTTTATATAATAATATTGCTTATTCTTGCCCAAACATGCCATGGGTTTTAATTGCTATTCCCTCAGCTTAGAATGCCTGTCTCCGCCTTTCAAAATTTCATTTGACCACCAACCCAGATCAAATGCCATCTTCTTTTGAAGTCTTCCTCAATTGAATTAATACCTGCATTTTCTGACCTTTCAGTGCATTTTCCATATACTTCATTTGTATTCTGCCTTGTGTTACAACATGTCTGCCTTCCTCCTACATGGATTTCTTTTTTTAATATTTTAAAAAGTCACATTTTATTTAGAGTCATAAATTATTTTATTAACTCTTTACATTGATAATTACTACTAAGTAGTCTTTAAGGAATATCAAGACATTAAGTTTTCTCTTGTTTTAAAGAAAATACCAAGTAATGTTACAACCAAATCATAAATAAAATGTTCATTTCTAATGGAATTTTCAGTAGTATAATTCTAAGCAGTCTCTTTCATATGATTTTGTCCCTTTTAGGCTGGATCTGTTCATGTGAGAATTCGACGAGATGCAAATGAACAAATGGTTCTTGCTCATGTGACCAACAGGCTGTACACACTAGTATCTACTCTGACTGTTCAGATTTTCAAGGATGATTGGATCAGGCCTGCCTTACTGTCTGGGCCTGTTGCAGCCAATGTCCTAAACTTTTCAGATCATCACATAATCCCAATGCCTCCTTTAAAGGGTACTGATGATTCCAACCCTGTTACATCAACTCCAGCTAAACCCAGTAGTCCACCTCCAGAATTTTCATTTAACACCCCTGGAAAAAACGTGAGCCCAGTTATTCTT
The DNA here is from genome assembly GCF_003676395.1 of Aethalodelphis obliquidens. Taxonomy (NCBI): domain Eukaryota; kingdom Metazoa; phylum Chordata; class Mammalia; order Artiodactyla; family Delphinidae; genus Aethalodelphis; species Aethalodelphis obliquidens. Next base: position 18,320,282 of record NW_020837956.1, on the reverse strand, counting down.
CTTAATACTCAAACAAGACCTTATGGTTTGGGTCTTAATCATGGACACACACCTTATAGCAGCATGCTTAATCAAGGACTTGGAGTTCCAGGAATTGGAGCAACCCAAGGATTCAGGACTGGTTTTACAAATATACCAAGTAGATATGGAACTAACAATAGAATTGGACAACCAAGACCATGATGTACTGTAATTTAATTTATTTTTATGAGGAATATTGACTCCTTGGCTTTCAGTTTATTTAGTAATCCAACGTTGCATCGACTGTTAAATCATTTAATTAGAGAATAGTAGGTTTGTTCACATTTCATGAAACCAATGAAACTATATTTTTGTAAAATGTATTTGGGGCAGTGAGAACCTTCTAAATGTTATAGGCTTTAAATAGGCTTCCTTTAGAAAGCTGTTTCTCTAAATTTGAATTTTGCTATCTTTGGTTTCGTAGTTGACTGCAGTGTGATATAACACTACCTTTATAAGAGAGCCACTTGATAGAGTGGATCTGTCACATTATTAAAAATATAATACTTTCTTCAGTGAAATTTATAAACATGCTTCTTGAGTACACATTTTAGGAAAAGAAAAAATCCATTTTAAAAGTAAAAGTCTCTTTTATAGATTTTCCAAACATAATTGCTACATTTTCCTTTGAGGTCCTCCTGAATTATGTCTTGCAAAGTAGAAGCAAACATTTTTATCAGAAATTTTAAAACATATTTTACCATCTGGCACAATTTAAAATTTTTCAGTTTTTTAATAGTTTTTCTCATTAAAAAATTTCAGTACATTTGTAAGTGGCCCATCATTCTCAAAGTGTTTTATTTTGGTTAAATAATACCAAATCCTTAGGTGATATGCAGTGAAGGAATCCCAGTTTTCTGTCTTACATTTAACCAAATACTGACATAATGATAGATTTATCTTTTTTGTCACCTTTTCATTGGTTGACTTTAATTCCTCATTTTATTAACAAAATATATCACATATATTACCAGAATAGGTGGAATTCCATACGTAGTAATACGATTTAATCTTTTTTCAAAGTTGCATGAACAATTTGAGTTTACATTATATAATTTTACCAAAACATAGTGGACCCTAGGTTATAGAATACAGTATTGTTATATCTGCATTAGGCAGTTTCTAACTTACTTTGTTTTGCTTTATTGAAAAGTGAATCAAAGTGTGAGAATCATGTAAATTATTTTTAAATTATTTTCCAAATGCAAATGTTAAGGACTTTCTAACATGGCCAGCATTACTTATAAAAAGTATAACAAGCAGCCGTCACAGATTACCTATGAGATTTTTTTTCATTTTATCATGAGTTTTATAATTAGGTTTTAAAAACGGATTTTGAGAGTGGATTCAACTTTTCTAGAATCCAGTACTCCTGAAGATTTCTGACATTTCCAGCCATCAGCAGCTATCTAGAGAAGATTTTTTTTTTTTTAGATTTTGCAAGTTTCTTCAATAAACTCATCCTCTTTTAAATATGAGCAACAGTCCCAAATCCTGTTTCTTTACAGTAGAATCATAAACATCTAAGAAGCCATCTCTGTCGAGCAGAATTGTAGTCATCCTGTGATAAGTGACAATGTCCCAAATAACTTTTGCTTGATGAGGAGTTGATCATTGTCTTTGACATCTGCAACCCTGTTCAGGCACTTGACCTGCTGAAGAAATAGAGCCCACGCTACCTTGACTGCCGGGGAAAGTGAAACTTTGTAAAATGTGATAAGGCAACCTGTTCCTTGACATTTGTCTTATGTTCTCCAACTATTACTATACCTATTATTGGTCTACTATTACAGGGTGATTTTTCCTCCATTGACCTCATCTAAACGTGAATTCGGGTCATGCATGAAATCTGAAGAACTGCCGTGTACTGAGTGATGATTAAGAGGTATGTGCTGCCATGCTATGCATGTCTTCTCCATCTCCAGGGGATTTTTAAAGTGCCCAGGTACTGAACACAGTTCTGTGAGATGTTAAATGCCTATTTCCTCAACACCCATTTAGAGGTAACACCCGTGCAATTAATTGTCCTTCCAAAGGTGCTTTGATACCCACCTACACTATTTGAGAAGTTGCATATGGGTTCTGAAAGAATTGGCTCTACTTGCTGAAATTCAGTATTGCCAACTGCTTCAGGTGGCATTGTTCCAGGCATTATTATATAAAGAAGTCATATTTGCCAAGATCTGACCAGGTTCTGGATATGAAAATAAGAAGCTTGCCCAGCATAGGCCTAGATGTAGTAGCCTTACTAGTAAATCTTGCCACAGAGTTACTTGAAGCTAGACAAAGAAGCAAGTTTGAATTAAGTACTTGACCCATGGTTTGTGATTAAGAGCAAGCTTCATGGAATATGATTAATCCTGTTTGAGAAATTGCTATCATTTAACTTCTATGAGGTTTCTCATCTGTAAAGTTAGGGTGAGAGATGAAGTAGTTGATCTGGAAACTATCAGCTCTAAAATTGTATGACTAAATCTGCCAAATATATGCTCACTTGTGAAACGGAATATTGTACCTAGTATTTCTTTGCAGTGACTACCTCAGCATTCAGGCCAAGTGTTACCTATGCCAATACCCAAGCCATTAATTGGAGATGCCATGAGAGCAGAGGGTAAACTACAGGTTGACACCAATTTGGTTTTTGTTTATTTCAGACTTGCCTCGACTTAAATCTGTTTAGATTAAACAGATTTTTCTTAGACTTCTTTCTTTGTAGGGAAGGATTATTTTTGGAGGTGGTAGGGAAAAGATTAGGGCAGGGTACCCTTAGCTTCCATAGGGTACAAAATAATGGGTCCATTTTTTCTTTCTTCCTTAATCTCTGAAGTCACAGATGGAATTACATACACGTATCAGCAACTGGTTTAGCTACTCATTCAAGCCTCTGATTTAGCTACTCATAAACTGCCAATTTTTTGCTTAACTAAAGATTGCTGATCTTTTTGGGGAGTCTGATCTGCTTCTTATGTAAGAAAATACTTTTTAAATTCCAAATTGTTTGAATTAAACTGTTTGAATAAAGAACATACATGGTGTTTTCTCTCTGCTTTTAAATAATTTTGGCCTGTTCTTTATTGGTAACTTTATCCCATATTCAGCAAATACTTGTTGAGAGTATAGTACATGCCAGGCCCTGTACTGAGTAAATGTGCATACAATATATAAATTTTGCTGATCTGCTATTCTTGAGACCAAAGGGAATACAAGGATAAACAGGAGTCCCCTTCAAGTAACTGATACTCCTAGTAGAAGTGATGGGACACCAGAACTATTTATGTCAAGTTAAACTCCCTCCCATTTCCTCCTCTTCTTTGGGCTCATTTTCTTGGCATCCTCCTCTTTTCCTTCTCCTTTTTATTTGAATGATGAAACTAAGAAAGTAGATTTCCATGGAAGAGGCCAGCTAGGGAGGTGATGGTGCCACACATCATCCTGATATCAGTAAAAGAAGAAAAAGTTTAGAAGGGGTGAGTTAGGCAGACACTGAAGGATATTTTTTAGGTGTATAGTGGATTGCCATTTACTTTCAGACTGTTGGACTAGATGAGCAAAGGTTTTTAAATCACCAGGCTGAAAGTAATGGGGTCCCCAGAGCATTCATGGGCTTAGGGTACCCTTTATTTAAGCAGTTACTAGTTTAAAAGCACCTTTAATAACACTGACATCATAGTCATCAAATTGCCACCCAAGAAGCCTAGCTTCTTGGAGAAAAGTTAATTTGGATAACACATGGCTAAGCTTTCTGACTAATGATGCATCAGGTAAAAGTCTTTCAGTACTGAAGTCAAAAAACACCAATTGCTTAAGATTCTCAAATGCACTCATGAAGGCAAGCCATCCATCACTGCTCACACAATTTCCTGCCAAATCCAGCTGTTGGAAGTTTTTCAGAGGGTTCTTTTCAAAAAATGCACCTGAATAAAAAGATAGAAATAAGTATGTTAGCTGGAAGCAAAACAGCTTTTTTTTTTTTTAAGAGACCATGTTTGGACTAGTGCTTTGCTTAAGAAAGAAATCAGAATTCTCTGTAGTTAGAGCAGTGATTGTGAACCTGGTCCTTTATATTTGCAAATTATATTTTTCCTAAAATGTAAGGGAATCTGATAAATAGTAATTAGTATAGCAAACCAATATAAATGAATTATATATTTTTCCCTTTTCCTGACTCTTCCAGGAAATGGAAAATTGCATAAAAATTGAGGTATGAGAGATGCAATTAAAATATTCAGTACCTGTTTTCAAAACTGGAGTCGGAGTTCGACAATATTAGGTCATTTCCTCTTCTGAAGAAGCAAACACTACCTAACTATTGTTTCTTTGGATATGGAATATTCCTAACTGTGAACTTGAGTAAGTAAGTTCCTTCAGTATCTCAAGATTTGGAACTTTGGGCTTATTTTTAACCCTCCCTAGACTCCTCAGGAACTTACTCTTTTCCTTACAGAATAGGGCACTCTAAAGTACCTCCTACAAAGGGAAAGTAAACATCCTAGCCATTACCATGAAATCAAAGATAACACCCTAAGGAATGGAGGAGTAAAGAAAAAGTAGGTTTCTGGGTCTGAAAGACTGCACAGAGCAAAGCCACCCCAACTGCCTGGACTGCCCACTTCTGAGTATTATAGGAGAGGGGTTCTGTGTTCTGTAAGCCAAAGTGTGGTTGGGTCTTTTGTTACACCAGCTTAGCCTGTGCCCAGCCTAGCTCATACATAGGGCCTCACTTTCTCCTCTCTTTCTCCTTCCATAATGAGCCCTTCTCTCTTCCTTATAGGTAACTTTCTTCCTGCTCTCTCTTATCCCTCATGTTCAAGTCCTTTCTGCCTCTGCTGTCTTTCCCATATGCTTCCCAGCATGGCATGTGGTCAGTCAAAATACTGGTTGCCAATTAGCGTGTCTGTATATAAGGCTCCTTCCCCAAAGAGCAACTTCATTTCTCCTTCCCAACTAGTAGAACAGATTTCACCACCTAAAAGGAACTTTAACAGAGAAGAATTTCAAGCCCATTCCATCCTCAGAGGGTAAGCTCTTTATACAGGCTGTCTGCCAAGCTTAAAGAATAAGAGAGCTTCTTGCATAATTACTAGAATATGCGCAAGCAAAAGAACCAAGAACAAGCAATATAATCCATAATCAAGGGCATGCATTTTGTTCATTTAATCTGCAGAGGAGCAAACTACTGAGAAAAGAGGGATCTGTGACATTTAGAGCTGTAGGCTATACGTGGGCTGTGGAGAACACAAGTGGCTCGATCCAAATTTCAGGCAGAATCTCAAATCCTCTGGGTAGAAGGATTCTGATCCTTGAAGGTCCTTTCATCCTAAACAAAACTCTAGTGTTGCCAGAGACCACCCTGTAGTTCCCCTGACCCAGAGCTCTTACCATTTATTTATTCAGCAAATATTTTTGAGTGCCTACTGTGTACCCTGGATTGTGCTAGGTGCTGGGGATATGTAAAAGGACATACATGGTCTCTGTCTCATTGGGCTTATAATATAGTGCGAAAACATACATTATAAAGTAATTACTGGCACAACATTGTAAATCAACTATACTTCAATAAAAATAAATAAATTTAAAAAAAAGTAATTAGATGGGTGTTAGGTGCTGTGGTAAGTCAGGGTGCCCTGGGAGCACACAAAGGCAATAGGCTTTGCAACTCCACTTTGTTTCCAGAGCAGTAGCAATTGGGCTTACATGCTTCAGGAGTAAGGATCCTTCTCAGGTAGTATTGAATTGCCTCCAAGGAAAGGCTCCACAAAGGAAGAGTCTATTTTTCTTTCCTCATCACCCACAGTGAACCTAACCCCCTCCCTCAGGTGCACAGAGCTTCCTATCAACTTGTGCCTCACTCTAAAATAAGAAGAGAACAGTATAGGAATACCAGACAATTGAGAACAGCCGCCAACAAGGAAGGCTGTTCCTTTGACTAAAAGCCAAACAAAAATGAGGCAACATAGGGAACAGGAAAAACTAACATCAAAAACCTAGTTTTTTTCAGAGACCCTAAAAAGTTACTGCGTTTAACACAACAAAAATAAGATGCTATTTTTTTAAAAGAATACAATTAGAAAACAAGAAAGAGCACTTGGAAAATTATCAGGATCCATGTGGCAGAATGATTTGGCCCAGGATTTACCACTGAGCTAGAACATGAGTATGGTCTGTGGTGGGCTTTTTTTGTTTTTTGTTTTTTTTTGAGAACAAACTGGATAATGGAGTTCAGATGTGATGGCTGTCTTTTTGAGAACATGCTGGATAAGAGAGTTCCGCCTCAAACATTTAAATCAAACTATGTCGTCTAAAAAAGGGTTAAGTTAAAACAGGTGAAATAGATCCCTGAGCTAGCGATGATTTCTTTCTGATAGTCCCAGATTGCTGATGGGCTAGAAACAAAATTTTGGGAGTCAGAATTTTAAAATGGCACTTAAAGCTTTAAGATTAAATGTAATCTCTAAGGAAGAAGAGCAGAGAACCTAGGACCAAGTTTTAAGAGAAATTTGGAGCATTTAATATCTATGTAGAAGAATTGCCATTGCAAAGGACACGGAGAAGTAACCAAGGTAGCATGGAAGTCAAGAGCACATTTCAAAAAGGAGGGGGAGTGCTCAGTGTCAACTTTTACACAGGTAAGTGAAACACTTTGGAAATTTTCCATTGAATTAAGACACATGCAGGTGTGTAGAGAATCAGCTGGAATGAGTAGGAAGCAGAGGATGATCAGGAAGTGGAGATGTACTGAGGGTACATAAATTTTTGCCTCGAAGGGAAAGACAGGGGTTGATAGATAGCCATAGTAGGAAGATAGGAGTCAGGAAGAGTTTTATTTAAAATGAGAGAGATTTGAGCATCTTTAAAAACTGATAGATAATGAAAAAAAAAACTGATAGGAAAGAGTCAGTAAAGAGGGGCATAATTGGTGAAATGATGTCCTTGAACAGGAATGAGGGCAGGGCTGGGATCTGAAGCACAGCTAGAGCACAGAGACTGCCCTTAGATAGGAGGGGAGAGACCTACTATAATGTAACAGGAGGAGAGAGGGAAAAAATAATCAAATCCACTGTGAAATAGTGGAAGACTGGTGGATTAAGGAGAATAAAGTTTGAAATTGTTTATTTAGAGAGTGCTGCGTACAGAGGCACAGTAAGATTGCCAGGAAATGTTGAGAGATTGTGTTTATTGTTAATGGACCTCATGTATTCAGAATTGGATAGGTCACTAATTTCACCTGTTCACTCATGAATCTGTCACTTGGCCTGAGAATAAGAACATGGGTAAAAACTAGGATCTACTAGTTCCCCCTATTGTACACATCTGCCACCTTCTGACCCAAAGAAACTACTATTCTGATGTAGAGTTTATCATTCTTTTGTATTTTTAAAAATGTGGTTTTGACAAGCACTCTATGTCTAAAAAATACATTGCTTAGGATATACTTTTATGGACTTTTGGGGGAGATGTAATACACATACCATAAAATTCACCCTTTTAAAGTGTAACTGTAGTGGGTTTTAGTATATTCACAAAGTTGTACACTACTATATAATTCCAGGACATGTTAATCATCCCCAAGAATAAACTCCACAGTCACTAGCATTCATTCCCACCCTACCCCTGACATTGGCAACCATTTATCTACTTTCTGTTACTATAGATTTGCCTATTTTGGACATTTCATATAAATGGAGTCATACCATAATGTGGTCTTTTGTGACTGGTTTCTTTCACTTAGTATGATATTTTCAAGGTTCATCCATGTTATAGTGTATTCTAATACTTCATTCTTTTTATGGCTGAATAATACTCTATTATATGGATATATCACATTTTGTTTATCCATTCAGTAGTGATGGACATTTGGGTTGTCCAAACATGCTATGAACATTGCTGTACAAGTTTTTGTATGGACATATATTTTCATTTTCTCTTGGGTACCTCAGGGTGCAATTGGTAACTCTATGTTTAACCTTTTGAAGAGGTGCCAGAATGTTTTCCTACTCGAAAATTGAATGTTTCCAATTTCTCTTATGTCCTTGTCAACACTTATTACCTGTTTTATTATAACTGTCCTAGTGGGTTGCAAGAGGCATTTCACTGTGGCTTTGATTTGCATTTCCCTGATGGCTAATGATGTTGAGCATCTTTTCTGATGCTTATTAGCCATTTATGTATCTTCTTTGGAGAAATGCCTATTCAGATCCTTTGCCTTTTCTAAACATTGAGTTGTCTTTTTATCAATGAGTTGTAAGAGTTCTTTATATATTCTAGATAGTAGTCCCTTATCAGATATGTGATATGAGTAAGCCACTACAAACATACATGTGCTTATGTCTCCATTTTGATTAATGAAATTATTTGTGTTGCTCTGTTTTTTCTTGATCAGTCTTGCTTAATTTTTATCTATTTTGTTACTCTTTTTAAAGAACCAACTTTAAGCTTTACTAATCTTTTTTAATTGTATTTTTGTTTTCTATTTCATTGATTTATACTCTTGTGTTTATTGTATTGGGGTTTACTCTGTTTTTCTGGCTTCTTAAATTAGAAACTTACTAATTTTCCAGCCTTTTCTAATATAAGTATTTAAGAAGATGAGAATTTTATTCAAGCCCTGCTTTTGCTGCATACCACAAGTTTCGTTATATAATGCTTTCTTACCATTTGCTCTAAATATTTTTGTTGAAACTTGTCACTATAAACTTGTAGTGTACCTATCTGCCAAATTGTGTGATTTTCCCCAGTAACCTGAGTGTAGGTACAGAAAAAGTGGAAAATTAAGGACAATCCAGGTTTTCAGTTTTGCCAGCAAATACACTGTATCTAATTTCATACCTTTCCACCACATCTCATTTTCTCCCTGCATGTCATTAAGTAGTCTTTCTTTATTTAGAGACTCCACCTCTCATTATACTTTCTTCATTTCACTATTGCATCTATCACACACATCCATCACTAACTGTCATTGCCTACATTGACTTGTAATACTGTGGGCCATGAGAGTTTCAGCTATTGTGACAAGAATGTTTGCAGGATGAAGGGTGGAATTTAAACTAAGTAGGAAGGGAAGTCGAGATAGACAGGGACTATTCAGTAAGTAGATAGTAGTGAACTCAACAGACTGGAAGTCCCAATGAAGTAAAATGAACTGGTGATGAGTCATTGAGTAACCAGGATGGAAATTTAGAAGGTTGTTGTTTGAGAATGGATTATCTGAATTTAATATCTCAGAGGTAGAACAATTTTAAGTGGAATTATCATAATCTGATAATTCCATGCTCACAGATGGGTGAAGGAGAATGGAAGAGAAGGACCAAAGAGGAGGTTCCTGAGTGTTGCCTGAGTAGCTTCACAAAAGGAGTGAAGTCTTCTAGGTGGATGACCAGAGTTAGAGGGTGAGGAATTCTGTAAGACAGTTGCCAAAGGCTTCAGTGAATAAGAAAAGGTGACAAGAAGTTCAGAATTCATAGCAATAACAAAGGACAAACCATAGTCCAGTTAAATGGCCTAAGCTTCATGGGAGTAGGAATCCTTAATGAGGTTGGAGAAGGAGTGGACTAGAAGGGCAGAATGAGAATCAAGGAGAACCTGACCTTGCCTTTGAACTCTGAGAGGCATAAAAGTCAAGAAAATAAAAAGTGACTAAAGAGAGCTGTAGGGGAGAACCAGGTTTCAGTTAGGACCAGGAGGTGTCTAAAACCTTTGGTAAAAAGGTACTTTTCTGAAAATACTCCCTATGTCTCCAGTGCATCTCCCCTACCCTGTATCTCATTAAATACTTCCTATGACATATTTCCTCCTTACTTCTTCCTATGTAGCCCTTATTTCATTAGACTCCCCATCTCTTATTACCAGTCTGCATTTTCTTATCCCATCTCAAGGCATATTGCATCTCACCCATCACATATACCATCACTAAATGGGGATGGGAATCCCAAAGCCAGGTCTGATCCAGGAGAGGTGTTATGGACCAGAGCCAGGAAACTTATGCTAGAGGCTTGAACAATTGGTTGGTTCAGATATAGTAAAGAGGTTGTGAAATCATACAAGTGTATTTTAGAATTTTTGGTTGATTTTATATATAAGAAAATAGCATTTACTATAATTGGGTTTCTAAGAACCCAAGCTAGCCTATATTTCATGGCAAATTGCGGAAGTGCTGTAAGTTAATTTGTTCTTTCATACAACAAATATTTATTGAGTTTGGGATATATACTCAATAGCAAGTCTAATGGCCTGGGCCTGTTCTCAAAGACCTCACAGTTTAGTGGGGCAGACAGACATATGAATACATTCTCTAAATTCAAATGGTAAGTGCTCTAATAAAAATAAATTCCTGTATATAATAATGAAAACCACTGTTTTTTAAAACCTGAATTGAATATAAGAACATTGGAAGACTGACGTGTACTAAAGCTGAACATATTCTTACCTATAATCTTTACCTGTAATCCAAACCCACTCCTACATAGATACCAAGCAGAAATGTGGCCATTTGTTCACCAAAAGATATATACAAGGTTGTTCATAGCAGCACTATTCACAATATTCAAAAACTAAAAGTTACTCAAATTATCAACAGTAGAATGGGAAAATCAGTTGAGGTATGTTCACACAGTAGAAGATTTTACAACAATGAGAATGAATGAACCATGACTACACATAATAATATGGATGAATTTCACACACATGATGTTCAACCAAAGAAAACACAAAAGAATACATACTACATGATTCCATTTATATAAAATTCAAAAACAGTCAAGACCAATCTATGATGTTAGAAGTCCGGATAGCAGTTACCCTTGGGAGAAGGGAGCTATAAAGCTGACAATCTTCTGTTTCTTGATCTGGGTACTAGTTACATGGGTATGTGAACCTTATGAAAATTCCTTGTACTATCTACTTAGGATTTGTACACTTTTCTGTGGGTATGTTATACTTCAATTTAAAAAGTACAAAAACAAAATGAACCCTAATTCTGGCTTCATCTGCCTTTTAACATGATTCATATTATGGAGGAAATAAATCTTTTCTTCTCTTTGATGTTTATAGAGCCCAGTGGTGGAGAGGTAGAGGAGAGACCTGGAACTGAAGCCTGTTGTTTATAGAGCACATTAATATGTCTTTGGCTATGTGAAGGAAGGTCCTGAACTGAGCTTGGGCTTAGGGTGCTAGATATAATTGAATTACTCATCATAATAACATGGAGGGATTTTTTGTTTGTTTGTTTGTTTTGGATTGCTGGGGTCTGTAAGAGATGGGGATGGAGGAAGACAGGGCAGTTGACAGGCAACTAGAGCCTGAATTGGCAGAAATGTTCTTGCATCTCATTGGGAATGGGGAAGTGCCAATATTAAATTTAATCTGCTATTCAGAACTATCATGTAATCCCACCCTTCCCAATTACTTATAAGCATTCAGTAAATCTGCTACATTTATAATTATACTGGGGCCTTCCAGTAGAAATTAAGGATAAGTGACTGTTCTACCGATCTGAGTCACTTGGAGCAGCGGTCCCCAACCTTTATGGCATCAGGGACTGGTTTTGTGGAAGACAATTTTTCCACGGACAGGGGAGTGGGTGTGGGTTGGTGGGTGGAGATGGCTCAGGCGGTAATGGGGAGCGGTGGATGAAGCTTTGCTCACTGGCCCGCCCCTCGCCTCCTGCTGTGCGGCCCAGTTCCTAACAGGCCAAGGACCAGTACTGGTCTGCAGGCCCGGGGGTTGGGGACCCCTGACTTGGAGGATAGGGAAAGGAATCACTGCAGGAGGCAAGATTACACAGATCTAGAGTCACACAAGAGCAGAAATGCAGAGCCAGAAATGACCACGGAAACAGAAGCCCTGGATCCAGGATATGGATTAGAGCAGTGGGGTTTTTTTTAATAACCATTTTTAAAATTGAAGTATAGTTAATTTACAATGTTGTGTTAGTTTCAGGTGTACACCAAAGTGATTGTTCTATATATATATATGTATGTATATTTTTTCTTTCTCAGATTATTTAACATTATATGTTATTACAAGATATTGAATATAGTTCCCTGTGTTGTACAGTAGGTCCTTCTTGCCCATCTATTTTATGTATAGTAGTGTGTATATGTTAATCCCAAATTCTCCCCCTGTCCCCGCTGTCCCCTTTGGTAACCATAAGATTGTTTTCTATGTTTGTGAGTCTATTTCTATTCTGTAAATAAGTATTTGCATCATTTTTTTAGATTCCACATATAAGTGATATCATATGATATTTGTCTTTCTCTGACTTACTTCACTTAATATGATCATCTCTAGATCCATCCATGTTGCTGCAAATGGCATTATTTCATGCTTTTTATGGCTAAGTAATATTCCATTGTATATATGCACCACATCTTCTTTATGCGTTCATCTGTCAATGAACATTTAGGTTGTTTCCATGTCTTGGCTTTTGTAAATAGTGCTCTGAACACTGGGGTGCATGTATCTTTTTGAATTAGAGTTTTCTCAGGATATATGCCCAGGACTAGGATTGCTGGATCATATGGTAACTCTATTTTTAGTTTTTAAAGGAACCTCCATACCGTTTTCCATAGTGGCTGCACCAACTTACATTCCTACCAACAGTGAAACAGGGTTCCTTTTTTGGATAAGTGCTTTTTCTTAAGCTTCAGGGTATCCCCTCCTTTAGAGGAACATGAGATGAATTTAATGGATTGCAATCAGCATTTGTTTTAAGTGAAATTGGATAGATAGTAAGAATAGAAAATAACAGAGTGTATCACACATAGCAAAAGATAATTACTTTCTGTGAAACTTTAAAAATGTATATGTATGTGTGTACTGGATCATGAGATAAAATGTATTTTTAAAATGTGGGTCCTAGTCAAAAAAAGTTCAGAAGACTCAGGACAAGAGGCTTAAAACAACCATCTAGGTTATGTGTAGCGGTGCAGAAGAGAGAGCATAAGGAGACTGTTTCACCAAGAAGGAGATATGTCAGCTTGGTCTTAAAGGACTATAGGAGGAGGTGAAGGACTTCCTAGAGGGAGTGCATATACAAAGGCATTTCTGGGAACTAGCAACAGTTCCATGAGGATGGAACCTCACATAGGTGGGGAGGCATGCAGAAGATGAAGGTGGAGAGGAAGGTGTATTGAAACTCTGTTATAAAGGGTCTTATACATCAGAAGCGAGCGGGCTATATTTTATTTTGCAGGCCAAGGAAGATCTTTTTTAAAGGAAAATGACCCTCGCATCTGGTTCCCCTTGAAGCCTGCCAGAGGATAATGATCATGGTACCATTTATTGAGCATATACAGTGGGTCAGTGTTGAACTTCTTACTTAATATGCATTAGCTCAATTACGGATTAGCACAATAACCTCTCATATGGTAGACATCATAATTTTCCCCATTTGACAGATGAGCAAACTGAGGCTCAGAGACTTCACGTTGCTGCAGACCATACCTCTATCAAGGAGAAGGGATGGGCAGGTCTGTCTGACTCGAAAACAAATGCACCTAACCACTTCATAATGATAGAGCCTCTAGAGGGGCCTGACAGATAGTGGTCTTATCACCTGGCTAGAGACCAAAGGCAGAGAATGCTTGGCTTTCACTCTTCAGCTTATGCCTCAAGCCCAAGTAGACTGCTTTTTATACCTCTGGGAGGTGGAGGAAATGGCTGGAGGGGAGCCATGCCAGCACCTACACTCTCTCCCTCCTTTCATCAACTCTTCTGTCTCTAACCCTCTCCCTGCTTCAGTATGAGAACCTTCTGATGTCCCTGTTTCTTTATAAAACAGGGATAATAATGTTAGGTTTTATTAGATATATAATGATAATTCCACAAATTCTTTTTAAAAACACTTTGAGAACAAATTAGCGACTACTATTGAGTGTTCATTTAGTCATTTTTTTCACTTGCATTTTGGGGTACATCATAACAGCTAAATTTCCAAGAGTCAGCTGTCTTCTGTTTAAATTTCTCATTTACATATGGAAGCGATTAGCCACTAGGCTATTAAAGTAAAATGGCAAATCACTGCCTAGCTTAGTTCTTAATAAACACACCATCTCCTTCTCTGGTCTCGATGGCCAGCCTCAGAAGTGGGCAAATTAAGCAACTACCTACTTAAAGATTTCAAAGATGGTAAAAGGTCTTTACCTAAAAATGCCTCCCTCACCTGTAATTCTAATTCTACACACTCCCCAACAGCCTCCTTGAAGAAAAGACATATCCTTTCCAACTTGCTTTAGGTATGAGGTTACCTGAGAGGGATTATTAGCTAACTAATTAGTCTGTCACAGAAGGCACCTGCTTCCAACATCAACTGGAATGGCAGGGAAGCCTGAAAGAATGACAGCTAAGATGATATGATTTGGTGGGTTAAGGAAAGTGAGGGGGTAGAGGAGGTGGAAGTAGAGTTAGAAATTAAGGGAAGGAAAGATCCATAACTTGGAGCACCACTAAGAAAGGCAAAACCATTGGGCAGGCCTCTCCAGGAGACTCTGCAAGACCAGCAGCCATGTGGCTGACAGGGTCTTGGTGCTCCAGTCAGCTGTCAGGCCTGTGCCTCTGAGGTGCGAGATCTGAGTTCAGGACATTCATCCACCAGAGACCTCCCAGCTCCATGTAATATCAAATGGCAAAAGCTCTCCCAGAGATCTCCATCTCAACGCCAAGACTCAGCTCCACTCAACAACCAGCAAGCTACAATGCTGGACGCCCCATGCCAAACAACCAGCAAGACAGGAACACAGCCCTACCCATTAGCAGAGAGGCTGCCTAAAATCATAACAAGGTCACAGACACCCCAAAACACACCTGCAGACACAGTCCTGCGCACCAGAAAGACAAGATCCAGCCTCATCCACCAGAACACAGACACCAGTCCCCTACACCAGGAAGCCTACACAACCCACTGAACCACCCTTAGCCACTGGGGACAGACACCAAAAACAACAGGAACTATGTACCTGCAGCCTGTGAAAAGGAGACCCCAAACACAGTAAGCTAAGGAAAATGAGAAGACACAGAAACACACAGCAGATGAAGGAGCAAGGTAAAAACCCACCAGACCAAAAAAATGAAGAGGAAATAGGCAGTCTACCTGAAAAAGAATTCAGAGGAATGATACTAAAGATGATTCAAAATCTTAGAAACAGAATGGAGAAAATACAAGAAACGTTTAACAAGGACATAGAAGAACTAAACAGCAACAAACAATGATGAACAACACAATCCATGAAATTAAAAATTCTCTAGAAGGAATCAATAGCAGAATAACTGAGGCAGAGCGGATACGTGACCTGGAAGATAAAATAGTGGAAATAACTTCTGCACAGCAGAATAAAGAAAAAAGAATGAAAAGAATTGAGGACAGTCTTAGAGACTTCTGGAACAACATTAAACGCACCAACATTCGAATTATAGGGGTCCCAGAGGAAGAGGAAAAGAAAGGAACTGAGAAAATATTTGAAGATATTATAGTTGAAAACTTATATGGGAAAGGAAATAATCAAGTCCAGGAAGCGCAGAGAGACCCGTACAGGATAAATCCAAGGAGAAACACACCAATACACATATTAATCAAATTATCAAAAATTAAATACAAAGAAAAAATATTAAAATCAGCAAGGGAAAAACAACAAATAACATACAAGGGAATCCCCATAAGGTTAACAGCTGATCTTTCAGCAGAAACTCTGCAAGCCAGAAGGGAGTGGCAAGACATATTTAAAGTGATGAAGGAGAAAAACCTACAACCAAGATTACCCAGCAAGCATCTCATTCAGATTTCATGGAGAAATTAAAACCTTTACAGACAAGCAAAAGCTAAGAGAATTCACCACCACCAAACCAGCTTTACAACAAATGCTAAAGGAACTTCTCTGGTCAGGAAACACAAGGGAAGGAAAAGACCTACAATAACAAACCCAAAACAATTACGAAAATGGTAATGGGAGCATACATATGTATAATTAGCTTAAATGTAAATGGATTAAATGCTCCCACCAAAAGACATAGACTAACTGAATGGATACAAAAACAAGACCCGTATATATGCTGTCTACAAAAGACCCACTTCAGACCCAGGGACACGTACAGACTGAAAGTGAGGGGTTAGAAAAAGATATTCCATGCAAAGGGAAATCAAAAGAAAGCTGGAGTAGCAAGTCTCATATCAGACAAGATAGACTTTAAAATAAAGACTATTACAAGAGAAAAAGGACACTACATAATGATCAAGGGATCAATCCAAGAAAAAGATATAATGATTGTAAATATTTATTCACCCAACGTAGGAGCACATCAATACATAAGGCAAAAGCTAACAGCCATAAAAGGGGAAATTGACAGTAACACAATCATACTAGGGGACTTCAACACCCCACTTTCACCAAGATTATCCAAATCTTGGTGATCATCCAAAATGATCATCCAAAATGAAAATAAATAAGGAAACATAAGCTTTAAATGATACATTAAATAAGATGGACTTAGTTGACATTGATAGGCCATTCCATCCAAAAACAACAGAATACACTTTCTTCTCAAGTGCTTATGGAACATCCTCCAGGATAGATCATATCTTGGGTCACAAGTCAAGCTTTGGTAAATTTAAGAAAATTGAAATCATATCAAGCATCTTTTCCAACCACAATGCTGAGACTAGATATCAATTACTGGAAAAAAATCTGTAAAAAATACAAACATGTGGAGGCTAAATAATACACTGCTTAATAACCAAGGTATCACTGAAGAAATCAAAGAGGAAATCAAAAAATACTTAGAGACAAATGGCAATGAAAACATGACAACCCAAACCTATGGGATGCAGCAAAAGCAGTTCTAAGAGGGACGTTTATAGCAATACAATCCTACTTCAAGAAACAAAAAACATCTCAAACAACCTAACCTTACAGCTAAAGCAATTAGAGAAAGAAGAACAAAAAAACCCCAAAGTTTGCAGAAAGAAAGAAATCATAAAGATCAGATCAGAAATAAATGAAAAAGAAATGAAGGAAACGATAGCAAAGATCCATAAAACTAAAAGCTGGTTCTTTGAGAAGATAAACAAAATTGAATAACCATTAGCTAGACTCATCAAGAAAAAAAAGGCAGAAGACTTAAATCAATAGAATTAGAAATGAAAAAGGAGAAGTAACAGCTGACACTGCAGAAATACAAAGGATCATGAGAGATTACTACAAGCAACTATATGCCAATAAAGTAGACAACCTGGAAGAAATGGACAAATTCTTATAAAAGCACAACATTCTGAGACTGAACCAGGAAAAAATAGAAAGTATAAACAGACCAATCACAAGCACTGAAATTGAGACTGTGACTAAAAATCTTCCAACAAACAAAGGCCCGGACCAGATGGCTTCACAGGCGAATTCTGTCAAACATTTAGAGAATAGCTAACACCTATCTCTCTCAAACTCTTCCAAAGTATAGCAGAGGGAGGAACACTCCCAAACTCATTCTACGAGGCCACCATCACCCTGATACCAAAACCGGACAAAGATGTCACAAAGAAAACTACAGGCCAATATCACTGATGAACATAGATGCAAAAATCCTCAACAAAATACTAGCAAACAGAGTCCAACAGCACATTAAAAGTATCGTATACCATGATCAAGTGGGGCTTATCCCAGGAATGCAAGAATTCTTCTATATACACACCAATCGGTGTGATAAACCATATTAACAAATTGAAGGAGAAAAACTATATGATCTTCTGAATAGATGCAGAAAAAGCTTTCGACAAAATTCAACACCCATTTGTGATAAAAATCCTCCAGAAAGTAGGCATAGAGGGAACTTACCTCAACATTATAAAGGCCATATCTGAGAAACCCACAGCCAACATTTTTGTCACTGGTGAAAAACAAACCATTTCCTCTAAGATCAGGAACAAGACAAGGTTGTCCACTCTCACCACTATTATTCAACACAGTTTTGGAAGTTTTAGTCACAGCAGTCAGAGAAGACGAAGAAATAAAAGGAATCCAAATCAGAAAAGAAGAAGTAAAGCTGTCACTGTTTGCAGATGACATGATATTATACATAGAGAATCCTAAAGATGCTACCAGAAAACTACTAGAGCTAATCAGTGTATCTAGTAAAGTAGCAGGATACAAACTTAATGCACAGAAATCTCTGGCATTCCTATACACTAATGATCAAAAATCTGAAAGAGAAATTAAGGAAACACTCCCATTAACCATTGCAACAAAAAGAATAAAATACCTAGGAATAAACCTACCTAAGGAGACAAAAGACCTGTATGCAGAAAACTATAAGACACTGTTGAAAGAAATTAAAGGTGATACAAACAGATGGAGAGATATACCATGTTCTTGGATTGGAAGAATCAACATTGTGAAAATGACTCTACTACCCAAAGCAGTCTACAGATTCAATGCAATACCTATCAAACTACCACTGGCATTTTTCACAGAACTAGGACAAAAAAATTCATAATTTTTATGGAAACACAAATGACCCCAAATAGCCAAAGCAATCTTGAGAAAGAAAAATGGAGCTGGAGGAATCAGGCTCCTTGACTTCAGACTATACTACAAAGCTACAGTAATCAAGTCAATATGATACTGGCACTGAAACAGAAATATAGATCAATGGAACAGGATAGGAAGCCCAGAGATAAAGCCATGCACATATGGTCACCTTATTTTTGATAAAGGAGGCAAGAATATACAATGGAGAGAATACAGCCTTTTCAATAAGTGGTGCTGGGAAAACTGGACTGCTACATGTAAAAGAATGAAATTAGAACACTCCCTAACACCATACACAAAAATAAATTCAAAATGGATTAAAGACCTAAATGTAAGGCCAGACACTATCAAACTCTTAGAGGAAAACATAGGCAGAACACTCTATGACATAAATCACAGCAAGATCCTTTTTGACCCACCTCCTAGAGAAATGGAAATAAAAACAAAAATAAACACATGGGACCTAATGAAACTTAAAAGCTTTTGTACAGCAAAGGAAGCCATAAACAAGATGAAGAGACGACGCTCAGAATGGGAGAAAATATTTGCAAATGAAGCAACTGACGAAGGATTAATCTCCAAAATTTACAAGAAGCTCATGCAGCTCAATATCAAAAAAACAAACAACCCAATCCAAATATGGGCAGAGGATCTAAATAGACCTCTCTTCAAAGAAGATATACAGATTGCCAACAAACACTTGAAAGGATGCTCAACATCACTAATCATTAGAGAAATGCAAATCAAAACTAGAATGAGGTATCATCTCACATGAGTCAGAATGGCCATCATCAAAATATCTAGAAACAATAAATGCTGGAGAGGGTGTGGAGAAAAGGAAACCCTCTTGCACTGTGGGTGGGAATGTAAATTGATAGAGCCACTATGGAGAACAGTATGGAGTTTCCTTAAAAAATTAAAAATAGAACTACCATACAACCGCAATCCTGCTACTGGGCATATCCCCTGATAAAACCGTAATTCAAAAAGAGTCATGTACCACAATGTTCATTGCAGCTCTATTTACAATAGCCAGGACATGGAAGCAACCTAAGTGTCCATGGACAGATGAATGCATAAAGGAGATGTGGCACATATATACAATGGAATATTACTCAGCCATAAAAGGAAGCAAAATTGAGTTATTTGTAGTGAGGTTGATGGACCTAGAGACTGTCATACAGAGTGAAGTAAGTCAGAAAGAGAAATCAGATACTGTATGCTAGCATATATATATGGAATCTAAAAAAAAAAAAAAAAAAGGTTCCAAAGAACCTGTGGGCAGGAGAGGAATAAAGACGCAGACATAGAGAATGGACCTGAGGACCTGGGGAGGGGGAAGGGGTAAGCTGGGACAAAGTGAGAGAGTGGCATGGACATATATACACTACCAAATGTAAAATGGGTAGCAAGTGGGAAGAAGCTGCATAACACAGGGAGATCAGCTCAGTGCTTTGTGACCACCTAGAGGGGTGGGATAGGGAGGGTGGGAGGGAGACGCAAGAGGGAGGATATGGGGATATATGTATACGTATAGCTGATTCACTTTGTTATAAAGCAGAAACTAATACACCATTGTAAAGCAATTATACTCCAATAAAGATGTTAAAAAAAAACCCTTTGGGCAGCGTAAGGACTTAAAGACATACGTATCTCTAAGAGAGAACGTTTTTAAGAGGGGTGTTAGTCTTTAATGGGTAGAGTTTCAGCCAGGGAGAATGAAAAAGTTCTGGAGATGGTTGGTGATGGTGGTTGCATAAGAATGTGAATGCCACAAAACTGTAGACTTAAAAATGGTTAAAATGGTAAGTTTTATGTTATATATACTACGAATATATTCTAGAAAATCCATGAGGGAAATGAAGGCAGTCAAGGCTGTTTTCACTAGTCCTTTGCCTCAGGTAATATGGTAGTCTGCCTTCAAGTTGGCTCCAATAATTCTCATCTCCTAGTATGCACTCCTCTGTGTTGTCCCCTCCCACAGTGGATTGGGCTGACCTGGGTAACCCATAGGACACAGCAGTGGTGACCAGAAATGGTCTTCCAAGGCTAGGTCATAAAAGATACTGCAACTTCTAATTGGTTCTCCCTTGGATTTCTTGCTCTGGAGGAAGTGAGCTGCCATGTTATGAGGACATGCAAGCAGTCTATGGAGAGGTCCAGGCATGAGAAACTAAGGCCTCCAGCCAACAGCCAGCATTAACCTGCCAACCAAATGAGGAGCCACCTTGGAAGCAGGTCTCCAGTAGTCCCAGTCATGACAGCCTAAGCCAGAACCACCCAGCTAAGCTGCTTCCAAATTCCTGACCCACCAAAACGTGAGATAATGTTTATAGTTGTTTTAAGCCACTAAGTTTTGGGGTAATCTTACACAGACATTGATAACTAATACAGAGAGCGTTCAGACCCTTCATCAACTGCCTGAAACTATTGTCTTCAGTCATTTATGTATCTCTGTTTGTTCCTGGATTATATCACAGCTACTTAAAGATATTCCATGACCCCATTTACATAAAGTTGCACTTACCTTTACATGTTTTGAATACCCAACAAGTGACGTAAAAATATTTCCCAAGATTGGAAGGGCATTGCTGAATTTCAGACAGTTAAGACTAGAAGAGCAATTCCTAACACAATACACCTTGTCAGATAACGTGAATGTTTTTCCTTTTAACATTGTTAGGTGAAATGCTTAAAAACCTGAAGGCAGGCCAGTGTTTTCAATCATTTTACTCCTTAACATGTATGAACCCTCTTTCAATATATTTATATAAAAAAGAGGAGGCAAATAAATAAATAAAGATGCTAACTAACTAAATAGAGCAAGCCAACTGAAGAACTTTGTGAGGGCTAACTTCTTTTCTCTTGGTTCCGTGCGTATACCTACCTAGAATTCTAACCTCTGCATCTGTGAGTCTCCAGTTTCTCAGCCCAAGCTTGATGAGCTGTGGGGCCCCCTTCAGTTGCTCCAGCAGCCTGTCCAAGCTGACTCGTTCATCACTGCACCAGGGCAGCATCAGCACATTTAGCTGTTCCAAGATGTGCAGCCTGTCAACTTGAAGAACCAGAGAGCAGTTCAGGAATTGGATCCATCTCAAAATGGATGTGGGAGAAGGAATGATTTTTATCTCTGCAGGCTGCTCAATGTGCAATAAGGATCTACTTGGGATTTTTGTTAACATTTTTACGGGAAGTGTTCAAGAATATACAAACATACAGAACAGTATAATGAAATTATATGTACTAATAAGCCAACTTTCAACAAACTCTGAATCATGGACAACCTTGCTTCATCGTCATCAAATTCCTTCCCTTCTATATTATTTTGAAGCAAATCTCAGACAGTTAAGTATCAGGTTTTTTAATTCTAACATAATCACAGTAGCATTATCACACCTTAAAAATCTTATCACTGGGACTTCCCTTGGTGGCGCAGTGGTTAAGAATCCTCCTGCTGGTGCAGGGGACGCAGGTTCAAGCCCTGGTCCGGGAGGATCCCACATGCCGTGGAGCAGCTGGGCCTGTGCTCCACAACTACTGAGCCTGTGCTCTAGAGCTCGTGAACCACAACTGCTGAGCCCACGTGCTACAACTACTGAAGCCTGTGCTCCGCAACAAGAAAAGCCACTGCAGTGAGAAGCCCGCACACCACAACAAAGCGTGGCCCCCACTCGCTGCAGCTAGAGAAAGCCCACGCACAGCAACGAAGACCCAACACAGCCAAAAATAAATTAATTAAAAAAAAATCTTATCAGTAACTTAAGCAGATATGTCTTGAATATCACTCTCAGACACTAGCTCACTAGAAGGAGACAAGCAGGTGGGAGTCTCAGGTGCAGTGAGTATGGGAAAACTGGTAACTCAAAAACCATGGGCCTGTATTCCTCAAGGGCAGTTTAAGGAAGGGCTAAATGACTTACTTAAGGTCCATCTAGTAAGGCATATGTGGATAAAAGACTATTTGAGTACCTGATAATGATGACTATTTGAGTATTTGATTTTGGCTAAGTTGTCAATTCGTTTTGGTTTTTTTTTTTTTTTTTTTTTTTGGCCACACAGTGCTGCATGTGGGATCTTAGTTCCCTGACCAGGAATTGAATCTGCACCGCCCCCTGCAGTGCAAGTGCAGAGTCTTAGCCACTGGACTACCAGTGAAGTCCCTAAATTGTCATTCTTACTTAGTTCATGAAGAGCTTCATTTCCATCCTTTTCCAGATGATTTTCAGATAAATCAAGAATGCTCAGTTTGGCCAAGTTGTGAAGATTCTGAGCTGCAAAAAAAATTTTTTTAATCCAAAACAACAAGACTTTCAGGGAACTATAAATGCATTTTTAAAAATCCTTAGAAGAATTCTGAGTCCCTGTTTTCTTTGTTGATAGTATACAAACCATTATTTGACTTGATTAATTAATTTATTTCAAAAAGTATCTGGATAGGTTTAACCCCCAATTGCCACGACTGTGACTAGTGCACAGATATTTCCTTGTTCTAAGTTCTGACTAAAAAAATTGAGTTCACAAAAAGCCTAAAGCATCCGGGAATATAGTTTTTATGTCACTTTAGTAAAGTCACTCCATTTCTCTAAGCCTCAGTGTCTTCATCTTTAGAATAAGGAAGGTGAACTAAATAAACTGTGAGGGTGCTTACAATTCTAAAATGCCCTATCATGAAGGAAAAACAAAGGAACAAAAACCAGATGAGATGAGATGTTCTTTGTGTACTCAGTTTAGATGATTTTGTTAATGTCATAGTGGTGATACTAATTATAAAAACTTAGAAATTAAAAAAAGACAGATGAGGGGCTTCCCTGGTGGCACAGTGGTTGAGAGTCCACCTGCCGATGCAGGGGACACGGGTTCGTGCCCCGGTCCGGGAAGATCTCACATGCCACGGAGCGGCTAGGCCCGTGAGCCATGGCCGCTGAGCCTGCGCGTCCGGAGCCTGTGCTCCACAACGGGAGAGGCCACAACAGTGAGAGGCCTGCGTACTGCAAAAAAAAAAAAAAAAAGATGAGAAAAATAGAAAACAAATAGCAAAATGACTGATGGAAATCTAGTCCTATAAATAATTACATTAAATGTAAATGGATTAAACACTCCAGTTAAAGAGATTAATAAGACTAGATTTTTTTTTTTAAAGCAAGACCCAACTCCATCTACAAGACGTGTATTTTAATGACAAAGACATGAATATACTGAGGTTAAAATTTGGAAAACTATATTACATGTAAACATTAATCATAAAATGCTATCACTCTAGCTGATCACTGCTTAATTCTTTTCATTTCAGATATTTATCATGGTTGTTTAATCTAGTTGAAGTTTTTCCTATCAAGAATAATGAGAAAAATCTCCTTTAAAAAATAGTCAATTTTTTAATGAATATATACTCTTGTTATAATATTAGCTATTATTTATTTATTTATTTATTTTGTGGTACGCGGGCCTCACTGTTGTGGCTTCTCCCGTTGCGGAGCACAGGCTCCGGACGCACAGGCTCAGCGGCCATGGCTCCTGGGTCCAGCTGCTCTGCGGCATGTGGGATCTTCCCAGACCGGGGCACGAGCCCGTGTCCCCTGCATCGGCAGGCGGACTCTCAACCACTGCGCCACCAGGGAAGCCCACTATTATTAATTTTAAGCAATCATATGACCCTTTTTCTTACAATAAAATATCTTCTGGGATTTGGTTTAAAATAAAAAACCTGCAGAACTCCTCTTAAAAAGGGTACAGCTGCTATTTTAAGTTCTAAGCCTTTCTCGCTGCAGAGCAAGTAGAGAAGTAAAGTAGTATGGTCATCCTTCTCATGCTTTCCGTTGTTTATCTGGCCTTTTCTAATCCTGGGTTTCTCTAGCTTTTGGTTTATGTTGGCATATAAATAGTTTCCTTAGGAAACTTTACAGACTCCTAGCAGTTGTGTATTCTGTTTTTAAAAGGCTAGACCATCTTTTTTACCAAAATCTAAATTAAAAAATAATCTGAATCGAACATATCTAGTTTATCCTTAAATATGCAAAGGTTTCTCCATACTTGGTATATGCACACTTTAAGAACTCAAAAGACTCAACTCATATTGATGCACATTAACTCCTTCTTTACAGGGCAGTAGGTAAGCTTTGGAAAGCCTGAAAACATTTAAGGAAATCCTTCTCTCTCTGCTTCTCAATCACTTCTTTATCCATTCATCCAAATCTTTATTAAGCAGTTATTATATAACAGAATATGTGCCAAGCTTCAAGCACCTATTTCTTATTTTCTTCCTCTTTACCTTTTCTTAAAATGACAACATCTTCAATTATCCTGAAATTCTCTCCTATTATTTATCCATAATAAATTTTCATTCCAGTCATGAAGAAGGTCATTAAAAACAAGTTAGATATTACCTAGAAGTCTTTATTATCTTTTCCAGTTTCCCTAAAAATTAAATTTCCATTTGAGAGACTTAGCATGCCTTAGTATGAAAATATCGCGTGTTTTCTTACACTATTTTCATAATGCAGGCAGCAGTTACCTAGGGTTTTCACAGCATTTCCTGACAGGCAGCAGGAGACTAATTGGATTTCTTTAAGGTCACAGGGTTCAGCTGACAGAGACTTGACTATGTAATCCATTCCCTCCCCTATATCAGACAAGTGGGTCAAACGAAGTAAACACATCTTTTTCAGATTTGTCAGACCTTCAGCTGCAAAAAAAAAGGAAAGGAAATGCATTAAGTCACCAAGTACATAAAGGCATCCTTGCCTTGTATAGACACAGCCAGTGTTAAAGCATCTTAGCTGTTCTTATTATCAAACTTGTATTAGTAAATATATTAGAGAAAACAAAAATCTGACCTAGTTTTATAGCATCTTCTTCATTCATCTTAATATTATCCAGTATGAGCGTCATAAGGTTCTTCAAATTACCTAAGCTGTCAGTCAGACCACCTGCCAAAGAAAAGGGATTGGACTATGTTCAGCTGTCATTTACTATATTTCTATTACCAATCAAAAGATTTTAGTTGTCACTATGGGCAAGAAATGCTCATGAAATTGACACAAAAATATATTTTTTTGGTGAGAGATGGAGATCTTCCTTAGCTAAAAACATGTTTTAAAAATATAATGGAATTACAATGGAAAACAATAACAGAAAGATAACTGGGAAATCTCCAAACAGTTGGATGTTAAACAACGCACTTCTAAACAAGCATGGATCAAACAGGAAGTCTCAAGGAAAATTAGATAATATTTTGAAAAATACAGAAATTAAAATATATCAAAATCTCCAGTTAACACTTACTTAAAGGGAGGTTTAGAGCATTGAATGCTTATATTAGAAATAAGGAAAGTTTTCAAATCAACAACCTAAGCTTACTACTTCAGAAACTAGAGAGAGAAGAGCAAAATAAACCCAATGCAAGACAAAGCAATAAAATAATAAAGATAAGGGCAGAAATCAATCACAAATCACAAACAGAAACAATAGGGAAAAATCAATGGAAATTAAAAGTTATATCTTTAAAAAGATCAATAAAATTGATAAATTTCTAGCAAGACTGACAAAGAGAAAATGAGGAATAACAAATTACCAATATCAGAAATGAAAGGGAAGATATCATTACAGAAATCACAGATGTTAAAAGGATAAAGAATAATATGAACAAATCTACATGCATAAATTTGACAACATAGACAAAATTGCACAATTTCTTGAAAGGCACAAACTAGTAAAATTTACCCAACATTACATAAGTAATCTGAATAGTCCTGTATAACTAAGGAAATTGAATTTGTAGTTTAAAATTTTCCAAAAAAGAAAGTTGCAGGCACAGATAATTTGACTTGAAAATTCTACCAAACTTTCAAAGAAGAAATAACACCAATTCTACACAATCATTTCCAGGAAACAGAAATACAGACAACACTTCCCAACTCATTTTATGACACTACCATTAACCAATCTGAAACCCAGACTAAGGGAATAAAACAAAAGAAAACTTCAAACCAATATCACTTATGAAATCCTCAACAAAATATTACCAAGGAGTCCAGCCATATATAAAAAGAATATTATACTACCACCAAGTGAGCTTCATACAGGGAATGCAGGACTGTGTTGATATTTGGAAATCAGTCCATGTACTTCACTATATTAACAGTCTAAGGAAGAAAAACTACATGATCATATAAATTGATACAGCAAAAATTGTTGATACAATCCAATAGCCATTCATGATAAAAATCCTCAGCAACCTAGGAATAGAAGGAAACTTCCCCAACCTGATAAAAGGCACCTTCAAAAAAACTACAGTTAGCATCACACTTCATGGTGAAAGTCTGAATGCTTACTCCCTAGGATCAGGAACAAGGGAGGATGTTCACTTTCACCTCTCCTTTTCAACACTATACTGCAAGTCATAATCAGTGCAGTAAGGCAAGAAAATGAAATAAAAGGAATACAGGGACTTCCCTGGTGGCGCAGTGGTTAAGAATCTGCCTGCCAATGCAGGGGACATGGGTTCGATCCCTGGTCTGGGAAGATCCCACATGCTGCAGAGCAACTAAACCTGTGCACCACAACTACTGAGCCTGCACTCTAGAGCCCGCCTGTGCACCTAGAACCTGTGCTCTGCAACAAGAGAAGCCATCGCAATGAGAAGTCTGCACACCACAACCAACAGTAGCTCCTGCTCGCTGCAACTAGAGAAAGCCCGCGCGCAGCAACAAAGACCCAACGCAGCCAAAGATAACGAAATAAATTTATTTAAAAAAATGAATAAATAAAAGGAATACAAAATTGGAAAGGAAGAAATGAAAATAATCTTTTTGGAAGGGACATGAAATAAGTTTATCAAAGGTATAGAGTACAAGATCAACACACAAAAATCAACTGTATTTCTGTAGTAGCAATAAATAATTGGTAACCAAATTTTTTTAAATTACCATTTTTAAATTACCATTTTTTAAATTACCAAATGAATGAAACAGGTATAAATCTAAAAAACATATACACAGTCAACATGATGAAAAGTACAAAATGGTGAAAAAAGAAATCAAGGAAAATCTAAACAAATGGAAAGAGAAACCATGGTCATAGATTCAACATAATAACAATGTCAATTCTCCCTAAATTGTTCTATAGATTTAACGTAATTCCAACCAAGATCCCAAGAAGAGTTTTTGACGATATAAACAATGTGATTCTTGGGAATTTCCTGGCAGTCCAATGGTTAGGACTCTGTGATTTCACTGCTAAGGGCTCAGGTTCAATCCCTGGTTGGGGAACTAAGATCCCACAGGCCGTGCGATGCAGCCAAAAAAAAAAAAACAAAAAAAAATGTGATTCTAAAATTTATATGGAAGGACAAAGGAACTAGAATATTTTAAAATTATATTGAAAAAGAAGAAGAAAGTTGGAGAAATAACACTACCCAATTTTATGACTTACTATAAAGTAAAAGTTACTAAGACAATGTAGTATTTGCAAGGGATAGACAAGGGTATTGACAAATGAAAGATCAATGGAAAATAGTATCCAGAAATACACTCATACAACTATAGCCAAAAAATTTGGGCAAAGATATAAAGGCTATTCAAACATGAAAGAATAGTCATTTCAATAAACAGAACAACTGGATATCCATAGGGAAGAAAAATGAACCTTGATCTAAACTTCACACCTTACACAAATGTTAACTCAAAATGGATCATAGATCTAAATGTAAAACATAAAACTTTAAAAGAAAATATAGGAAAAAAATCATCATGACCTGGGGTTATGCGAAGAGTTCTTAGACATGACACCAAAAGCATGATTTATAAAGAAAAAAAATGGACAGCAACAAAATGTAAAACTTTTGTTCTATGAAAGACACTGTTAAAGAATGAAAAGACTAGCTACAGATTGGGAGAAAATATTTTCAAATCACTTATCTCACAAAGGACTTGTATCATGAATATATTTTTAAAAAAACATGTAAAACTCAACATTAAGAAAACAAATTGACCCAATTAAAAATGGGTAGGAACTTCCCTGTTGGTCCAGTGGGTAAGACTCCATGCTCCCAATGCAGGGGGCCCAGGTTCGATCCCTGGTCAGGGAACTAGATCCTGCATGCATGCCACAACTAAGAGTCCACAAGCCACAACTAAGAAGTCTGCATGCTGCAACTAAGAGCCTGCATGCCACAACTAAAGATCCCACATGCCACAACGAAGATCTCACGTGCTGCAACTAAGACCTGGCACAGCCAAAATAAAAATATAAATAAATACTTTTTAAAAACTGGGTAAAAACTTGAAGAGACATTTCACTAAGTTGCAAACAAGCACATGAAGAATTTTCAACTTTTATTAGCCAACTCTGATGATATAACACCATACACAGAGTTCCAGTTGCTCCACATCCTCATCAGCACTTGGTATTGTCTGTTTTTTTTTTTTCTTATTGTAAAATGACAAAAAGAAAAACAGAAATAATACTAAATGCTTAGCATTAAGTGAGAATGCAGAGCAACTAAAATTCTCATGTATTGCTACTGAAAATGTAAAATGTACAAAGTGGAAAATAGTTTGGAAGTTTCCTAAAAAGTTAAACAAGCACTTGTCATATGGCTCAGCAACGCTAATCCTACATATTTACCCAAGTGAATTGAAAACTTATTTTCACATTAAAAACTTTCATAAGAATGTTTATAGTAGTTCTATCTATAATTGCCCAAACTGGAAATAACCGACATGTCTTTCAGTAGTGACTAGATTCTAGCTATAAGAAAAAATAAGTGCTGATTGCAAACTCAAATGTCAAAGAGGGCCAGGGAGATGATGTTATTATAAGAAGTAGAACAGATGGGCTTTGTGCCCAACTGGAGATTATGTGTCTTTCCAAAGAGTGTAGGAGCAGATCATGAAGCTCTAGCCAGTTGTTACCAACTGCAGTTGTCAAATCTATAATTTTCAAGAGGAATGAGAAACCTGTATTTTCACATGATATTTCCCAATTTCAAAATGGTGGCATCTCCTTTAGGGAGAAGAGTCATAGCTAGGGGAGAGAGAACGGAAGGAGACTTTTCATCATGGATTGTTTTATAAATTGGACCATGTAAATATATTACTCAAAAAATAAATTTAAAATATTAAGAACAAAATATTGGCAAACATTAAAAAGAAAATTTTTAATTATATGTAGGTCAAATTCAGCATGTAAGTGACCGGTTTGCAATATCAGCACAAACAAATGGCCATCAAGAGAAGATGGTAAAGCCTCCTAACACAGAACGCAGTCTAATAAAGTCTGAGTGACTATCCAGAATCTTATAGAAGGTCTTCCTGCATTGAGTAGGAGGTTGCAAAGCTTATCTGTACAAAAGGTTCTAGATTCTTAAAATGATAGAAAATGTCCTCTACAGGGTGACAAGTGAGGCAGAGCCTAATGGGAAGCCACTTGTGGATGAAAATGAATATCAGATTACAGTCACATAGAACAAGGCTCCTGCCGGCCCATAGCTTCACAGAACTCAGCAGCCCCTGCTCTGGGCAACAGGACTGATCTACACAGGTGTGGCTGGACTACACAGGTAAGGGAGACACTCACCTTTAGTGTTATTGTGAATCTGGGGAAAACTCCCCTTTACCCAGAAAGATTGACCCCACATGTATGTGTCTGAAGTCTGGAATTTCTTCATGTTCGACAAAAACTGTTCCCAAAATCTTCCTTCAAAATGAATGATATTTGGGGTGGGGCTGGGGCTGGATGTGCTGCAATTTCCTAGATGAGAATCTAGTGACACAGTTAGCCACCAGCTTCTGCAGGTGATTAGTTTATGGTGGGATTTCCTCCCAGACTTCAAAGAAGGAGGGGTGCTACTTGGCAGGAAAGCAGTGAATGTTGGGTTAAGACAGAGATGCTGACAAGAGGGAGGGTTCACAGAAGACAAGCTTAACCTACTGTATACAAACACAGACAAACATACAAACACACACTTTACCATATATATACTACATAGCTATTCAGTCAGACTACAGAGCTTCAGCTCTGGGAATCCTTCCTAGGGCCTCCCAATCTGACAGCCTTCCCCTGACATGGAAGTCTCTCCCAAGCCCTTCCACTTCCCTTCCAAGTCCTGACACTAGTAGAAACTATTAGAAAATTTCAAGCAAAACAAATAATATCTAATATTTCCACAGTAACTAGCCGGGTTTAATTATAGCTTAAACTGCTAATGTTTACAATACCTGGTAGCTGTTGAGTCTCTAGGTTGTGAATACTTAAGGTGTGCAGGTTTGTCACAGATGTGATATGCCGCTCGTCTTCTAAGGTGAGGGGACTGGCTTCCACTATGATGGAGTGAATGTCCTTAAAGGTGCTGAGGACCGAACTGAGGCTTCCAGCCATGCCGGCACATCTCTTAATGTACAACCTGAGGCTTTTAGCAGAGCTGAATATTTTCCCTAGGTATGTGATATCTTGCTTATTCAACTTGCAGAAATCCCGGAGTGTAACCTCCAATGTCTTGAATTCCTGCTTCCAGTTGAAGAACAAAGACACAGCCCTGCTGGGAATGTAGGTTCCTGAGGACTCTTGCATGTGGACCCTGCTTGCGTCTTCTGTGGTCTTATCCTGAGAAGCCACAGCTCCCCCGTACAGGTCTAGTTTAACAAAGTCCAGAGCACTTGCACAATTAGGCAAGTTTTCAAAGAAGTCAAATAAGTAATCAGGGATGTTCTCTGAGTTGATATGTAGGCTTTTACCATGAAAGAAAGCTTCAAATTCTTCTCTCAGGTTTGATGTGGATATACTCTCACAGAATAAATTGATGCCACACTCTGTAAAGGAGTTGATGTTTATGGCTTTCAGAATTTCTTGCACAGTGGTGCTTTTCACATTTTGCATAGATTCCTGCCTCCAGAGAGGCCTCTTGGTGACTAAAAGCCCACCGAGGCTGCCATGTTGATACACTGATGCCAGGTGTTTCAGAACAGTCCGGGTGGCTTCGGCAGATGACCCACACGTATACAGGAGCAGGTTGCTGTACTTGGATGTAATGTCTGAAATGGAAACCATTTTCTGCAAGTGACCATTCCCCTTGGTCACCTCTGCTGGCTCTTCAGACGTCAATAAACTGCTGAGTCTGCGTCCTGCTGTGTACTCCTGGAATGATTTATGAAAGAACTTATACTTCGGCTTGAACCGTTGAGCTGTGTATTTACAGAGGAGTCCCGTTGTCAGCAGAACATCCTCGTTCACACTGGACAAGTCATCCGGTTCAAAATCAAACCTGTGGGAGAACACGCCCTCCAGAGCCAGGTCTCCACAGTGGTCCAGGCTCCGAGTGACCTCACTTGGAGCCACCCCTTTACGTTTGTGCTTGTTTTTATTTACTAGCAGATCGTAGAAAGCACAGAACAGTGTGGTTTGTGTGTTAGAGTGGAACTCACTTTTCCCCATCTGGATTGCACAAGTGATGACCACAAAGAGAGGGGTCTTCATCAGATTCCTCAAGCACCTGGATTTCTGAATTTGGAGCAACAAGCCTTCAGCGAGCTCCTTTATCAGCACTTCCCGGATGAGAGCCTGGGCACTGTCCTCGGTCATGTCCCCCACCTCAGCAATCAGCGCACCAAACTGCCTGATGTACCTCAGGCACTCCGTGGTGGTGGTGACGATGACCATATTCTTGAAGCGGTGGTTTTCCTTTATTAGGGCTTCGATTTCTGGGCAGTTCTGGGCCTTGAATTCATTGTAGCCATCAAGGAGAAAAAGAACCCTCTGCCGTAGCTTCAGTAGCATGGCCATGAAAGTCTGCTTCCTGATTGTGTCAGGTATATCCAAGAGTTGGTCACACAGGGTTTTGAAGAGTCCACCCTGGGCCCTGCTCAGACGGAGAAATAAAACTAATTTGAACTTGGTCAGAGCCTGGCACTCTCCAGAGGCCCAGAGCATGGCAATTCGCTGCAGCAAAGTGGACTTCCCTTTGCCTGGTTCCCCTTCGATGATGCAGGGGCTCTGAAGAGTGTCCAGCAGGCCACTCAGGGTCAGCTGCTCCAGACGGTGATGGTGTTGGTCCTTCCTCCATAGAACCGGTTCTGTGAAGGTGCTTTTCAAATTAAAAATAATGTCAATATCTTCACCCAGTGGATAGTAGTTCAGAAAAGATGGGGTATGGTATAAGTCCTTTAAATCCTGAGCCAAACCATCTAAGTCTTCTTCTGACATCTGATAAAAAAGACCTGTTAGAGAAGAGGTGAAATTGAAGAGGATCCAATTCTGTGTCTCCCCAGAACCTAGAGTTCAGGAGGAGGAAGGAGGAGTGAGGCTGAGAATCTTCCCTTGGTGACTTTGTTTTCCTTCCCCAGTTCTGAGCTGGCAGAAAGGGTTCCAAATATTTACTCCTGCTTTTCCCTGTTACCCTTTACCCTACTTGCCCTTTTGCCTTGTGTTTCTTCCTTTCCACCACCAAATTTTGTAGCAGCAGATTGGAAAGGAGAGGAGCCAGAGTTTGGGTTAAGGAAAGTGCATGAGAATAGTGGGGACATGGTTGAGAATGATGGTCAGGGGTAACTTTCAGCCAATCAAGCCTTAACCTTGATTAAAATCTGTCAGGAAAGAATTGACTAATTTAAAGAAAGAAAAACTAAATTAATATTTCATGAAAAGCAGAATCATGCTTCTTTAGTCAGTCAGGCTCTCTTTACCATGGTGCTTGGATTACAGAGTAGGTAGTCTGGGGGCCACTTGTCCACAGATGGTCCTCATCAGACTAAGGAATGTTGACAACTACTACTGCCTACTGCCTTGGCTTCTTAAGTGCCTTCACTGTCCAGTTGGATTCTGAAGTCAGCCTGTGCTAAATCATTTATTCCCTTACCCTGGAGTTACTTATTTGGCTTCACCATCAAGTGACCTAGTGGAAGTTTTTTGTTTTGTTTTGTTTTCCTGAGAGTGTCTGAGCTTTTCCTCAACATAACCAAAGCCCAATGCCCAGTGATATGAGAGCATTGGAGGGAGGAGAGCAGAGGTTCTGTCATGGGGATTATGGATCTTCTTCATGATTTATTCTATTTGTAGAACAACTAAAAGAAAACTAATACTTACTAAGTCCATGCAAGTCCTGAAACAGAGGATAGTTCCACTTTTCAAGGGATTTAAGGAACAGGTTACAGGCTTCTGAACCCTTCTTCAAAATCATGTGAATGATCCCTCTCGCAGCATCCTGCTCGACCTTCTCACAGCAAATGATGTTTACTTCATTGTCATTCAGAACATTCCATACAAATAGCTCATCCAAAATTTGCTTTATAACAGTCATTCCCATCCTTCGAATGAGAATTTGACTGTTCTCCTTTATGAAATCCACTGAGGGGATGGGGGAGAAATATACATATTTATTCATTTATACAAAATGTGCATATCAGCATTATGTTGCCAGGGCATTAGGTTCATGCTTTTTTTTTTTCCCCTTTGGACCTATCTTGAGTTATGGAGATGCCAAATGCTTGAATTTCAGGCCCTCAAGAAAAGCTGTAAAGACCCTCATTCCTGACCCCAGAGTCCTTGGTGAGCAAGACGTTTTTTCTTTGATAACAAAGTAAAGTGAGCAATCTTGTCCTTGATATAAAAGCATCCCCACTAAGGTAATAGGGGTAAGACGATGCGCTTTCAAGTAGGGAGACTGGCGTACGATCTGCCATTACCATCTGTGTAACCTTGGCAAGTTGCTAAACCTCTTTGAGCCTATTTCAATGCTGTGCTGATAAATGTTGAACACACTGCCTCTCTGGGGGTAAAGGCCTGAATTCATAACACGTACCAATCTGCATGTTATAAATATTCCCACTGAGGCCAAATTCAAGCTAACAATGTATGTCAACTGGCTAACAAAAATCATAAAAATTCAACAGTGAGTTCTCACAAAACAGTAAGAACCAGCTGTAGTACACCACTGGTTCCTTGTCTGTACAATGGAGTTGAGAACAGTATTTTACTTATGAAGTTGTAATGAGAACTCGTGTATAGTATTTCATACAAAGTAATAGCTCAATAAATGTTAGCTACTATTTTTAGCCATTATTCTGCTGTCAACACTCAAAGGAGTAGCACATTTTATCTCCCATAGAATTTGGTATTTTCTGAAGAGTATCACTGCAAAATAGTCATCTGTATTCAGTTTAAGCTCTCTCACCTCTCACAGTGAGGTTCCCTGAAGAAGCTGTCTCGTTTCTGTGTCTGCCTTGCCAAGATCTAACTCTCCCAGGCAGTCCATGCCAGCTCGGAGAAGTGCCTCCCTGGTGTTGTACTCTCAGACACTGTCTGCACTACTTTTCCTCTTGGGCTAGGCTGCTCCTGGTTTTCAAATCTTTCTTGACTCATCCAAGTGGATACCTCCTCCCGAAGACCCTGAGGCATCTCTGGTCTGAATTACACCATCAGGCACTCAGACCCCCAGGATCGTACCCCAGGTCCCCTTTCTCTCTGTCCCATGCAGATCTCTACTGC
This sequence comes from Aethalodelphis obliquidens, assembly GCF_003676395.1. Classification (NCBI taxonomy): domain Eukaryota; kingdom Metazoa; phylum Chordata; class Mammalia; order Artiodactyla; family Delphinidae; genus Aethalodelphis; species Aethalodelphis obliquidens. The sequence goes on along the minus strand of NW_020837956.1, from coordinate 18,285,279 downwards.
TAACCTCAGCTGGAATGTTACCACATCCCTGTCTACGTGGCCGGTCAGCAAGTCTCTCTCTCGCCCTCTGGGGTCTCATCTGTTTTCTAGGCTTCTACATCCTCCCTATGGAGACAACCTCTAAGTCTGATTCTAGTCACTTAGAAAGGCCTAGAGACCACCGCAAGATCACAGGACTAGCCTTTTGGAGGTGACATTTCTTCAGCTGTAAAATTAAGATATTGATACTTTAATTCTTTAAAAGGCTCATGAAAAAGACTGAATAAAGTCACATAAGGCACAGACATAAAAATATTTTAAAATTTGAAAAGTGTGCTGCTATGTAACTGTAAGATGTTCTTATTACTAGCCATGGTATCTCCCTGAGTGTGGACTACCATACTCCTCTCTTATCAAGTAGTTAAGTGAAAACCATGCTGCTTATTCATTCATCCAGTATTCATTCTTAGCAGAATATCTCTGTTTAGACTAGTGCTGTACAGTAGAATTTTCTGAGATGATAAACATGTTCTATATTTGCTCTGTCCAGTAGTGGAGCCATTAGTCACGTGTGGCTATTGAGCACTTGAAATGTGGCTAGCGTGACTGTGAGACTGAATTTTACATTTTATTTAGTTTTTGTTTATTTAAATTACTGTGCGACTGAATTTTAAATTTTATTTAGTCTTTGTTTATTTAAATTTGCATTAAATAGACACATATAGCTACTTACTAGTAACTACATTGGATAGCATAGTCTACACCCAGTCATCAAAGTGGAAAGAGTTATATTTTGGTCGCCACTTAGATCTACTCCGTGTTTCTTCACAATGATCTTGACAGATCTCTCTGCTTTCTGACCAGGAGGGTAAGCCCGAGTAGGTGATGGCAGGAGACCAATATTTTTTCCTTTTCAACCATAAAAACCAGAGAGTTTAATGAAAAGCAAGCTTGTATAAAAGAACATTCATGTTCAATAGGCAAAAAAATTAGACATATCATTGAAGAAATTAGGGGCAACAAATTGCACTAAGGGGAAAAATGCTTTCAGGTAATATAGGAAATATAAATGTACTTTTGATTCTTGAATAAAATCTTAATGTATTACAATATTCTCAGCATATAAGAAAATTCCAACAGGAGATAATTTCTAGTGGAACAGAGCTGAACTTTCCTTCTTCTGAAGGGACTCAGATTTGAATTGCTGACTTGATAAAAAGATAGATCATGTAATATTCTTCCTGAGTGCATCTTCAGGACTGACAAAGAGATCAGAAAGAATAGCGTCTTTATTCAATTACTGTTACAAATAGGAGATGTGTTCTGGAAACACCCACAGAAATAAAAACACAATTAACATAATGAGATGTCATTTTGCACCTACCAATTATTTATATTTTATTTGTGTTATCATTTTTCACATAAATATTGTTTATTGTCTATTTTACCCTTATTCCACCTTCTCCCTGTACCCTCCATTCCTGAATTACACTCGCAAATATACACCATATTGTAAGCACTGTGAGAACAAAAAGCATGCTTTGTTTTGATATTATACCCCCAGGGCCTAGAACTGTGGTTAATTAATTAACATTTGTTGAATAAATGAATTTGGTACAGATTAAAATGAAAAACCTCACCATGATGAAAAAGTTGTGAGAAAGCATTTACCATTAGAACTATTGGATAGTGCTGCAGTGAACATTGGGGTGATATATGTATACGTATAACTGATTTACCTTGCCGTACAGCAGAAACCAACACGACATTGCAAATCAGTTACACTCCAATAAAAATTTTTTAAAAATAAAGTGTTTGGAATAGTAAAAAACAAAAACAAACAAACAAAAAACCTATTGGATAGTTTGGGCTTATATTCTTAGTCATCTAGGATCACATTCTTGCAAGAGTTAAACATGCAGCCCAGACCTTGAACATGGTACCTTTTATTTAATGTTCCTTAAGCAAATCAATATCCCCCAAATTTGTATATTATTTCAGATTTTCCTGAGGTTTTAGGACAATGTATGTGTTTTATCTCACATAAGTCCCAAATTATTTAGAACTGAGTACTAATAGCAAAACCTTTCAAAGTGTGTGGCGATGTACCAGGAAACAGGAAATTCCCAGAAGCCATCTTTCAAACCCAGGATCTAGCCTCCCATGATGTCAGGGGACCAATATTTTAAAACAATCACTCTCTGTGAAAGTCCTAGCTTATCTGTGGTTCTGCCATTTAACACGGGCCACCATGTTTATAACTGAATTCTCAGAACCACAGAAAAATATTTGATGGGCATTCCATATATCAATATAACTGATCAGAGAAAGGCATGAATTGATTTTCTGCTCACTATCACCCGTATTTGGAAACACACTCTACAATCACGCAGATTTGATTTCTAGTATACTTACTTGTTCTGAATAAAAGCTTTCCAGCTTTCTATATCTCAATAGACAATATTAGTTCCAAATGGAGAAGTCAAAGATGACTCCAATACTGTCCTCTTCTTTCTGTAAAACGGCTACTCATTCTGTAAAACTAACAAAACAGAAACAATCAAGACAGCAACCATTGTCACTTTTGTATTTTTTTTCCCACACCAAAAAGGACGCACTATACATAATGTTTGACATTTTTTTTTCATTTAGTATATTTTGAGACATTTCTATATCAGTTAAGTAGTAAACTGCCTCATTTTAAAAATCAATTTCATTGACGTAAAATTTACATGCGATAAAATACAAGGAGCTTTGACAAATGTACACACCCAAGTCAGTAATACCCCAGTCAAGATTTAGAATATTCCCATCACTGCAGAAAGTTCCCTTGTGCCCCTTTATAATTCATTCCTCCTAGTCTCCATCAAAGCAACCACTGATCGGATTTCTTTATAAATTACTTTTGCCTGTTCTAGAAATTCATGTAAATGGACAAATGTAGGGGGTACTCTTGTGTCTGGCTCCTTTCACTTAGTATCATGCTGTTGAGATTCTCCTTGCTGTTTGCAGGAATTGGTAGTTCAGTCGTTTTTAATGGCTAAGCAGTATTCCATTGTAGGAACAGATCAATTTACCTATTAATTCTGTTGATGGACCTTTGGTTTGTGTCCAGTTTTTGGCTATCATGAATGAAGCTTCTATCAACATTCCTTTGTGGACATACGTTTTCATTTCTATTGGGTGAGAATCTAGAAGTGGAATTTCTAGGTCATATGGTGAGTGTATGTTAATTTTATAGATGGTGCCAAACTGTTTTTTAAAGTGGTCATACCATTTTACATGCTTACCAGCAGATAAAATCAACAGTTCCAGTGGTTCCAAATCCTCAGCAGCACTTGGCATTATCCGTCTTTTTAATTTTAGCCATTCTAATGAATGGGTAGTGTTATCTCATTTTGTAATATTAATTTTCATTTCTTGATGACTAATGATGTTGAGCATCTTTTCATGTACTTTATTGTTCATTCATAAACTTTTTGTGAAGTATCTGTACAAATCTTTTGCCCATTTTACAAATTGGGTTGTCTTTTTATTATTGACTTTCAAGAGTTCTTCATAGATTCTGAATACAATTTTTTTGTCAAATACATGTATTATAAATATTTTTTACTCATCTGTGGTTGTTTTGATTGTGCCTAGGATTTAATTTACAGAGATAACTGAGTGACAAAATGAAGACGTCAATGCCAATGAAAAATGTTTTATTACTTATGATTCGCAAGAGAAGGAGGGCCTGCTGTGCCACACAGGACCACATGGGGCCTCATGGGGAAGTACCAGAGTTGATCAGGAGGCAGAAGGAGCAAAGGAGAAAGCTTAGCCCAGAGCCTCTATAACAGTTTTCACAGGAAGAAACAGGTGATGCAGGGTAGGCAAGTTCAGCAAGTTTAGGATTGGATAGTTTGAATAATTTCAGTAGACTCTGGACTATAAGGGTGGCCTGGGAGTGATTTAGGGCAGGGGAAATATTGGCTTGATGTGTGAGAGTTTGATAAAGTTGGTGGTTGAAGATACGGTCTTTGGATTCATTTGTTTGCATATGAAAGGCACACTCACAGGCAAGTTTTTTGCTATCCCTAGGAATTAGCTAGCCCTGGTATGGGCAGCCTCTTTTGGCCAGCAAAGCCCCCAAGATATCAAAGCATCATAAAATATAGAAAATAAAAAACATGATTAATACAATGGTTTGCCTTTTGTTCTTTGCGTCTTTTGAAAAGCAAAACATTTTTATTTTTATGAAGCTCAACTTATTAATTGTTTCTTCTTTATGCTATTTGATTCATGCTATTTGTTCATGCTATTTGTGTCCTCTTGACAAAATCATTGTTACCCTGAGCCACAAAGATTTTCACCTAAGTTTTCTTTTAGAGGTTTTATAATTTTAGCTTTTACATTTAGGTCATTGATCCATTTTGAGATAATTTTTTGTTTATAATGTGAGATAAGGAGTTGAGGTTCACTCTTTTTCCACAGGGATGTACAGTTTTTCCATCATGATTGGTTGAAAATATCTTTTACCCACTGAACTTGTGAGCATATTTCTGGACTCTATTCTGTTCCACTGATTTATGCCTGTCCTTATGCCAATATCACACTGTCTTGATTACCGTATCCTTATAATAAGCCTTGAAATCGGGTAGTGTAAATCCTTCAGTTTTGTTCTTTTTGAGAATTGTTTGCATTCCCATATAAATTTTATTTTATTTTTATTTAACTTAATTTAATTTTATTTATTTTTGGCCACACCACACAGCTTGTGGGATTTCAGTTCCCTGACCAGGGATTGAACCCAGGCCCTCAGCAGTGAAAGCACAGAGTTCTAACCACTGGACCGCCAGGACATTCCCTTTATTTAATTTTATTTATTTATTTTTTAGCATGACGTATTAGGGCAGTTTATTACACAGCAAAAGCAACCAGGACAATGAGCAACAGGAAGTGGTGGCAAACATTAATATTGATGCAGCTTCTAAATCACAGAAACCCTAGAATTGAACCTCCTGCTTTCTGAGGTATGAATGCCACGGAGTGTCACAGTTCAACCCTTCTGCCTACATTTAGAGTTCTCTCTCCTCAGAGCCTGGTGTGTTTCAATTCTCTGCTAGGTTTCCTGTCTAACTTCTAGATCAAGAAAGTTTGAATGAACTTTAGATAAACACTTAAAATTATTTCCTGGAAGTTCACCAGACCGAACATGTGAATCCTCCCCAGTCTGCACAATTGAAAACACGTTATATAATTTCTGCTTCTCAGGGCAGTAGGGCTGTGCAAGACGCAGAACACTGGGACTGCTGCCTGTCCTCTGGAATCACATTTTATTTATTTTTTAAATATTTTAATTTTATTGGAGTATAGTTGATTTACAATGTTGTGTTAGTTTCAGGTGTACAGCTAAGTGATTTAGTTATACATGTACATATGTTCATTCTTTTTTAGATTCTTTTCTCTTATAGCTTATCACAGAATACTAAGTAGAGCTCCCTGTGCTGCTATACAGTGGGTCCTTGTTGGTTATCTGTCTTATATATAGTAGTGTGTGTGTGTACATCCCGTGCTCCTGGTTTATCCTTCTCCTACAGTGTTTCCCCTTTGGTAACCATAAGTTTGTTTCTGATATCTGTAAGTCAGTTTCTGTTTTGTAAATAAGTTCATCTGTATCTTTTTTTTAAAAATTAGAAAACAGACATGTGGACACGGCAGGGAAAGGGGAGGGTGGGACGAATTGGGAGATTAGGATTGACATATATACACTACCATGTGTAAAATAGATAGCTAGCAGGAACATTCTATAAAGCACAGGAAGCTCAACTCGGTGCTCTGTGACTTCCTAGATGGGTGCGATGGGGGTGGGGAGGGAGGTCCACGAGGGAGGGGATATAGGTATACATATAGCTGATTCACTTCATTGTACAGCAGAAACTAACACAACATTGTAAAGCAATTATACTCCAATAAAAAAAATTAGATTCCATATATGAGTGATATCATACGATGTTTGTCTTTCTCTGTCTGACTTACTTCATTTACTATGATAATCTCTAGATCCATCCATGTTGCTGTAAATGGCATTATTTCATTCTTTTTTATGGTAGGGTAATATTCCATTGTATATAAGTACCACATCTTCTTTATCCATTCCTCTGTCGATGGACATTTACATATAAATTTTAAAATTAGTTTATTAAATTCTGTTTTTAAAAGAAGATTTTTTGACTTCTGCTTTCTGGCCGGGCACGTAAGGAAGTCATTACTCCATCCTAATGTCAAGTTAAAAGCTGAATAAACTGAACATGAACAACTCTTCTTAGAGCTATCAGAGAATTGAGGTCACAGAGCAAACTGCTACTGCAAAATTGAAGACGCAGTCAGGCAGACACAGAATTGCAAACTTACTGGAGCAGAAACCCAGGAGGAGCAGACACTCATGAGCAGAAACCTCAGAGGATCTCATAACCAGGTAGGAAACCCTAAACTGTAATTGATGAATTTCTAGAGGATCAGTGTGGACAAGTCTGTGAGTTAAAAACTCTAAGAGCATCCAGTTTAGCAAAGTCCCCATGCTTTTGTGAGTTTTACCTCCAGGAGCCCTACCAGGTTCTCATAGTGTAGATCAGAGAAAAATCTCTTGCTTCCAGTAAAGGGAGGGGAAAAGTAGCCATTTTGAATTATGCCCAGAGCATTCTATTCTTTTTTTTTTTTAATTTTTATTTATTTATTTATGGCTGTGTTGGGCCTTCCCTGCTGCATGCGGGCTTTCTCTAGCTGTGGCGAGCAGAAGCTACTGTTCATTGCCAGGGCATGTGGGATCTTCCCAGGCCAGGGCTTAGAACCTGTGTCCCCTGCATTGGCAGGCAGACTCCCAACCACCATGCCACCAGGGAAGCCCCCAGAGCATTCTATTCTTCCTAAAAAATCCTGCCCTCAACATCAATTATTTTACCAGAGCCTCACCTACTGAGATATTAACAGAGCTTAGCTGACCTGGGGGAAGGGAAATACCCAGCTCCAGCCTCCTCTAGGAGGAGGAATATTTTATTTATTTATTTTACTACAGAGACTTTTAAGAGCCATTACAATCAATACCAAAGAAACAAGAGCATGGACACTATTTCAAGTTCTGGAACATAATGTGAAATAGAATATTTATGAATTTCTGCTAAACCTAGCATCATGTTTAAGGCTTTCAATAAGTCTTTTTTTCTGTTGCTTCATGTGAAAAAAACTTTTTTTAACATCTTTATTGGAGTATAATTGCTTTACAATGGTGTGTTAGTTTCTGCTTTATAACAAAGTGAATCAGTTATACATATACATATGTTCCCATATCTCTTCCCTCTTGCGTCTCCCTCCCTCCCACCCTCCCTATCCCACCCATCCAGGTGGTCACAAACCACCTAGCTGATCTCCCTGTGCTATGCAGTTGCTTCCCACTAGTTATCTATTTTACGTTTGGTAGTGTATATATATGTCCATGCCACTCTCACTTTGTCACAGCTTACCCTTCCCCCTCCCCATATCCTCAAGTCCATTCTCTAGTAGGTCTGTGTCTCTATTCCCGTCTTACCCCTAGATTCTTCATGACCTTTTTTTTTTCTTAGATTCCATATATATGTGTTAGCATAAGGTATTTGTTTTTCTCTTTCTGACTTACTTCACTCTGTATGACAGACTCTAGGTCCATCCACCTCACTACAAATAACTCAATTTCATTTCTTTTTATGGCTGAATAATATTCCATTCAACCTAAGTGAAAAAAAAGTGAAAAAAACTTTTTGAAATTAAAATTTTTAAGAAGTGTTCTTCATTTAACTATGATCAAAGATATATTAACAATTCTGGCAAGACTCCATTGAACACAAATACACAAAATGATCAATTTGCTAAAGTCATTGACAAAGGTACAGAAGGTAAGGCTTGAGAAGGGATTTTATTATTCATTACTATCCTGGACTGATATGTCGATATAGGTTTTTCCTTTTTTTGTACCTCAATATTTACTCTAGTTTGTATGTTTGTATGTTTTTACTGCCATGATTACATACACAAAATTCAATAAAAGAAAATTGTCACTACTAAAACAACAACAGGATTAAAAAATGGGCAAAGAACTTGAATAGACATTTCTCCAAAGAAGATATACAAATGGCCAAAAAGCATATGAAAAGATGCTCAACATCACTAATCACTAGGGAAATGCAAATCAAAACCACAATGAGATATCACTTGAACCTATTAGAATGGCTACTGTTAAAAACAAAAACAGAAAATAACAAGTGTTGCTAAGGATATGGAGAAATTGGAAACCTTGTGCACTTTGGTAGAAAGTAAAATGGTGCAGCTGTTATGGAAAACAGTATGGTGGTTCTTCAGAAAATTAAAAATAGAATCACTGTATGATCCAGCAATTCCACTGGGTATATATCCAAAATCATGAAAGCAAGGTCTCATTGTAAGTTGTACACCCATATTCATAGCAATATTATATTATGATAGCCAAGAGACAGAAGCAACCCATGTGTTAATTGATGGATGGATGGATAAACAAAATGTGGTATAAACACAAAATGGAATATTACTGAGCCTTAAAAAGGAAGGAAATCCTCCAGCAATCCCACTCCTGAGCATATATCCAGAGAAATCGCTAATTTGAAAAGATACATGCACCCCAGTGTTCATAGCAGCACTATTTACAATAGCCAAGACATGGAAGTGAACTAAACATCCATTGACAGATGAATGGATAAAGAAGATGTGGTACATATATAAAATGGAATATTACTCAGACATAAAAAAGAATGAAATAATGCCATTTGCAGCAACATGGATGGACCTAAAGATTATCCTGTTGCAAGGAAAGGAAGGCAATCCTGTCACAAACGGCAGTATGAATGAAACTTGAGGACATGATGCTAAGTGAAATAAACTAGTCATAAAAAGATGAAAACTGTATGCTTTAACTTAAATGAAATATCTAGAGTAGCCAAATTCATAGAAACAGAAAGTAGAATGGTAGTTGCCAAGGGCTGTGGGGAGGGGAAAATGGGTAATTGTTGCTTAACAGATACAGTTTCAATTTTGCAATACACAAAAGTTCTGGAGATTGTACAACAGTGTGAATATACATAACCGCTACTGAACTGTACACTTAAAAATGATTAAGATGGGGGAGTTTCCTGGTGGTCCAGTGGTTAAGACTCCACGCTTCCACAGCAGAGGGCACGTGTTTAGGGAACTAAGATCCTGCAAGCCATGTGGCAGAGCCAAAAAAATAAACAAATAAGTAAAATAAAATCCAATGTCTAATTTTAAAAAAATGGTTAAGATGGTAAATTTCATGTTACATGTGTTTTACCACATTAAATTAATTGTCACTGTCTGAGTTTCCTTTTTTGCCATTACTATCATTAATCTTGTTGTGTGACTATTATTGAAAATTAGTTTATATGGAGGAGGGAGGTGTACAAAATGATTTGTTTAAATGTCAAATATGCTAGGTACACCCAGCTGAGATACAAATAGTCATGTTCTTAGGGCCAAACTTTTCATCACTGGACAAATAAATGAGATTAAAATGGAACTTAGATGGCTAATGGATGGGGCACCAAAGAACTGGGCCCCATTGTCTCTGTGTGAGGAGCCAGAGGATCTGAGGCTTTCAGAGATGAGAGAAGCAAGAAAAGCTGTCAAAGGAAGAAAGAGTTTCTTTGAGGGCAGTTTTTCAAACTAGTGAGCTCATTAGCAGGTCATGATATCAACTGAAGTGTGTTACAATTAGAATAATTTTAAAAATGAAATAGAATTAAAACTATCAGAATGTACTGTATTTTTTCAGGAAAGTTTCGTTACAGTTACTTGTATATCCTGGCACTGGGTAGTGATGTCTTACTTCTTATTGTGAGTTGAAGTCAGTAAAAGTTTGAAGTTCAGTGTTGTAGGAGGAATCCCATGGAGGGATTTAATTCTGCCTGTAAGAGGTGACTTTTGAATTGTTCTTAAAGGAAACCAAAGTTCACCAGGCAGTAAAGGGGAAAGGCTATTTCTTGGCAGAGGAAGCAGCATAGGAAAGGAGCCATGGGGGAAAGAGCCTGAAAACACGGATTGAGACAACTCATGAGTGTGAGCAAGGGCCTATTTTCACTCCAGGACTGAGTTCAAATTCCAGCTCTAGCCCTGACAGCCTGGGAGTCCTCAATCAAGGGATAGTGACCGGCACACAGAAAGGATAGCAGCTACTACAGTTTCTTCCCTCCCTTCCTAGACACCTCCCAGAAAAAAGGGTGGGTCTGGGAGGAATCAGTCCTCCACTGACTAGGTTAGAGTTTAAGTGAGAACAGAAAGAAGAGGAAGAAGATAGAGGAAGGGGCCAAGAAGCTTTTTATATTCACATGTAAAGAGAATAAACTAGTCCCAGAGTTAGTCATCCAGTCACTTCGTCCACTAAAATGATTAACTAAAACTTTACGTGGATCATCAGGCAGCAATCTCAGCTGATTCTGAAGATGCTAAAAATTCATATTCAGTTTGGATACTGAATAGTCTTCCTACCCACAGAGAAGTCTGTGACTAGATCAGGAAACCTACTCAGAGATAGTCAACTAGTTATTTGTTGATCTCAAGAAGAAAATCTGCCTGTAGTATGAAGCTCGGGTCATCTATTGTTACCCACTGACATAAAGAATAAGGCTCTGACCAGTTTGCTCCCCTGGACCCTGGCTATTGCTCTGAACACCCCCCAGGTCCCACCCTTAAGCAAGATGTCCAGAGAATAACTGAATTACATGGAAGAAGTCCTTTTCCTATATTTGTGCTTTGGGAAATAATATTTAGAACTAATTCTAAAAATGGATATTTTCTTCAAAATGGTTACATGAGCTCCTTAGAGAACTGAATTTACTCAGGACCCATAAACCCACGTCTATGGAGCCATTCCTACAACTTATGGATGAAATGAGAGAAAAGTTATATATAATGGGAGCAGAGAGGCAGCACACAGAAGTGGAAAATGTGTGTGAGCTTTGGCATTGCAGTCCTGAATTCAAATCCTCACTGTGCAGCTTATTAGATGGGTACCTTTACCTATCTGAGTCTTGATTTCTTTATCTGAAACACTGACATGGATAATATCCACCTCCTAGGACTGTTATGAAGATTAAACAGGAGAGCAGTTGGGACAGCGATGGTCAGTGGGCGTTATCTGTCTCCCTTTCTAGTAAAAAGGCTCTAGTCTAGAATGCTCTTAGATCTCCAATAGACTCCAGCAATCTCACATATTATTGTTACTGTTAATGTTATTGGCTGAATTGTGTTCCCCCCAAAGTCCATATTTTGAAGCCCTAACCCCCAATAGCTCAGAATGTGACTGTACCTAAAGATGGGGGCCTTTAAAGATATAATTAAGTTACATGAGGCCTTTAGGATGGGCCCTAATCCAATCTGCTTGGTGTCCTTATAAGAAGAGTAGATTTGGACACACGGAGAGAGACCCCAGAGATGCACGCCCTGAGGAGAGATCATGGGAGGACACAGTGGGCAGGCGGCCGTCTTCAAGCTAAGGAGAGCGGCCTCAGGAGAAGCCAAACCTGCCAACACTCTGACCTTGGACTTCTGGCCTCCAGAACTGTGAGGAAATAACTTTCTGTTGTTTAAGCCAACCGGTCTGTGGTATTTTGTTATGGCAGCCCGAGCAGACTAACACAATTAGTATTATAGAAGGGCGCTGAACTGTTAAGAGAACAGTGACAGGAGACGAGGTTCTATCTTAATTCTGTAGACAATTAGCTGCGTGACCTACAGCAAGTCACTTGACTTCTCTCTACATTTTCCACCTCTCTCCTCCAGGGTTGTAAGGATTAACTGAGATGAAGTCTGTAAAGACCCTATCAATAATAGGTGTCCTGTAAGCAGCGGTTCCCTTCACCGCTCTGTCCAGATATCAGGTTTCTTGTAATTCAGGGGAGTGCATGGACTGAGCAGTGCCCCTAGGGCTTTTCAGCTCTGACCTCCTGCAACTCTAATAGCAGTCTCACTAACAACAGTAGGTTTCATTTCTGTAAAGCCAAAAAGTATTTTCAAAGTCCTTTCCCTCACAGTAAACACAAATGCATCCCTCTGACTTAACATGCATTTAAACATCAATTCTGAAGAACCCCATGAAACTCCAGCAGACCAGACTCACCACCCCTAAAAGTCTCCCTGCAGGCAAGTCCAGCCAGCCAAGCAAAACTGCATTCTTCAGTGTTAAGGCTTTCATACCCACCAGACACAAACTTTAAATGAATGTAAATCCAAATTTCAACATTAGGTTCCAAAACCCACTTAAAACCCCATTCTCTCTCCCCACTGTACCTGGATGAACAATCCAGTTGCCCTCTTCTTGGTGGATCAAAAGACACTTTTAAAATAAAGTTTCTTTTCATTTGCTTTCTGTTTCACAGCAAAGCCTGGTGTTCCTGTAGATCTGAAGTCTCATTCTGTGGCAGGGGATTGTAAGAAAACGGCAAACACTGACAAGTTCCTCTTTTCTTTTTTTTTTTTCAAAGCATAGTAAGAATGGTTTGGACACAGCTCAAACTGTGTTCAAAAGGGATCGAAAAGGGAAGATGAGTGTAAGTACAAGTAGCTGGGGAAAGAAGTGAAACGAGCTTAAAGATGCAAAAGCTGGAAATTCACAACAAGAAAGGAATTACTCATTTGTTCCCTGTTTATTCACAACATATGAATCCTACTGCTGTTAGTTTATTATTCTATAGCTTAAAATGAAAACAAAGTGTTTTGAACACTTAGTGTGCGTTAATTTTTGTCATTAACTGAGAGAGAAAGAGAAAGAAATGAAATAAACTGGTTTGGTTAGTTAAAGTTTATTGCAAAGCAGCCAAAGTCATGCTTATCATCTGTACCTCGGGTCCCAGGAGACTTCTAGCAAATGCATACTCTTAGTCACCAGGGTCCTCAGCAAGGTGAGCACAGAGCAAATGGACCACCACTATCAGCCCACCCAACTGATAGTGCTCAGGGCATCCTCCAACTATGAAGAGCCACAGGCTCCCACATGCACACACATTCAGAGCTTGTGGTCACAAACTCCAGGAAGCTAGTTCACACTCAGCTCCCAGAATGGAGAAATCTCCCAGGACTTCTCTTGAGAATGACATTCTTGCATACATTTTCCCCATCTTTGCACAATCTATCATGAGATTTTTATGTTACAAAACTTCTTATTTCAAAAAGAGCATTCCGACATTAACTTACCTGACATAGAAGGATACCTAAGTTTTACCCTAAATAAATTTCTACATTCTGGGTTTTCTATGGGAGTAACAACAGTGTTTCCCAACTTGTGAGGTGGGCGTCTCTGAAGTGAGATTAAGGGCTGTGCCATCAGCTGGATTTCTGAAATTTTAGTGAAACTTATATGTAAATGCGTGTTCACAGAGAAAAAACTGTAAAGACAGGCACCAACAATATAAATACTACTTATCTTTGGGGAGTAATTTCAAATTTTTTTCTTTTGTTTATCCATATATTCTGATTTTCTATAACGAACACCTATTACTTTTGTAGTAACAAATGATGTAAAACAGGATAGAAAGGGGAAGTGTAGAAATGTGGTTGTAGTTTCCACCCAAATATACCAAGTCTTAATCCCTGGAACCTGTAAATGTTGTATCTTTATAGACTTGATTAAACTAAGGGTCTTGAGATGAGGAGATAATCCTGGATTATCTGGGTAAGCACTAAATGCAGTCAAAAGTGTCACATAAAAGAGAGGCAGAAGGAGATTTGAAAGAGATAGAAAAGGAGAAGACAATGTGACCATGGAGGCAGATATTGGAGTGGCTGTGAGTCAAGGAACAGGGGCAGCCACCTGAAGCTAGAAGAGGCAAAGGATGGATTCTCCTCTTGAGCCTCCAGAGGGAGCATGGTCCTGCTTACAACTTGATTTCAGCCCAGTGATGCTGATTTTGGACATCTGGCCTCCAGAGTGTGAGAGAATAAATTTCTGTTGTTTTAAGCCATCCAGTGTATGGTATTTTGTTACAGCACCCGCAGGAGACTAATGCTGTAGAATATCATGGTAAAAGGAGCAAAATTATATCCACATTCATTCATGCACATCCTCCATGTGGCCCCATCACTTTCCTTTGCAAATGGATTTGCAGTCAGTTGTTTTCAATGAATTTAGAATGGATAACGTACTAAAAATCTTGGCATCTTGAAGAAGTTCCAAGAGCTATGTCCCTTGCCTTTTGCTTTTCCTCCTAGTCTCTTCCCACCCTTTACTCTCCTGGGAGTGTGGCAAAGTGGAAATGCCTAGGGCTCTGGAGCCAAAAGACCTGAGTTCAAGTGTGGGTTTCAAGTGTGGGTTTCATCTTGTTTCTAAAACAAGTCACTTAAGCTTCTTAGCAGTAAAGTGGTGGCTTAAGCCTATTAGCAGTAAAACAATCCCTAGCTTGCTCCAGGATTGTTTGAACATCATCTAGCTACTGTATCTGAAAGTACCACCTGAGTGCTATTTGGTGACTTTAAACATTTATAGATGCTCATGCTTTTCACTCTCAATTTAATGGGGAGGGAGGGGAAAAGTGACAATACTTTGCTCCCTGGGGGCCTGTAACTCCTAACTCTAATAATTGTTCTAGAATTTTGCTAGTCTTCTGCCCAAAAAGTCAGTGGCAGGGGAAGCTATTGAGCCAATTCATTTTTGGCAACTTCCTAGTATGCCTTAATAAAGGAGGGCCAAACCTTCTTGAGTAACTAACTCCTTTAGGAAGTAGGGGTATATCATGTCTATTATTCTCAGCTTTATATATATATATATATATATAAAATATATATTTTAAAACACTATATAATTCCCCATCCTCACTCCTTACAATTGGCCTGTCTAATAATTCAGATACACTAATATAAGAGAGGCTTTAGTAAGAGAAACTGAATGTGGGAGGACAGATTGTTGATTTTCAAGGTGACTGAAATCCTATCCTAAAATTAACATTTGAAATAGCTGGAGATATTTGTCAAGAAGAAAAAAAACTTTAAGGAGTTTTGATAGCTGTGTTCAGATGTCTGCAGGGGCGTGGCATAGGGAAGAAGGAGCAGGTTTCAGATGCTTATGACAAATAAATGTTATTTACAAGGAATCAATATTTCATTCAAAATGCCAAAGACTGCCAAAGATAAAATGCACTGCTTTAGGGTAACTGGTCATGCTTTTTGCTCTCCTTGAATTTTAAAACACCCTTCCAATAATTGGGGAGTTTCCCAAATTATGAAACCCACATTCCCAAAGCAAAAGCCAAAAACCCTTTTTCACAGCGTCCCTTGAAGTTAGTGCGTACTTACCCCCAGGGTTCTGCCAATTGGAAACCAATATGAGACTGCACTTGGAGCCAACATGGTGCTAATGTGAAAGCCATCCTGGTGAAATAGCGAAGAGATATCCAGCTTGTGGAAGCAGTAGCACAGTTGCTCCAGCTCTGGTGTCCTGCAGAGCCTGTGTCCAATGGCAGAGACAGTAGGGTTGCCAAGTGAGCAATCCAGCCCTGAAATCACCTGCTCTTGCTTGCACAACCTCCCAATCCTGGTTCTCTGGACCCTCCTGAAGATTCTGTGAGTTACCTGACATCCTCGATAAAGTTCTTTTCTGCTTAAACCCACTGACATGGGCTCTGTTGTACCTTTTCACATTGACTATTGTCTTAGCAGCTAATGGGCATGAATTCTTTAGGAGGTTAGTATTTGCTTTATGTGGGAAGTTGAATTAGTTCTGATCTCTATCAAATTTAAGATTCTCTGAATAAGAGTGGTAAGGGGATGACAAGTAGGAATCTGGGTAAGTAAATTTGATTAGTGTCCTATAAAAAATTTGTGATTACTTCTCCACCACAGGTGATTTAAAAATTTAAGCAAGAGTATACAGAAGACAGTTAGGCCAAGGCTTAACTAATATTCCACCATTAGTCATATAATAATTCCTTTAGGTAAAGCACAAACCAATCAGTCCATTTTTACAATGGAAATATTTTGGAATGAGTCTATGATGATTCTACTGCCTTTGATTTAGTGTATGAATTTCAAACTCAGGTGTGAAAAGATGCAAACTTTATTTCTCTATAAATCAAGCTGCTGTCTGATACAATCTCCATTTAAGTTGATGGGAGAATTCTAATCTACTCATTTTGAGGTCAGTTTCTCCAGTTCAGTGAGCCCTCAGTCTATCCAGATCTATAGTTTAGTCATATTCCAACTTAAAACTCCTGTTGACTTTTTCTTTTCCCTCTCTCCTTCCTAGGATGTAGTCTAAGTTCTGCCTCTAACAGCAATAAGGGGGATCAGAATCCTCTCCTCAGCTCAGTTCCTATGATGGAACTTGTCGCTGGTATACTCATCCTGAGTGTTACACTTGGCTTGGATGGTGTGTAATTTCTGTTTCCCAGTGTGGATCCCATCTGGTTGCCCGCTGCCAGGAGACTGCTAAGATATGGCTCCTTCCTCCTCTTGCTCCAAGTCAGCAGTTTACATCTCAGCCTTTGAATGCATGTTTTCCACCCCTGCCTTACACACTGTCTGTCTCTCTGCTTCTCCCATCTCCTCACAGAAGACTGGGAATTTCAGACTTCCTGAATGCTACAGGAAAGCCTCCGGAAACTAGGGAGTAGGGTCATCCCCGTCCCAACCACGGATGCTCTAGATATCTGGGTCAATGGACTCAGGACTATTGACTGAGAAAGGTCTTGAGAGAAAAAATGATCAGGCTTGCTGGTTAGTATCTAAAATAATTCATCCACCACATTTTATTGAGGATGGACCTGGATTAAGCTATTTATGTTTGAAAAGTGAACATACCATTTTCTAGTTTTTAAAAAGCTGATTCTGCAAAAGCATTTTTGTATGTAATTAATGAGATAATTACCTCTTGGCTCAATGAAGAAAATACAGCAAGCGCTGAATGGGATATATTTCTATACCATTTGAAACTAATTAAACTGCTTTTATCTTTATAAAATATTTTTAATTAAAAAAGTAATACATATTAATTTCAGAAAATTTGGAAAACATAGAAAAGCTTAATATAGAAAAGCACAGAAGCCACCCACGATAATAATCACTTGTGACACTTTGAGATGTTATACTTTCAGTTATATTTTTTATATTTCTGTATCTATATAATATTGGGAGCATATGCAAATTGAGATCACGAGCAGATCAAAGTGAAAGTGAAAAAACAGATTTTTTTCACTTCATAAAGAATTTTGAGATTGTTTTCCCCCATATCATGAAATAACTCTAAAAGATGATTCTCAGTGTATCATTTCATTAAATGGCTATCCCAAAATTTATTTACTCATTCTCATGGACATTTAAATTGTATCCAGTTTTGGACTTCCCTGGTGGCGCAGTGGTTAAGAATCCGCCTGCCAATGCAGGTTCGAGCCCTGGTCCAGGAAGATCCCACATGCTGCAGAGCAACTAAGCCCGTGCGCCACAGCTACTGAGCCTGCACTCTAGAGCCCGCGAGCCACAACTACTGAAGCGCAGGCGCCTAGAGCCCGTGCTCTGCAACAAGGGAAGCCACCCCAATGAGAAGCCTGCACACCGCAACAAAGAGTAGCCCCCACTTGCCGCAACTAGAGAAAGCCCGCGCGCAGCAACGAACACCCAACGCAGCCAAAAATAAATAAATTTATGTAAAAAAAAAATACCAGTCTCTGCTTCCCAAACCAAAACATCCACTACTGTGGACAGTTTAAGTAATTATTGTAACAAGAATATCTGATATGTCACTCCTTTGCTCTAATTCCTTTAATGGTTTCCCCCAACACTTCCATAAAAATATTTTTTAATCCTTCGAATAGCATGCAAGATTGTTCATGATTTCTTCTTTACCTATTCATGCAGTCTCATCTGTAGCCATTCTCTCCCACGTAAACTAAGGTCCAAGCAAACTAAATGACTTCCAGTTTCCCAAGTCCATTAAATGATCTTTGGAATGTTATGACCCAGGCTGTCAGCCCCCCACACCTCTTTGGCTGAAATTTTTTACTCATCTTTTAAGTACCAAGTTAATTGTTACCTCCCGTGAGAAATTTTTCAATATTCCCTTTTACACATTAATGGCCATGCCTTCCCATTGCTCTACCGCTGATCTATCATTTATTTCCCCAAGGCTGTCCTCATAATATACCCTCAAACTCTCCCTCTCCAAATTGGAAGTCACATTAATGTAGCTTGGATATTAAAATTAAGTATATCTATTTTAAAACTTCAAAAATTAGATGGATTTGTAAGTTTATCAGCAGACAGGACCTTGTAGTGAAAACAGCATTGGGGACTTCCCTGGTGACGCAGTGGTTAAGAATCCTCCTGCCAATGCAGGGGACACGGGTTCGAACCCTGGTCCAGGAAGATCCCACATGCCGCGGAGAAACGAAGCCCGTGAGCCACAACTACTGAGCCCATGTGCCGCAACTACTGAGCCTGCGTGCCTAGAGCCCGTGCTCCGCAACAAGAGAAGCCACCCAATGAGAAGTCCCCGCACCACAACGAAGAGTAGTCCCGGCTCGCTGCAACTAGAGAAAGCCCGCACTCAGCAACGAAGACCAAACACAGACAAAAATAAATAAATAAATAAGTTTATAAAAAGAAAGAAAGAAAGAAAAGGGCATTGGACTAGAATTCAGAAGATTTAGGTACTTCTGTTCCTTCTTCACCTTTTCTGGCCTCAATTACCTCCCTCATAAAGGAATGTGGCTTGACTACAGCCCTAGTCTTTGGGTGGCAATTTACAGTTTATCTTCTTTTTTATTAGTCCAATCCAGCCCCCTTCATTTCCCAGATGAGGAAACTGAGTCTCAGAGATGATATATAATTTAAGTTAAGATACTATACAATTAATTAATGACTAAGGTTAACGGAATCTTGGGATGGTGGACCGGTGCGGACCAATGCTGACCTCTAAAAACACTCCCTGTTCTAAAATTCTTTAACCCGCCCAGTTAACAAAAGCAGAGGAAATAAAGAAAAGCCAGAAGAGAATAGACTTAACGGAAACAAAAATCAGCTGGAAGCTCAAGCTTTCCACGAATTACAAGTGAACTTCCTGTCCTGGGTAAACTTCCGGAATCAACAACAGGGAGAGCCAATCAGAACCTTCCTCCGGGAGCCAATGGGCGAGTACATTACAAAGAGCCAATCGCAGCGACGCTGTCACTGTTATGGTCCTGTCAGGGCGCCGGCGTTGTGGTTTCTGGGCGGCAGCTACCGAGAGGACTTTGGTGGGGGACCCTCAGGGACAGCCCCCCGGCCAGCTGCGCTCGTCTCCGGCCTCGTTCCCAGCCTACATATCTCGGCTCGCGGGTCGCGCCGTCGGGCGCGCGTGCTGGTCGGTGCCGCGGCCGCCTTGGGGCCTGGGCCCAGCCACAGCCTCCTCCTCCGCCGCGGGCTCGGTGGGGCCGCGAGATGCAGCCGCCGGGCCCTCCCCCTGCGTATTCCCCCACTAACGGGGACTTCACCTTTGTCTCCTCAGCAGACGCGGAAGGTGAGACTGAGCCCCGTGAGTCGCCCTGGGGGACGCCGGGCGGACGCGGCAGTGTCTTTCTGGGGCCGAGGCGGTTGTGGCCCGGTGGGGACGGGCAAGAAGCTGACCCATGGGGGACTCGAGCCCTCTGCTCCCGCCGGGCCTTCCCAGAGGCCCGAGTGGCCGAGGGTGGGGTGTGGGGAACTTTCCAAGTGACTCAGTCAGCTTCTGGTTTTCGCTACACCGTCTGGTGGCAGGTTTTTCTGGCGAACTTACCCACCTCGAGGGCACCCACGGGACCCCAAGATTTTATTTCTAAAGTGACTTGGCATTGCTCAGAAAGGGATGGTTAGATTGGCCGGGCTAGGTGTCAAAGAATGAGAACGAGGAACGAGAGCTTGTTGCTTTGTTATTTATCAGCACATAACTTTTTGCTGAGATTAAATTAGGCGCTGCTAATACTAACTTCCCTCGAGGAGTTTGTGGGTTTTATGGAACCTGGTATCTTGCCAACGTTACAGTTTTCCTCCTATTTTATGGTGTTTGACCTCAATATTCAGAGAAGTAGACCCAGATATATTTGGGAACACCCAGCTGGATTACAAGAAGTTTCAGTTGCTTTCCAGATTTCCTTATGTACTGTTTTGAGGAAGCATTTGTGCTGGAGAGATTTTTCTACAGCACGGGAGAATTTGTTTTCCTCTGTACTTTACCAGACTCTTTGTAACTGAAATCTTTCTCTGCTACTTTTGTTAGACTTTGTATACCAGTATACCAGTAATTTTCCAGTGACCAGACTTAAGTGCTGGATATGGAAAAATAAGTTATACTTAACTATAGAAATTTCATTCTAGAGAAGGACCTAGTGTGTTTCCTGAGAAATCGAGTTTTGTAATGCATCAGTTAATATAGCTTGCTTTCCCTTTTTCTGTTTTGCTTTCCTCGTATTGGTTTTTGAATGGCGTTGTTTAAAAACAAAAATAGTACTGTAGTTTTGGTTATATTAAAATGCAAAATACAATTTTTATCATAGAGAACATAGCTGATACATTTAAATGTAATATGGAAATTTGGTGAAATATAGCAACCCAAAATATTTTAGTTTGTTTCATCTACATTTGGTAGCCTAGTGCTTGGGGAGGAATAACCAACCATAGTTTTCCAGACTTTAAGGAAAAATTGTCTGTATACACAAAAAATTGAGTATCACAACCTGATGTTTGTTCAGACTTATATATCTGTGTTTATAGTTCTAATACCCCCACTTCCTCCAGGAATTACCTTTCTTAAATATGCCTAAGAAATCTGACAATAATATAACAAGCTAATCCATTGACTCCATATATTAAACCAAGAAACCTGGAATAAGTAAAATCCGTAAGATTTATTCAGACTTCTCCGTATAGCCTCCAAGATTGTATAGACTCCCTGTATATCCAGGGATATACAGACAAGGATAGATATTTGTATAATAATACCCTCAAGTTTATAACATTATACAGTTTAAATTTACAGTATTTTAAGCAAACGGCTTGTTTGATCTTTCTAAGAATCCTGCTGAGCTTTTTTATTCCTGTGTTTTTTTTTTTAACATCTTTATTGGGGTATAATTGCTTTACAATGGTGTGTTAGTTTCTGCTTTATAACAAAGTGAATCAGTTATACATACACATATGTTCCCATATCTCTTCCCTCTTGCGTCTCCCTCCCTCCCACCCTCCTTATCCCACCCCTCCAGGCGGTCACAAAGCATGGAGCTTATATCCCTGTGCTATGCGGCTGCTTCCCACTAGCTATCTACCTTACGTTTGGTAGTGTATATATGTCCATGCCTCTCTCTCGCTTTGTCACAGCTCACCCTTCCCCCTCCCCATATCCTCAAGTCCGTTCTCCAGTAGGTCTGTGTCTTTATTCCTGTCTTACCCCTAGGTTGTTCATGACATTTTTTTTTCTTAAATTCCATATATATGTGTTATCATACGGTATTTGTCTTTCTCTTTCTGACTTACTTCACTCTGTATGAAAGACTCTAGGTCTAGTGAACCTGAGGCTTAGAGAAGTTCAGTAACCTCCACATGAAGGATCTGGAATTAAGAGCTAGCGTTCTGTTTCCTAAGATTTCTTTATACTAAACCATGATGAGTCTGACATATATTTTTGTAAACTGAAAAGTGTATCTGAAGTATAGAGTCCTGGATTTGCATCCTGTCTTTACCAATTACTATCTTTGTGATGTTGGGCAGGTTACTTAATCTCTCTTAACCTCAGTTTTCGTATACATAAAATGAGAATAATAATACCCAAGTGCTCAAACATTTTGCAAATGCAAAGCACTTAGTACACCTAGAAGAGTTAAGTGCTCAGTATTTGTTAGCAGTGTTGCTGCTGCTTTGGATTTCATTATTAATTATTAATATTTGGATTTCATTATTAATTCATTATTATTAATAATTTCATTATTAATTGCCACGGTTATTTTTTTACTGTTCTCTAACATAAACATTTGACTCTGCAACACCAAGTTTCTTCTCTAGTTTCTAAGCGTGTCACGTAAATTCTTGCTTTTCCCCTCTTACGGTGTTTATCTAACCATGGATGTTTTTAGCTTGTAGAGGTTTTATTGTATACCTTGCTTCTAGATTCTGTCCAAGTCTCTTTCTCAGTGATACTTATCGTTACTAATTTGTACATGTCCTTTGTTTTAAAATGTGCCTTGGTGTTTGTCTCCAAACCTATGTGTATCAAGGTCCTCATGCTTAGAATGCTTTTCTTCTTCTTACCCCAAGATGAAACTTTTTTTTTTTTTTTTTTTTTTTTTGCGGTATGCGGGCCTCTCACTGTTGTGGCCCTCTCCCGTTGCGGAGCACAGGCTCTGGACGCGCAGGCTCAGCGGCCATGGCTCACGGGCCCAGCCACTCTGCGGCATGTGGGATCCTCCCGGACCGGGGAATGAACCCGTGTCCCCTGCATTGGCAGGCGGACTCTCAACCACTGTGCCACCAGGGAAGCCCCCAAGATGAAACTTAAGGCTGAATTCAAATACTCCTTTCTTGCTGAAACTTTGCTTAACTGTTCCTCAGAAACAGAAATGTCCCTAATTTTTTCTATATCCCAGCACTTAGCACAGAACCCAGAATATTAACATCACAAAGTAATTGTTTGTTGAAGGAATAAATGATTTCTGCTTTCTTTTATCTCCTATGACATTGATACTTGGGACTATAAAACCTAGCACATTTTGGATGGTATAACTAAAAAGTTACTGGTTTAGAGCCAGAAGACTTCAGTTAAAGTTCTGACTCTTACAGAAGCTATGTGATATTGGCCAAATTACATAGCTTCTATAAACTCACATTTTCATCCATAAAATGAAAATCACACTTATAAGAATATTGTGAAAATTACTTAAGGTAACGTGTATAAAAGCAAGGTCCATGAGTACAAGTTAAAAGAACGTAGACTAAAAAAAAAAAAAGAACGTAGACTATGTGAATAAGCTAGTAAATGAATAAATAAATGAATAATGAAATCCAGACTTTATATTCAGCTCTGTGGTGTAAAACTACATCCAAAAGCAGTAATGAAATGCATGTGTATAAATGCAAGAATGTACCACCGCAATGAGAAGCCCGCGCACCACAACGAAGAGTAGTCCCTACTCACCACAACTAGGGAAAGCCCGCACATAGAAATGAAGACCAAACGCAGCCAAAAAAAAAAAAAAAGTAATGATACCATCAAGTATAATATAGACGTCTTTAAGACAGTCCTTTGACTTTATTTTGTGTCACACAAATAAGTAGTTCTTTGCCTGCTTTATTTCCACAGACCAGCAGCATTGGCATTACTGGGCTCTAGTAATGCAGAATCTGCCTTAATCATAATTTACATTTTGACAAGATCATCCTTAAGTGATTCATAAGCACATTAAAGCTTGAGAGGCACTGATTTAGAATATTATGAAAGATCAACAAAAAGAGGAGGAAATTTTTTGTAGCTAGAAGATCAGGGACAGTTTAATATTGGTCATATTTTGCCAAAATTTGAAAGATAGGTAATGTTTTGTATATGTAGGATGGAGTATGTCCATATGCAAGGGACTGTATATGAGGAAGTCCCTAACCAAGAAATGGCTTAATAAGAATGGGATTTTAAAGAATTCATCATACATAATAAATGCTATAAAAAGGAGGTTCAGGAACTTCCCCAGTGGCTCAGTGGTTAAGAATCCGCCTGCCAACGCAGGGGACATGGGTTTGAGCCCTGGTCCGGGAAGATCCCACAAGCTGTGGAGCAACTAAGCTCGTGTGCCACAACTACTGAGCCTGCTCTCTAGAGCCCATGAGCCACAACTGCTGAGCCCACGTGCCACAACTACTGAAGCCCACGCACCTAGAGCCCGTGCTCCGCAACAAGAGAAGCCACTGCAATGAGAGGCCCGTGCACCACAGTGAAGAGTAGCCCCCGCTCGCCACAACTGGAGAAAGCCCGCGCACAGCAACGAAGACCCAGTGCAGCCAAAAATAAATAAATTAATTAATTAATTGAAAAAAAAAAGAGGTTCAAAGGTGGAAGTGGTTAACTGCAGGAAGGGATCAAGGAAGTCTTCAGAGACAGATGAGGTACATTTTGAAGGAAAAGGAGTTCTTCAGGTTGAAAAAAGGGAAGAGCATTCACTTATAAATTATGCAAATGCAATAATTGGTCGAAGCAGTCCCTGTATTTTATACTTCTCAATCTTCACAGACCTAAAACAATGCTGATTTAGACCATGAGCCCCTTGGGGTTAGAAGCTGTGTTTTACTGTCTACCAGTATCATACCCACTGCCTAGCACAGAGCCTGGTATATAGCAGGAACTTAATAAATGTTCGATGACTACATGATACTTTTTGATGAAGATAAAGGTGTTGTGCTGCTAGAACTGAAGCCAACACTAATTCAACAGAAGTCCAACAAGTGGTTGGAAAGGGCGTGAACAGAGACAACTAACCAAGAAAGATGATCTAAGCCACCCAATAGCCATTTTCCCGTCCTCATATTTTTCTCCCTCTAATGATCATTTTATGTATATCAAAACATTCATCTTTCCTCCAAATCTTAAAGGAAACCTTTCTTCCTTTCCAAGGATAAGCCTCTACTAGTGCTTTTATTCGCATATCTTCTTGCCTCTTTTGGAACCTTTCTTTGTTTTTCTCTCTAGCATTTTTTATTTCTCCTCTGTTTCTTCCATCACGATCATCACTCACAGGTCCCCTCCTAATTGACAGAATTTTTAATTAAATCTACTACTTCCCTTTTTCCTTACTTTCACAGCTAAACTATCTCTTATTTCCTGTTTCCTCAGCATCCAGCAATTCCTACCATTCTGCTGGAACTTGACTTGCTTCCTATCATCTACAGAAGGACCTTCAGGAGTGTTTCCCAAAGGGGAAAGGTTGCATGACAAAAATTGGGTAAATAATGTGTTAAGCTAAGTTAAACCAGTTTCCTTAATGCAGAATTCCCAGAGCCTTTAATATGCCAATATTAGTTCTGAAACTCCAAATGGAGGTTGTAGTATGCAGGGTTTTCCAAACTTAGTGAATATCAAAAGCTTTTTGTAGAGGGCATCTCATAGGATCCAGATTCCACAGAACATGCATAAAGAAACACTTACCTATAAAGACAAGTTTAAAAATATTAGGGTTTTTTTGCCTGATATTTATTCTCTTAACACTTTGTCCCCAACCTATCTTCCACAACTTTTGAACTCTGTGCCTTTTATAAGCCTTGGGCTTCCATGCCTTTGTCTCTGCCCTTTCTTTTCCTTGGAATGATTTCTTTATTATTTTTAAAAATTTTATTTCTTTTTTATTGAAGAATAGTTGATTTATAATGTTGTGCTAGTCTCTGCTGTACAGCAGAGTGACTCAGTTATACACATGTAGACATTCTTTTTAATATTCTTTTCCATTATGGTTTATTACAGGTTATTGAATACAGTTCTCTGTGCTAGTAGGATATTGTTGTTTATCCATACTATATATAATAGTTTACATCTGCTAATCCCAAACTCCCAGTCCTTTTCTCCCTCACCCCTCTCCCCCTTGGCAACCAGTCTGTTCTCTGTGTCTGAGAGTCTGTTTCTGTTTTGTAGATAGGTTCATTTGTGCCATATTTTAGATTCCACATATAAGTGATATCATATGGTATTTGTCTTTCTCTTTCTGACTTACTTCACTTAGTATGATAATCTCTAGTTGTATCCACGTTGCTACAAATGGCATGATTTCATTCTTTTTTATGGCTGAGTAGTATTCCATTGTATATATGTACCTCATCTTCTTTATCCATTCATCTATCCATGGACATTTAGGTTGTTTCCATGTTTTGGCTGTTGTGAATAGTGCTGCTATGAACATAGGGGTGCATGTATCTTTTTTTTTTTTTTTAAGATTTTTTAATGTGGACTATTTTTAAAGTCTTTATTGAATTTGTTACAATATTGTTTCGGTTTTATGTTTTGTTTTTTTGGCCCCAAGGCATGTGGGATCTTAGCTCCTTGACCAGGGATCGAACCTGCACCCTCTGCATTGCAAGGCGAAGTCTTAACCACTGGACTGCCAGGGAAGTCCCAGCATGTATCTTTTTGAATTACAGTTTTGTGCGGATATATACCCAGGAGTGGGATTGCTGGATCATATGGTAATTCTATTTTTAGTTTTCTGAGGAACCTCCACACTGTTCCATAGTGGCTGCACCAACTTACATACCCACCAGCAGTGTAGGAGGGTTCTCTTTTCTCCACACTCTCTCCAGCATTTGTTATTTGTAGACTTTTTAATGATGGCCATTCTGACTGGTGTGAGGTGGTACCTCACTGTAGTTTTGATTTGCATTTCTCTAATAATTAGTGATGTTGAGCATCTTTTCATGTGCCTACTGGCCATCTGTGTGTCTTCTTTGGAAAAGTGTCTATTAAGGTCTTCTGCCCATTTTTCAGTTGGGTTGTTTGTTTTTTTGATAGTGAGCCTCATGAGCTGTTTGTATATTTTGGAGATTAAGGCCTTGTTAGTCGCATCATTTGCAGATATTTTCTCCCATCTTTGGAATGATTTCTTATTCCTTCTCTGCTCATCCACTTATCTCTCATGGCCAGATTCCAGTTCTACTTCCACATAGCCTTCCTGACCACCTCTTTGATAGCTTAGGTCTCTTTACTCCTATGGCACCTATGATCTGTTGGCAATAGGCATTGTCATTTACCTACACAAGAGTGTGTTTTACAGTGCTAGTAGGGTTTTGTATCATATTCAGCACTCCAAAAAGAAACCCTGTACCCATTTTCAGTCACTCTCTATTCCCTCCCTGCCTTCCAGTCCCTGGCAACCGCTAATCTACTTTCTGTCTCTATCGACTTGCTTATTCTGGATATTTCATGTAAATGGGGTGATACAATATGTGACCTTCTGTGACTGGTTTCTTTCACTCAGCATAATGCTTTCAAGGTTCATTCATGTTACAGCATGAATCAGTAACTCATTCCTTTTCTGGCTGAATAAAATTCCATTGCTTGGATATACTGTCAGTTGGATTTTGAACTCCTTGAAGTATCTCACTTCTTTATATCACTCTCAGGGCATTATAGAAATAAGTAATCCTTAAATATTTATTGGTGGATTAATTAACCAATGTTGAAAGTGAGAAAGGTACTAAAGTGAAAATGACTTATTGTTTGTGATATAGTTCCTTTTGCCAAAGGCCAGAAACTTGTCTCTAGTCTCTCTCTCACTTTCTCATATTCAGTTGGTCATCAAATTATTTCAGAATAGTTCCAGAATAGCTATGTAATTAATCTGTCCTTCCCTTTCTACTGACATTGCCTTAGTTCAAGTCCTTTCCATTTCTCATCTATACTTTTTGCTGACCATACTCCCTCCTCAAATCTCTCCCCCACTTAAATCAGCCCTCCACAGTGCAGCTAAGATTATGTTTACACAATGCAAATCTGATTTTGTATATTTACTTTATTAAAAACCTCTGATGTCTCTTCTTGATATAAGCTCTGTGGGGCTATTTGCCCTTATAGTAATTAATTCATCCAACCAGCACACATTTATTGGTTGCCTACTATGGGCCAGGCACTGTTATAGGTACTGGAGGTACGTGTTCAAAACAAAACTACAACAAACACACCTTAGTTCCTCCCATCAGCGAACTTACAGACATTATCCAAATAATCATACAAATACATTATTATAAACAGGATAAATGTTATGAAGGAAAAGTCCAGGGGACTATGAAAGGAACCTAATCTAGTCAGGGAGATCATGGAAAATTTCTTTAAATAGGTATATCTAGGGGACTTCCCTGGTGGTGCAGTGGTTGAGAGTCCGCCTGCCAATGCAAGGGGCACGGGTTCGAGCCCTTGTCCAGGAAGATCCCACATGCCGCAGAGCAGCTAAGCCTGTGCACCACAACTACTGAGCCCGCATGCCACAACTACTGAAGCCTGCTTGCCTAGAGCCCGTGCTCAGCAACAAGAGAAGCCACCGCAGTGAGAAGCCCTTGCACCACAAGGAAGAGTAGCCCCTGCTCGCTATAACCAGAGAAAGCCCACACGCAGCAACGAAGACCCAGTGCAGCCAAAAATAATAAATAAAATAAATAAATTTATATATTAAAAACAAAGTATATCTAGTAACTGAAGAATGGGTGGCATTTAATTATCTGAAGTTAGGGGAGACAGCCTGGTACAAAGTCCCTGAGGTACAAGGGATCCTGGTTCATTCAAAGAACTGAGAGGCTTAATATGGCTAGAACATAGGGTCACGGTGGGTAGGGAGGCAGAAAATTGTTCTGGAGAAGTAGATAGGGCATGTAGAGATTGTTAGATTTGAGCTGAAAAAGTAGTGGGAGGCCACTGAAGGATTTTAAACGGGAGAGTGAAAGATTTGCATTTTAAAAATATTCTTCTGCCTATAGGTGAGAATGGATTGGAAAGAGAATGACTAGGGAGAGGAGTTAGTAGACCATTATAGTCATACAGACAGGAGATGTTAGTTTGCACGAGCATGGTGCAGGTGGTAGAAATGGAGAAAAGTGGGCAGGTTCAAAAAATATTTAGGGGTAAAAGCGATAGAATTTAGTTGTGGTTGAATGGTGTGGGGAGCATGTGAATGAAGGAAATTGTCAAGGATAATTAAACTTCTGGTTTACAGTGCTGGATGGGATTAGTGGTACTATTCACTGAAATAAGAAACTGGAGGAAGACCTTAACTATCAAGAATTCAGTTTTGGAATATTGAGTTTTAAATGCTTTTGAAATAACTACAACGTTAAACTGACACTTGATTGTATAAGTCTACAGAAGAGGACTGGGCTCAATATATTGCTTTTTGAGCTCAGCCTTCCTCAGTGTTTTTACCTCTTTTTATGGTCTGAATGTTTGTGTCCCCCAAAATTCATATGTTGAAATCCTAATGCCCAGTGGGGAAGTGGAGCCTTTGGGAGGTACTTAGGTCATGAGGATGGGGCCCTCATAAATGGGATTAGTGCTCTTATAAAAAAGATTTCACAGATCTCCCTACCCGTTTCTGCCGTGTGAGGGCACAAGGAGAAGTCAGCTAGCCAGAAGAGAGCCCTTTCCTGACCATGCTGACACTCTGACTTTAGACTTCCAACCTCCAGAACTGTGAGAAACAAATTTCTATTGTTTATAAGCCACCCAGTCTATGGTATTTTGTTATATAGAAGCCTAAACAGACTAAGACACTCCTATATAAAAATGATAGTATATACAACTCATAATACTTTATTGTGATCAGTAATTTATAGACATAATAATGCAATAATTTTTGTGTTAATAGGCTTTTTTGAGTAAACAATAATTTTCTGTTACTCTGTTAAGGTGTCCATTTAGCCTACTTTGTGTGACATTCTCCCTCCCCAGGAAAGATGTCACTTCTAATATAATTTAGTAGTGTTGATAGAGGAATCTTTAGTTTTTCCTCTTTAAAAGTTTCCTACTTGATTTTTAAAAAATTATATCCAGATAGATATTATCACAAGTATCTTCTATACAATGTGCTCAAGAAGTACAATATATGATATATAATGGGTGCAAGAATAGCTTTTCTTCTGTGTTTGAAAATTGAAAATGACTTTTTAGTCAACCTTTCTTGGGAAGAAAACAAGGTAGTTAAGCAAGATTTATTTTTTAAAAAAATTAATCTATTTCTTTTCATAAATTTTAAACTTGTAAGGCATTACACAAATCCATAAGTGTGGTAAAATTGCATAGAACTATACACACATACACACAAATAAGTGCACTTAAAACTGGTAAAATCTGAATAAGGTCTATCAACTGTATCAGTGTCAGTGTCCTGGTTTTGATAGTACGTATGATGGTATGGTACCATTGGGGGAAACAGGGTGAAGGGTGCATATAACCTCTCTGCAACTTCCTGTGAATCTATAATTATTTCAAAATAAAACTTAAAAGACTCATAAGGCAAATAAAAGAAATTTCTGTTAGATAACTGATTTATGCCAAAATGGGATTTGATTTTTCTAAAGGTAGGCTCAGGAGATGTAATTGATTTTAATTAATATTATGTGCAATATGAAAATTAACTGGCAATATTGAATAGTAAAGCTACTGAAATCATAAACCAAAATGATATGAATAAAAATATAACCTAGGGGCTTCCCTGGTGGTGCAGTGGTTAAGAATCCGCCTGCCAATGCCTGGGACACAGGTTCGAGCCCTGATCTGGGAAGATCCCACATGCCGCGGAGCAACTAAGCCCGTGAGCCACAACTGCTGAGCCCGTGTGCCTAGAGCCCGTGCTCTGCAACAAGAGAAGCCACCGCAGTGAGAAGCCTGTGCACCGCAACTAGAGAAGGCGCTTCCGCGCGCAGCAATGAAGACCCAACACCGCCAAAAATAAATAAAAAATCAAAAAGTATATATATATATATATATAAAACCTAGGACACAATTTTATACAAGGCTTTAAAAGTTTTTCTCATGGAGTAACATAATCAACTCCAATATAGGTCTAGCAATTATAAAATCATTATATACTTGTGTTGGTTTCTTGAGCTCTTTCATTGGCCTATATACAAATTAAAATGTTTTTATAACTAAAATGGAACAGTGGAATTTGTCCCTTTAGTATGAAACATGTGCTTGTTTTATTTTGTTGCACAATAGTCAATTCTGGTTTAGATTTAAGCACACATGGATTTCATTTCATTTTCATTCAGATAAAATGGAATTATTTTTGTCCTTGCTCTTGGTTGCTTGTTAAGTAAGAAAACGCTTATTCATGTTATGTAAGAAGTTGGCAAGTACCAACAAAATGTTCATGTTCATTGCAGATTACTCTTCTTTCATAGAAATCTACAACTTTTGTAGGGGCAGATCAGTAAATCTCACCCTGAGTATACTCTCATACTACACTGACTGAATTCTTCAAAGTGAAGTTCTCAGGCTGAGGAGAAGATTCAGAGAAAAGATCCCTCACCCAGTAATACACTTGAGTTGAAAGGGAGGGAAGATTACTGTTAAGTTTTGTTCTGCAGTTTTTCCAGGTGGCTTTTAATAAAACTTGAAACTTACTGATATTCTTTCCTCTCTCTGAACCCAAACAGTAGTGGAAACATTTTTAAGATTTCTTTCAAAGATTATTTCCTCTTAAAACCATTTACATTTATTATTATCTTTATGTTATTTTTTACTTAGAAAATGACAAGAATATTATAGTGTAGTAAGAAAGGATTAATTTAAGATCAGTGTTTTATAATTCTGGACACCTGTCCTAGAGTTGACGATCAAGCAAGCTGGTTCTTACCGTGGTTTAATGTAAGACAGCTGTGCTCCTGGAGTGACCACCCCCCCCCCCTTTATTTTTTTTTTAATATTTTTCATTGTTTTCCGACATTATTTTTTACCTGTTAGCTTGATCACATGTTAGGCTAACTACTGAGTTTTTTTACTTTTCTGTTGCTTTTTTTTTTTTGGCTGTACGCGGGCCTCTCACTGTTGTGGCCTCTCCCGTTGTGGAACACAAGCTCCGGACGCGCAGGCTCAGCGGCCATGGCTCACCAGGGAAGCCCTTCTGTTGCTTTATTTATTTTATTTTTTTTGCGGTACACGGGCCTCTCACTGCTGCGGCCTCTCGCTTTGCGGAGCACAGGCTCCGGACGCACAGGCCCAGTGGCCATGGCTCACGGGCGCAGCCGTTCCGCAGCACGTGGGATCCTCCCGGACCGGGGCACGAACCCGCGTCCCCTGCATGGGCAGGCGGACTCTCAACCACTGCGCCACCAGGGAAGCCCAGTTGCTTTATTTTTAACACATGTAATTGTGTCTTGGGGGAACTGGATGGTTTGTCAGACTGCTGTTTCTAGCATTCGCCTACCATATGTCCATGATATTTTCCTTCTTTGCATAGAATGGAAAACACTACAAAATTATAAGCTAAAGGTGTCTTTTTGAGGTTCTGCATCCCTGCTATGAAAAACTCCTAAACATATACAATTCTTTCTCACAGCACTCCTTAGCACTATAATTTATATATCCTTTTTTGGTTTAGATTAAGGACTTTAACAGCAGTCTTTTCTAGAGGCCAGGAAACAGTTGTTAAGGTCCTTTCCTGCCTTATAATTCCAAAACCTTTAATGTCACTGCTCTACTAATGACTTCCTGATCTAAGTTTTCCTCTTGTTAAATCAAGAAAGGCACTCTTTGTACCTGTTGGAAGTAGAATTTTAGTTAAGTTTCAACTCTTTCATTTTCAACTTAGAGTATGACAAAGAAGCAGAAAGTAATTTTGAGAGAATATTTTAATCACAAGATTCTATGGCAATTAGCATCTATAGGGACTATTTTTAAGCTTTAAGTAGGGAAGGACAGTGAATTCAAAAGTACTTGCATTTTATCTCTAGATGAATTAACTAAACTATAAAAGCTTTTTAGAATCATGTAATGTTAAACCTGGAAAGAACTTTGAATAGGAAACTGGAGACCAGAAGGCATTAATGATTTGCTGTATTAATTAGTAGCTTAGCTAGGACTTAGCTTCAGAATGCAAACTTTATTATAATTAATTGCAGGAGTTGTCAGAACCAGATCGTTATGTGACTCATAATTGATCCACTCACTGATTGAAGTTTAAGCCAGAATTTTTTAATGGCAGTTCTCAAAAGCTAACCTAGAATTTAGGGTAATGTGCAAATTAAGCTCTTCGTTCTACTGTATAGGATCTCCAGGAAAGGAGAGTCTGTGTTGAGTGTTCTGGCTTGCTGTTGCCGAAATTGTTTTCTAAAGTATCACTCCAGTCTTTTGACTTCTAGTTAACAACATTGATGGTTGTTTACTAGTGCATGTTGTCTGGTCCTACAAATGTGTTTTTTTATTAATTCCTGTATGACCTCAAGCAAGTCCTTTACTAGTCCCAATTTTTTTTTGACCAGAAATTTTGACATATGTACTACTGTGATTATCTGTAACCTCTAAGGCACTGGTACAGACTGTGAGTGGAATTTATTTTGTAACGTAGATAACAGAGTCTCTTCACTACTTTTTTTTTTAATCTATGTAAATTTATTTATTTATTTATTTATTTTTGGCTGCGTTGGGTCTTCGTTGCTGCACGCGGGCTTTCTCTAGTTGCGGCAAGCGGGGGCTACTCTTTGTTGTGGTGTGCAGGCTTCTTATTGTGGTGCCTTCTCTTGTTGCAGAGCATGGGCTCTAGGCATGCGGGCTTCAGTAGTTGTGGCATGCGGGCTCAGTAGTTGTGGTGCACGGGCTCTAGAGCTCAGGCTCAGTAGTTGTGGCGCACGGGCTTAGTTGCTCCGCAGCATGTGGGATCTTCCTGGACCAGGACTCGAACCCGTGTCCCCTGCATTGGCAGGCAGATTCTTAACCACTGCACCACCAGGGAAGCCCTTCACTGCTTTTTAGAATTGACCTAAAAAAACCCAACAACCTTTATTTTGCCAAAACTAAAGATAAATGATGTAATTATATAAAGAAAAAAGTTAGCTGAAATAGTAGGAAACTCTTACTGGTCAGATTTATCCAAAACTAAGCATTAATATATGAGGCACTTAGCATAGATATTTAGTTTTAAAAGAAATACTGTATGAATAAATATATGAAAAAGTAAGGGAAGTTATCTGCGGTTTTCCTTTAGCAAATAATTATGTCTAATGGTTTGTATATATAAATATGTAATGCCTTTAAAGAGAATTTATACATCACTTTGTTCTGAAGCACATAATGTACATAATAATGAAGGGACTCCGAGATGATATCCTGTTGGGAGTTCCTGGGGGTCCAGTGGTTAGGACTCCGTGCTTTTGCTGCCGGGCCTGGGTTCAGTCCCTGGTCGGGGAACTAAGATCCCGCAAGCCTCGCAGTGCAGCCAAAACCAAACCAAACCCAACCAAACAAACAAAAAAAAGTGATATCCTGTAATATATTTTGTATATATCTTCCATTTAAATTTTAAAGTTACAGTTTTAAGTCTAGATTCTGGTACAAGGCTAGCTAGTTAGATGTGAAACCTTTCATGTGAATTCACCTCTCTTGTTTTCGTTTTCTTGTTGTAAAAGTAAAAAGTGGTTTTTAGATATCATTACTGAAAAAAAATTCAACTGAGTAACTTTTAAAGATTTTATTGGCTTATTCAGTGATACATGAAATGGGCAGCATTCCAATTTGCAGGTAGAAAGGAGCTCTGAGGAGCTGTACAAAACGAAAGACTTTAGGCAGAAGGAAGTGGGACAAGGAAGTTATACTAGCTAAAAGTGGATTAGTTATGGCAAGGTCACTTTCCTTTAGGAGATTGCAGGGGACTTTCAGGCACATTACTTCACTAGTGCTGACCAGGTGATTCCTGATTCACTAGTTTAAGGTTCTGTTTCTGGGAGAGGCCAAAACTGTAATTAAGTCTTGGTTTGGTGACATGATACTTAGCATAAGTGACTCCATTTTGGGCCTGCTGTCTTGTTTTTATCACTGTCAACTATAAAATACAAAGATTGTATACAGTAGCAGATGTTCATATGTAGAGATCTTCAAGTGATAATTATTTAATTGGATATATGCTCGTGTTGGTTAGGATTCACACATTTTACCTTGGTTTATAGTTTTGTCCTCTTTTCTCCTTAGATCTCAGTGGTTCAATAGCATCCCCAGATGTCAAGTTAAACCTTGGTGGAGATTTTATCAAAGAGTCTACAGCTACTACATTTCTGAGACAAAGAGGATATGGCTGGCTTTTGGAAGTTGAAGATGATGACCCTGAAGATAACAAGCCACTCTTGTATGTAAAAATAATATGTATTTTTTGGTTTTTTAGAGCTAGTCTGTGGGATGATTGTATTTTTTCGTATTGTTTAAGACAGGTATAGAAAATCTTAACCTTTTTGGTCAAAAGTTTTAGCTATTTTCAGTTTTACTGTTATAGTTGACCCTTGAACAACACAGGTTTGAACTGTGTAGGTCTACTTGTACATAGATTATTTTTAATACATACATTGGGAATTTTTTTGAGTTTGCAACAATGTGAAAAAACTCGCAGACGAACCATGCAGCCTAGAAGTATCGAAAAAATTAAGAAAAAGGTATGTCATGAATGCAGAAAGTATATGTAGATGTACATGTAACATATAAAATATATGTTAATCAACTGTTTATGTGATTGGGAAGGCTTCTGGTCAACAGTAGGCTTTTAGTTAAGTTTTGGGGGAGTCAAAATTATATGTGAATCTTTGAGGGTGGTACCCATAACCCCAACGTTGTTCCAGGTCAACTGTAACTAGTAAAACTGAAATAATGAGAGAATATTTTTAACCTACTGAATGGCAAAAGTTAAAAGAATCATAATCCTATATCACACACAAATATACTACAAACTGTTAGGACTTACCTGGGTCTATAGATATCTGAAGTGAACATACAATGTAAGTAAAAAAGCAAGGTGCTTGGGTGCGTGCTGTGGAAGTTCAGTTTAAGATTTCCAAAAAGATTACCCCTCCAAACTCTCTCCTATATAGAAATTCTAGAGCTACCACTGGGAGGACTATAGGGATACTTTCACTTTCTTCATAGTACTTGAAAATTTTTAAGTGATTATGTATCACTTGGGGAAAAAAGGTGAAGAATTTAACAATTTTGGAAAGAAGAACCTATAGCTTTGTAAAATCAAGGTATTACCAAGTTATTCTCTGTAGTAATTATTGGTAGATCAAGTGCTAAAACATCCTGTTTCTTAACTGTTAATATACCGAACTTCATCAAATCTAAGATGGTATGGATTATAAGATGCAGTTATTTCACGTTTATTGATAAAACAGAAAAAGTACCTAAGACAGCATAAAGCTAGGACATCAAAGGGCTATCTTATCTCCTTAGTGTAAGGATAAATGAGAAATAACCTACCATACAAAGAGAGACAGCAAGGAAGTTTGCTTGTCTGTTTGGCACTGGGTGGGGTGTTGGAAGAAAAAGTGTCTGTGAGAATATAGGATTGCAGTCTGATTTATCAGTACGGTCCCAAAAAGTCTCAAGCAGAGAATTTTATTTAAAGTCCCAAGTTGATAGTGCCTCCAGGAGACTGGCAAAAGGAAAGGCAGATCTTGGAAGCACTTGGCTTCACTCCAGACTGACAGCAGTTGTAAGACACCAGCTATTGTGAGATGCATCCCAACTTTAGAGATGTTGAAATGATAAAAATGTTCATCATGGAACCAGTGAAATGTGGTACTTCAAATGCAAATGTTTTGTTGATCTGTGGTGACTGTAATGTTATATTTAAACTTTTCTTAAATTCTGCTGCAACTGTCTCAGTATTCAGAAGTGTGTGCTTTTTAAGAATTCTTATTTTAAAATTATAGGGAAGAATTGGATATCGACCTAAAGGATATTTACTACAAAATTCGATGTGTTTTGATGCCAATGCCATCACTTGGTTTTAATAGGCAAGTGGTGAGAGACAATCCTGACTTTTGGGGTCCTCTGGCTGTTGTTCTTTTCTTTTCCATGATATCATTATATGGACAGTTTAGGGTAAGTATATCTTACTTTTCACAAATTCTAAATAGTTTAAGAGTTTTAAAATTGAAAATAGCCAAATATTAACTGTAATACTTCATGTTTGAGAAATGCTTTAGCTTTACCCATTATTTCTCACTTGTTTATCCCTACAAGCTGTTCTTAATTAAATAAGTGGGGAGTGCCTTGGATTAATGATTTCCAAACTCTTCTACATCATCATTCTCATAAAAAGTATTAGTATTTGTATGGCAAGTGGGTAAAATGGTTGGGACTGCTCCCAGCTGCCCATACCCTTTCTGATTTCTCCCAAGGATAAAGAGTTTGAAACACAATACTCATGTTCTTATCTTTTATTCATTTTTAGTTCTGTTTTTTAAAGTAAGCTTCTTAATAAATGATGACAAGAATTCCATCCGTTTTTGTTTTTATATAATACTTTGTCCTATTCTCAGAGGCTTTATCTCTATCATCAAAATATGGCACATGCATATCATTCCCTCATCCCTAGTTTAAGGCTTTAGGGGAGTAAAAAATAACTCTTTACCACAGAGTGATTTGGAAATGAATTAGTTTCCTTTTGTACTATAACATATTTCCACAAGTTTAGTGGCTTAAAACAATGCAGATTTATTCTTTGACAGTTCTGAAAGTCAGAAACCCAAATTGAGTCTTAAAGGGCTAAAATCAAAATGTCAGCAGGGCTGGTTCTTCTGGAGGCTCCAGGACAGTCTGTTGCTTGCCTCTTCCCATGTCTGGAGGCTGCCAACATTCCTTGACTTCTGGCTGCATCACTGCAATCTGTTTCCATTTGTCACATTGCCTTCTCTACTGTAGTCAAATATCCCTCTGCCTCCTTTTTTAAAGGACAGTTGTGATTACATTTAGTGCTCACCAGAGAATCCAGAGTGTTCTCTCCATAGCAAGACCCTTAACATTATATAATACTGGTCCTATTAGTATTTACCTTGGATCAGTAGTTCATATCAAGTATTCTGTTGCAAGTATAAGGACCATTGAAGAAGTTGAATGGGGGTCTGTTCTCCTACCCACCACCAACCCTTCATGTAGAACATCTCTATATGAATTTTATCTATTTTATACAATCTTTCATTTGAACAAAGTGTTCTAAGGCTAAAAACAGAAGATTCTTATCTCCATAGAATGCTTCTTTGTCATTACTTAATCATTCATTTATTTTTGTCAGTATGGACTCATGGATATTTATTTTATTTTCTGGACTATAATACAATACTGTCATTTATTTTATTGCTCAGATTGTTGCAGTTTTAGCCATTGGGAGCGCCTTCAGGTTAGCTTCTGTATCCTTTTGCCATATCCCCATCTTTTTTGAGTACTTCCTTTCTTTCTGACTCCACAGAGTGTTCTGGGCTCACCTTTTATTGTCCCTGTCCCAGCCCAGAATCAGTCATTTTTCTAGGGAGTCCTAGTGCCTTTTGGGGAATATTTAGAAACCAGGATCTGGGCAATAAGTGTGCTTATGTTGCTACTGGGTGTCATTATTTCTAGACCCCCCCAAGCAGACAGAACTTGGAAATATATGCATATATCATTACTATGTCAAGTCTCAGGAGTTAAAATTGTGTGAAGTATCGTCCACATTCTGTTACTTGGATAAATGTGTAATTAATGTAAATTTTAGAGACCTCTTGAGAAGACTGGTAACTTGTTTCACAGATGAATTTACCTTCCAAAATGCTATAAAGTAGGGGTTGGGAGTCAACAGTTTGGTCTTTCTTTGCAGTTCTTTTATTATATATCATAAAATACTAAGGTTTCCTTAGGCAATTGATCATTGCTAAATTTTCAGTTTGGATGTAAAATTACATTACACATTTATATTCTTATTAAGTTTTACCTGGGAACCCAAACTCTCTATGACCTGAAGTTGGGTATACCAAAATATATGGTAGAGGATTGAGTTCGTGGGAAATTATCAGCTTATTTGGTACACAGATATTAACTGCATGAATTTTTTTTCTCTTAAGGTGGTCTCATGGATTATAACCATTTGGATATTTGGTTCATTAACAATTTTCTTACTGGCCAGAGTTCTTGGTGGAGAAGTAAGTGGTTAATTTTGAAAATAGCCTTTGTTTTTTATGGTAAGCTTTATTTTTGATACTGCAGGTAGTATCAGTAGCTATGTTCATTGTAACTGCTTTTTGTCCCAGAATTGCTTTTAAGTTATGCTACTTCTTTTAAGGTGATGTAAATATTAGTATAAATGTTATGAGAAATAAAGAGGAAAGAAAATCCAATTTCACTCATAAATAATGTATAGCTTTTTAGGGAAACATGCAATTTATTCTCTGTTACAGCAGTTCTCAAACTTTTTGATCTCAGGTCCCCAAAGAGATTTCTTTCTGTAGGTTGTATTTATTGATGTTTACCATGTTAGAAATTAAAATAAATATTTTAAATATATATTTATTCATTTAAAACTAAAAGTAAACCAAATACATTTTGACATAAAAAATACATTTTAATGAAAACTATTTTTCAAAACAAAGTGAGAAAAAGGTATTGTTTTACATATTTGCAAGTAGCTTCAATGTCTGGGTTAGTGGAAATTGTATTCTAATATCTGCTTTCTGCATTCAATTGTTACGCTATATTTTGGTTAAAGTAAAAAATAAGGCCTCACACAGGTATATAATTTTAAAAGGAAGAGTATTTTAATACATGTTTTGGATGATTATGATTATTCTACTCTGATACTACATCAACACTCAACAAGTAATATTTTCTTAAAGGTTCGTTGTAGTGAGGAATCTCAAACCATATCAGTGAACTTTTTATACACTGTATCATTGAAATTCACTTTGGATGGATCTTTTTACCCATGCACGATCTACTAAGAAAACACTAGTTCCCTGAGCTTTGTAGATCTTCCAAATGTTGACTCGTTTTATTGTACAATGTCAGAAAATCACATTCATTAATATCACCACCTATTTCATCAGAAAAATCTGTATTGGAAAACTATCAAGATAAGAGTGTTGGATACAAGTTTTCCAAAATTCTACTTTTTGCTTGAGAGAAATTTTGTAATTTGGAAGAAATACTGTCAGTTTTCCTTGAAATAAGAGGCTCACTTCATTCATTTTCATTCATGTTGCCTGTCAGTACCTAACTCTGAATAATCATAGTTTGTCTTTCAGTTGTTCTTTCAAGTAAAAGTGGTATTCTATGGATAAAGCATCTAATTCAACTCTTCACTCACACAGTTGTACAAATGCTCTTCCTTGGGATAACCATTGAATCAAGATACAGAAGAAATGCTTTCTGTGTACTTCTCATTTTGTTACACAGAATATTAAAAAGACATATTCAAAGGTTGAGGCTTAATAAAATTAATCATTTTAACTGCTTCATTAAGGACATTCTTAAGTGAAACTGGCTTTTTTTCTTCTTTTCCTGTGAGTGTGGGGTAGTAAAGAACACAGTAACTACTAGTATGTTTCATGCCACCTTATTTGTGCTAAAGCAGCATGTTTTACCCATTGCTTTTGTTCTATTAGTACCAATATCAACCCAATTAAAAAGGCAAATAATATTTTATTACTATTATAAAAAACAGTTTTGTGGGTTTTTTTTTTTTTTTTTTTTTTTGCGGAACGCGGGCCTCTCACTGTTGTGGCCTCTCCCGTTGCGGAGCACGGGCTCCGGACGCGCAGGCTCAGCGGCCATGGCTCACGGGCCCAGCCGCTACACGGCATGTGGCATCTTCTGAGACCGGGGCACGAACCCGTGTCCCCTGCATTGGCAGGCGGACTCTCAACCACTGCACCACCAGGGAAGCCCTGGGTTTTTTTTTTTAAGTTTTATTTATTTTATTTTTTTTCTGTGCCTTGTGGCATGTGGGATCTTAGTTCCCCGACCAGGGATTGAACCTGTGCCCCATGCAGTGGAAGCGTGGAGTCTTAACCACTGGACCGCCAGGGAAGTCCCCTATTACAAAAAATAGTTTTGACGTTCCAGTCTTTAAGAAGAGTCTCTGGGACCCCCAGAGGTCCATGGGTCACACCTTGAGAATCACTGCTCCATTAAATTAGACTTTATGAATTACTATAAACCTAGGAATTCCAGCACTCTGGAATTCAACTCTCTGTGAAGAGGGTAAAGCACAAGGGATGCCAGGCAGAGTTAACTATATCATGTGGGTGCTGACTCATATCAGGCTTGCTCTATGAACACTGAATGCTAAATGCAGAACTCTTGAGCCTTTTTCTCATACTTGGTGGAAAGGTCTCCACCAAGCTCTTGTTCTTCTGCTTTCCAGTTTCCAAAATTAAGTTGCTCTTGTCCTGTCTTCTAATCTCCTGTTTATGCTTCTTATAAAAAGGAGTTTCCTTTTTTCCTTCCCTTTTAATGGAGTTTCAGGAAGGAATGGTATTAGATATATGCACTCAATCCATCATCTTAACTTAAAACTCTTGAATAAATGTAGAATAACATTTATCTATGTAATTTTATCACTCTGCTTATGAAAATTTAAAATAATTCTAACAGCGACATTTGTTTGCATATTATTTCTTACATTCTAGACAAAACCTCATATAATTTTTAGGTGAAAAAAGGTGTCACTAAATGTTTTGGTAATTTAGGACTGTTGATAGAGAAGTTAAAAGACCTAGATCTTAATTTGAACTCTTACCAACTAGCTTTGCTTTCCTGAACAAAGCTCTTTATCTCTCTGGAATCACTTTCTTCATAATGGGGACAGTAATACCACATAGGGTTGTTAGTGCCTTTGATCTTCACAATATGTGAAGCTCTATCACGGAGTGTGGCACACAGTAGCCACTAAAAAATATTTCTCTCTTCAGTCCTCCTACCTTCTCTCCCTTCCCTTCTAGTCTGCATTTGTCACATCTAGCTTCTCTAGACTTGAATTTTTCATCAAAATAAGATGGTGTGGTTCCTTTAAATAATCCTTCTACAACAACGGAAATAGTGACTAAGAGATATACTCAAGGTAATTGGATGTATAAGTCTGAAGCTCAAAAGAGAGAGGGCAGGAAATGTAGATTTGGGTATTATCAGAATTGATAATCACGGTGGGTTGTTGACCTTGTCCACGAATATGAGACTATATGATAATTTGAAATATAATGGGTATGATACTTTTTTCTTAATTCTCACCTTTATGTAAGTACAACAAAGTATATATGATGTTTAATAGTGGTTAAAATAAGTATCTTGATTTCTGTGATGTTTATTTAACATTTTGAAAATTCACAGGTTGCATATGGCCAAGTTCTTGGAGTTATAGGATATTCATTACTTCCTCTCATTGTAATAGCCCCTATACTTTTGGTGGTTGGATCATTTGAAGTGGTGTCTACACTTATAAAAGTAAGTAGTGTGTTATAAAAAGTAGTTTACTGTTTCCCAGTAAAAAAAAAAAAGTATACAGTTGTCCCTCCGTATCCATGGGAGATTCGTTCTAGGACCCCCCCGCAGACAAGAAAATCTGCAGATGCTTAAGTTCCCTGTACAAAATGGTGTAGTATTTACATGTAATCTGTGCATATCCTTCCATCTACTTTAAATCATCTCTAGATTACTTACAATACCTAATACAATGTAAATGCTATATAAATAGTTGTCTGTAGTGCAGCAAATTCAAGTTTGGCTTTCTGGAACTTTCTGGTATTTTTTCTTCCCCCCAAATATTTTCGATCCACAGTTGGTTGAATCCGTGGATGCAGAACCCACAGGTAATAAGAGCTGACTGTACTAGTTCTCTGGCTAAGAATCTTGTAATCTATAACTGTTTATCAAACAGTTCGTAGTGTTTTGGAACAGGGACCTTACTCACTAATTATACCAGTTGTATTTCTTTTATTTTCCCCTTTTAATTGCCATAAATTATAATGTATGTCTATGGCAGAATAAAGAACAAAGAGCAAATCAGACCTTGGGGTATTACACTCAGAGAATTTTTTAATTTAATGTTAAAATTTTCTTCTAGTTCATCTGACTTAGATTTTGTGGGAGGTATTTATTTAAAATTCCACTGGCTCAAAAGGACACCTGTACCCCAATGTTCATTGCAGCACTATTTACAGTAGCCAGAACATGGAAACAACCTAAATGTCCAACGACAGATGAATGGATAAAGATGTGGTACATATGTACAATGGAATATTACTCAGCCATAAAAAAGGAACGAAATTGGGTCATTTGTAGAGATCTGGATGGACCTAGAGTCTGTCATACAGAGTGGAGTAAGCCAGAAAGAGGAAAAAAATATCATATATTAACGCATATATGTGGAATCTAGTAAAATGGTACAGATGAACCTATTTGCAGGGCAGGAATAGAGACGTAGATGTAGAAAATGGACATGTGGATACAGGTGTGGAAGGGGATGGTGGGACAAATTGGGGGATTAGGATTGACATATGTACACTACCATGCGTAAAATAGATAGCGGGAATATTCTATAAAGCACAGGAAGCTTAGCTTGATGCTCTGTGATGACGTAGATGGGTGGGATTGGGAAGGGGGGTGGGAGGGAAGTCCAAGAGGGAGGGGATATAGGTATACATATAGCTGATTCACTTCATTGTACAGCAGAAACTAACACAACATTGTAAAGCAATTATACTCCAATAAAAAAAAAACCTCGCTAAAAATAAATAAAATAATATTCCACTGGGACTGGACATTTATTTAATAATTGTCACTCATATTTGAATAGTAAGTTCTTTACCAAATATGATATATATGGTTCTAATAAATTGGCTTTTCTGTGTTGCAGAGATCAGGACTTCTTTGTGCTGTGTTAAGCTTATATTAACATATGTACCCACTTTAAACATTTACTGATAATATTAAATATTAATGAGTAGTGATTGAACTTAAATTTTGGCATTTATTAATTTTGAACAACTTTTGGAAATAAATGACCACTCTAACACATGTATGTATATAACATAGTGAATATAATTTTTTTTCTTTATGGAAAATAGAACTTCGACTTAAATTTTTAAGTAGAGTAACTTTTATGAGTTTTGGTTTTACTTAAAGTTTATTACTGATTCCAATATAAAATTATTCCTTTTAGAATTGAGTAACTACAGGCTAATACTGACATTATATAAGCCTTGGGTATTGAGAAGAGTTGGATTTTGGAACCAGTCAGTTCTGAATTCAGATTCTGGTTCTGCCACTTACTTGCTGTTTGCCTTGGGGAGATATCTTTTAGTACCCTCCTGTGCAAATTGGGAGTCTTAACTACTTTTTAGGGTTTGTTACGGATTTTAAAGTATAAATAATGTCTAGTATAGTGCTTAACAGAGTAGGCAAAGTGGTAGCTGTTATTATTATAAATGTTAATCGAATATTTTGAGAACATCTCTGTATGTTTGAACTGTTTGAACACTTTAGAGACCAAGGAGAAGAGCTTTCTTTCCTCTAATCCTAAATATTTTTTTAATTGTCATTATTAGCACTTAGTTTAAAAATCTTACAGTACAAGAGCTAGCCCCATGCTGGCATTTAATTATCTAGCCTTAGTGAACATACCACTTTACTGAATCATTCAGGATCACTGCTTGTGTGTTGTTTTACTTGGGTTAAAGCATGTTTGAATGCTTCTGAGACTACTGCCCAAATTGCTAAAACTGTCCTCTGGTTATTTTTAGTCATTGAGTTCAACTGAAAATTGGTCTTAATGTTCTT
This sequence comes from Aethalodelphis obliquidens, assembly GCF_003676395.1. Lineage (NCBI taxonomy): Eukaryota > Metazoa > Chordata > Mammalia > Artiodactyla > Delphinidae > Aethalodelphis > Aethalodelphis obliquidens. Next base: position 18,241,013 of record NW_020837956.1, on the reverse strand, counting down.
TATGCAACATGTGAATGTTTTATTATAAAGCGGAAGAATCTTTTTTATATCATTAAAAGTTTAGGATACAATTCTTTTTAAACTTTAGATTTTCTTCCCCACATTTCTTTCCCTAATCACTTAATCTTCTGTGTGTAGCAATCTGTTTTACATGTTTCTTGTTTTAGTCCAAAGTTTGCTGAGAAATAATGTTGCAAAACTCGCATCACTTAACTCTAGCATTAGAATACAGTTTAATCTACAAGCACTCATTTTTTAACATTAAATCTCTGTAACTCTTACCAATCTTTAACCATTTATTTACAAAAAAATTTAATCATGCCATACAAATGCAATTTGATTATAATTTTACTTCATTTATTTCCCTATACCTTTTTGTAGGTTTAAAATATCTTGCAGGTTTTTTTGTATGTTTTTAGTTTAAAAAGCACAATATAAAATCGGACCATCTCAAATACATTTTCAGTCAGTCTGCCAGTATTTATTTTTTACCTCTGTACCAGTGGTTCTCAACTGATGGCGATTTTGCCCCCCTAGGACATTTGGCAATGTCTGGAGACATTTTTGGGTATCACAAATGGGGAGGGCTGGGATGGCACTAGTATATAGTGACTAGAAGCCAGGGATACTGCTAAACATCCTACAGTGCACAGGACAACTTCCCACAACTATTTTGATTAGTGCATGGTTGAGAAACCCTGGTCTGTGCCAGGTCTGTTTCTGTCATAGTTTCCCTGATTTCTACCGTTATAGTTCTTCCTTTCATTTTATTCTGTAAAATGCCTTCAGTGACTATATTGATAAGTATTATATAAATTTCTAGTTGAAATAATTTAAAATTAAGCACGTGCATAATCAGAAAACTCTCTTCCATTATGGTTTACCATGGGATATTGAATATAGTTCCCTGTGCTATACATTAGGACATCAACTATACTTCAATTTTTAAAAAAAGCAAAAAAAATTTTTTTATTATGAAAAATTTTCAAACAATAAAAAAAAAAGAAAACTCAACCAAAATGTTATGGTTTTCCTCCTTTCCATGTAACACTATATTCTTCTACCTTGTCCTGGGAAAATGATTTGATACTTAATAAATGTTGTGTAAAATTTTCACTTAATATGTTTTTCTACTTCTTGGGGGAAAAAAAGGAAAAATTTCTATTTTGTGAAGATCAATTAGTTTTCTTTCAGGAAACAAATATCTTTCAGCTGCCTATCCCTATAATAGTTTTTCTGAAAGTTGCCGTATCTTAAGTCACCAGGGACACTTGTTAAAAAGTCTGATAATTAGACCCTTCTTCCCTTTAAAGATTCTGATTCAGGAGAACTAGAATGAATCCCAGGATTCTGTTTTTTAATAGGCACCCAAGGTGATTCCTATGATTAGACAAGTTTGATAACAAAAGACTTCATTTGCAGAAGTCAGGGAGCAGAGCAAGGATGAATATTCCTAACAAGTTTTAAACATTCTCAATAAGTGTTACTGCTTCTACAATTGGTTGTTAGGGTTGTTTTAAAAAAATACTGTAAATGTTATTTTTATGATACCCAAAATGTTAATTAACTTGCTAATATGCTGCCTTTTGTCTTTTTTGTTTGTTTTTTTAAAGCTCTTTGGTGTGTTTTGGGCTGCCTACAGTGCTGCTTCATTGTTAGTGGGTGAAGAATTCAAGACCAAAAAGCCTCTCCTGATTTATCCAATCTTTTTATTATACATTTATTTTTTGTCCTTATATACTGGGGTGTGATCTAAGTCATATATGAGTAGAAAAAGACAATGTTACCTTTCTGTGTAGGCTGGGAATTCTTGCTTGAGGGGATTGAAAAAAACGTATTGCTGGTAAAATTTTACATGTTCCAGATGTAAAGGCAGTCTAAGGTCTTTTTAAAACAATATTTTTTTTTGTATTTAATTAAGCAATTGCAGTTACCTGAATATTTTTGGTCAGAATTCTGAATTCTGTTTGATTCATCATATTCCAGTGAATAAAATATAAAAGCATTGTGTTTTTAAGATTGTGTCAATATTCTCCTAAAAACTTGTGCCAAAAGCACCTGGAATGGTAATTATATTTCACTTGAAGGGTAAATATGACAGCATCCTGATAATCCAAAAGTGCAATTTTTTTCTTTAAAGGGTTTTCTCCTGCATTGCAGATCCTGTAGATATATATTTATATTTATATATATATTTATGAAGTAATTCTTATTATTCACAAAATGTATTTCTGAATAACCTAAAAATTAAGATATTTTAAATCTGATGCTTAAACTTTATTTAATTTGGCCATTAATCTTTTTATTTATAAATTTAATTTTGCTTTTAAATTATATATAATTAAAAAAATCTCATACATGCTTCAGTCAGTATGTCCTTGTTAAGAATTCTTAATAATAACAATTGAAACTAGTAACAGTTGCTGATGTAGATTTGGTTGATTTTAAGTGGTACTCCGAAGTCATAAAAGTTGCTGGAAAGAGACCATTAGAGTCTTGTGGTCCTGAACAATGTTATATGAAGTAGAAGAAAATAAAATGCTTCCCAGCTGTGTGTTTTGTTTTTATAACACCTTGTCCTGTATTACTTGATATTTTAACAAGTATCAGGTACTCTTTAACAAGAATACAATAATATTTACAAAAGGAGGTATTAAATTTTAACTAGAGAAATTTTTTTGGCAAATAATTTCATAGACTGTAGATGTACGTTTAATCTTAGTTTGTACAGTAGATAAAATAATTTATATCGATAAAATAGCAAATGCCTAATAACCATTAGCATATTATTATATTATCCTTTCTGGTCTCAGCTGGAAGAGTTAACTGCTGTCTTCAATATGGTAATGTGGCCACCTCTTGGTATGTATTCCTTTAGCAACCTAATCTGTCAGGAAATATCCAGCAACTCTGAAGTAAGCCTACAGATTAGCAAAATATCAAGCCCATCTCTCTTCCATTTCCCCTCTCCCCTCCCCCACCTGAAAAAGAAAAAAAAAAAGCTTATTTTAAGGAAAACTATGGAGCTACCTTTGGGCCAGAATAATGTGGAAAAATTACATAATGCTGGTTATTTAAATAAGTTTAGGAAAGCAGATTAGAAGCAACAGGATAGAACCTCTAGAACCTAAAATAATATGGAATAGTGAGGAAGGATCTACAGCTACAGAAGCAGCAACTGTAAAATGAACATTTGTCATACTTCAGGAGTTTCTGAGATCAGTACTTTATTATAGTAGATTATTATATTTGATGGTCATAGTGTTGACCCTGAAATCTTCCTCAGAAAGCTTAGGGGTCCACACCTGGCAGTAGAATTTTACTAAGCAATAAGTCAAGGCATTTTAGGACCAACTCCATCAAAAAGATGGTTTAAAAATTTTTTAAGCTATCATTTCTTTAAGATGTGAATAAAAAGTTCACTTATATGAATCACGTTTATTCCTGATGATGTAAGATAAAAGGAGATATTTGTGTTCTAAAAATAACAGCATTTAATCTTGGGACCTGTCCAATTTAGGATATATATAAATACAATTTATAATGTTTCAAGCTCAGCCAATGTCTTCATGTGCTAATGAGCAAAGCAGTTAAAACAGATTGTTAGTTTGAAAACATGACTTGTAAATGTGTGCAAGATACAGTACTGCTACAGCTAATAATGGTAAGCTGACTACAATGTCCTCTCCTTGAATTTATATATAATAATATTTTATGTCATATTGATTGTAAATCATGATTTCCAGCCTAATTATTAGTTCATTAGTGTTTTTAAAACAATTACCCAGATAGCCTCTTCTAGGTGTCTGTGTGTGCGTATACATGTTTTAAGTGTTTTTAGTTGTAGTAATCCTGATGAATGTTAATCCTCAAAAAAAAAAGAAAAGAATTATGAGACATTTACTTCTGTTTTAAATTGATTATAAAATAACTGAAATTTTGAATATAAATCAAAGTCTATATATAATTTTCTTTGTATTAAAATACAGTTTAGGGAGATTTGTAAAGTTTTATGAACCATTACTAAACCTGCTAATTTCTAAGGTCTATAAGACAGTTTTATATATATCTATTTCCAAAAATGCCCCCAATATTAATATATTAATATTCTAAATTAGTGAAAATTTGCATTGACTTGAAATGTGAGGTAGATATTTTTGTTTAAATATTGTTTAAAATTTAGTTCATTTAAAAAATTCTGATGTAATAAAACATTGAATAAAAGAATGCTTCTACAAACAATAAAAACAATATTTTTCATATTCAACAGAACAGTATTTTAAAATGATTGTTATTTATTTATCTTTTACATTTTCAGTACATATTTTAGCTAGTGTTAGGCTTCAGGAAATTGTGACACGTTTGTTAAGTTTTGTTAAAATGTCTTACTTCCATACAGTTTTTTTTGGTAATTGAACAAATTGGTTTTCTTGTTTTGTTCTTTGCAGCAGAGGAGAACAACACACATCTTGGGGAACCAGCCATAGGGTGTCTCAGAGTGTTTAAAAGGCCCTATTACAGGATTTAGGCTTGTGTTAATACAATTCATGGCAGTCTGAAATAAGTCTTAATAGAGCCAAAAATCACCCTCAGGTATTCTCTTCTCTGAAATTTTAGTCACATAAACAATATAAGTGTTTTATTATCTTTCATAAAAGGTTTCTTTAACTGAACCCTGTACCTAGTAGTACATTTTAATTTCCCTTTAGAAACTGAATTACAAGTACTCTATTCCTCATTTGTTTAATCTCCTGACAGTACTTTGTGTGTTTGAGAATCTGTTGTCACTTTTCAAATAAATTCCAAAATATGATTTTTGACATTAGTAAAGACTAGACATTCTTATATCTTTGCACTAGAAATCATTATATTTTCTGAAGAAAGTCTGCTTGTGAATACATTTTCTTTATAACAAACTTTCTTCCTGTACATTTTCTTTATAACAATTTTAGGCCCTACTGTGTCTTATGGGGTATAGTGGTCTGAAGAGAAATGGTTAAGAGAATACTTATTCCCTGGTGCAAAGCATATATTATTGCAGCTTAGGGTTAGGTTGCTCATTTGAAATTCTTTTGATATGCTGAGGTTGCAGTTTGGAGATTAATTTAAGGAAAGAATGTCAGGATGATTAAGATGGCATTAGTAAAATAATTTCCTATTTTACATTTTGTATTAGTAGTAACCATGGTTTCAACTTTTCTAATTTTCAGCAAGATATCCACAAGTTTTTACTTTGAAGATACTTAATTTGAAATTTGCAAGTGCTTGGAAAAAATTCCTGAAACATCCCTTCTGAACAGTTCGATGATATACTAATGCTGTCACTGAGATTTAAGTTAGATATTAATATGAAAAAAATTTTAATGAAATATTTTGAATTTACTTGTAATTAGAGTATATGAAGGTTATTAATGCCTATGGGGTGGGGAAAGTAAGCTTTCCTACCTGTAATAATTTTGTTAAATTAACACTTGGAATATAAGTAAATTAGATTTATCAGGAGTAGAAACCTTAGTTTTTCTATAATAGTTGCCACTGAGCTGTTTTTATTAAAAATCAAGCAAGCAAAAATATCTTACCAAAGTACTTATACAGGATCAAATGAAATTACACAGAATGACTGGTTATGGGAGAAATTTGTCATCTGGTAATAAAGAGAAAAAGCTAATATAAAAGTAGATCGGTGCTATTCACAAATAAGTGCTCACTGATGAAGATAAATGATTGAAATTCTACATTTTTCTTGGTTTTATAGTGATTCTTTTGTGGAATTAATCAGTTGCTATTTAAATATCACTTAAATTGTGTGCACCATTTGATAATGAAACAACCCATATGTTTTGTAATTCTTATGCTGAATTACACTCTGATAATTTAGTGTCTCCATAGAAAACAGTGAAAATATTCTTGTTGATGATGATGGGCCTAGGTACTAAGTCCCTCATACTCCATCTTCTGTGCTAAATGGGACTTAGGAAACTCTTTAGCCTAATACAAACTTATTTTCCAAGGATGGTACTGGTGATGGCCCCAAGAATGAAACGTTCAGAAGAAACAGCATTCGAATTGGGTAACTTGAATGTGAAGAGATAGTAGATATTCATCAGCTATTAATTGACCCCTTTCTATGTGCCAGGTACTACACTAGGTGCAGGAATACAATGATGTGCAACAAAGACCACACATGCACCCTAATGAGCCAGTATTTTTTGAAAGATAGACAATTAGTTTAACGAAGTGTAACACAGTTGCAACAAATGGAGAAAGGCCTGTGGTGGCAAGAGAGTGTATAACAGAGGAATTAGACAAGAAAAGCCTTGCTGAGGCAATGATGCTTAAGCTGAAATCCTTAGGGATAAGTAAAAGCTAACTAAGCAGAGAAGGGAGGGAAGACTGTTAACAGACAGAGGGAATAGCAGGTGAGTAGAAGGAAACGAAAACTCGTTTGGCTGAAGTTTAGTTGTTTGTGAAATTGAGCGGGTATATTGGTACCACACCATACCTGACATTCTAAGCTATGTTTTCTTTGTCAGAGCTTTTGATTAGAAATACGGTATCTGAAACATGTGCTTTTAAAACTAAGGCCAAGGTCTGCAATTCTACTCTTGATATATCCCAACAGAAATGCATGTACATATGCCACAAAAGACATGTGCAGAGTAACATGAAAAATTGGACATAGCATATCCATCAACATAAAATGGTACAATTATATGGTGGAATCTTATGCAATGAAAATGAATAGAGTCTTGTGCAAGAAAGTGACCACCAAAAGTCTTAATGCTTATCCCTAATGGGGAGGGAGAAGAGTTGTATTTGGAAAGACTCTTGAGGGACTTTAATGGGTGGTTTTTAATGATGTATTAAGCTGTATGTTTCATGTACTTTTCTGTATGTGTGTTACAGTGCATCCTTACATTGTTATAATTGTTTTAAGGTAGTTAAATTGCCACTTTGCATTTTACTCTTTTTCATGTATTATTATGCCATAGCCATCTTCATGTCATACAAACTTCATAACCATTTCTTCAGAGAAATCTTCCCTGAATCTTGTAACTGTCCAACCATGTGCCCCAGTTTATCTCTATCACATCATGGCTTATTTCCTTTGTAGTACTACTACTCTTGGTGTCTAGGTTTTGTTTTTATTTTTTTCATTCGTCCACTGTAATGTAAGCTCCATTGGGGCAGGGACATTTTCTGACACGTTCATCAGTGTATCCTCAGTACTTTTGTTGAATGAATACATGAACCTGGTCATTGAATCCCGAAATCATATTCGGATCCAGTGAATTTCAAAACCAATAGCTTAATTATAGTCTTTCATAGATTGTTAGAGTTAGGCAAAACTCTAGAGATCACTAATGAGTGTAATCATACGTCACTATACAGATGAGGAAAGTAAAGCCTAAGGAAGGCTTGTCTAAAGTAACACTGTTGACCGGCAGAGTTGGAATAAGAGCTTATGTCTTCAAACCCTAAGTCTAGTGCTCTTTCCATTACAATGTGGAACAACAGTGTTGCCAGTTAAGAGAGCAACATAGATAGTTGCCTTCAGCTCTAATCCATCATATAGATTATTGAAACACCCTTTCTTTCTCTTTACTTTTTGATCTTTTCCATTCCACTTTTAAAAATCCACTATTGGGCTTCCCTGGTGGCGCAGTGGTTGAGAGTCCGCCTGCCGATGCAGGGGACACGGGTTCGTGCCCCGGTCCAGGAAGATCCCACATGCCGCGGAGCGGCTGGGCCCGTGAGCCGTGGCCGCTGATCCTGCGCGTCTGGAGCCTGTGCTCTGCAACGGAAGAAGCCACAACAGTGAGAGGCCCACGTACCACACACACACACACACACACACAAAAATCCACTATTAGCTCTAGGCTTACAAGTGCTACACATTAATATTAAATAATTAAGGTTCAAAGGGCTGTTGTGAGGTTTAAGCGATCTAGTTAATATAAAGCATATAGAATCAGCCTAGCATTTAGTAAATAGTAGCTATTAAGCTGAAGTCATTTACATCAATGAAACGAGGGTTTCCAGAAACATACTCAATTATATATAGGAAGTTAGTATGTTAGAAGTTAGAGGTAGCGTGCCAAATTGGTATAAAAAGATGGATTATTAAATAAGTGAGATATTGCATCAATAAGAATGTATTTGTTTGCAAGAAACAACCCTATGATCAATGGCTTCAGTAAATAGGAGCTTATTTTTCTCATAAGTAATCCAAGAGTGTATAATACAGGACTAATATGGCAGCTTAATGTCATCAAGGACTCAGGCTCCTTTTATCTTTTTACTCTGCCATTTTTGGTGAGCGGCTTTCATCCTTGTCTCAAGATCGCTGCTTCACCTCTAAGCAGGAAGAAAGGTGAAGGTCAAATGGAGCATGTCAGTCAAAATTGCCTTTATTTAAAAATCTGTCTGGAAGCCACATTCAGTGACTTCCCCTTATAGCTCAGGACAGATCTGAATCACTTGGCCACCCCTTGCTGCAAGAGAGTCTGGGAAAGTATTTTAAGCTGGGCACAGTTGCTGCCCTAAACAAAGTCACATTGTGTTAGTAAGGAAGAATGGATGCCAGGTAGGTAACTAGCAGTGTCTAACAAAAATATTATAGGCCACTTAGAAAAATACAAGGCTAGATCTGTACTTCTTATGCCAAAGTAAATTACAGATATATCAAATATTTTAAAAACAAAGTCAGAAAAAAACGAATTTTTCATATACTCTGAGAAGGTAAGGCTCTCAAAGCATGACATAAAATACAAAAACCAAAAAAGAGATTAAGAAACTTGATTACATATCATTTAAAACAATTCTATAGGAAAAAGATGAACTACAAATTGGAGGGAAATATTTGTAAGACATGTAGACAAAAGGCTAATTTCCTTAATATAAAAAGAACATTTGCAAATTAGTAATTTTAAATGGGCAAAGGATATACATGGGCAATCATACAGTATATAATATATAATAGTAAAAGTATAAATTGATAAAATGGACAAGGAATATAAATGAGCACCTCAAGAGAGGAGAAATGATAAAGACCAACATATATATGTACAGGTGCACAAATTCATGGTTAAATACAGTTTAGACAACAACATTGGCCCTCCGTTTGCCAAAACTTTAAAAGATTGATAATATGCAGTGTTAATTGGTTGGGATTATGAGCAGATCTGATATTTAGCTGATAGACACCAGCATAGCTGTCTCAGTTAAAGTACTGAAATTTGTACCAGTGGTAAATAGTATTACTGTAACTGTCATAGCACTAAAATAAATAGATTGTGTAAATTCTAAGATAAGTTCATTAGTTCTTCTGTGACAGCCATTGATAACAGACCTTTTGTTGTAATGACATCTGAGAAACATTTGCAACATCTGTTAGCTTGGCCTGTGTAAATTATAGTAAATAATAGTAAATAATGTCACTGCCTTGTGCATTACCTACGAATCATTCCATGTTCTAACAGTTGTTACTGCTCCTAAATAGTTTAATTTTTTATTTGGTTTTACTGTTTTAGTGCATTGTAATTCTTAGGTGAAAAGTAAATACAGTGGTTTAATATTTTAAAATAGAAGAATTTATAACAAAATAATAATGAACACCCCAAAACTATTTGACAGTATCTGCTGTCAGTGTTGAACATATGCATAGCTTTTGACCCAGCAGTTTCATATGTTCACCAACACGTGAATTCACTGTGCAATGGAACTTGCTGCAGTGATGCGAGTGCTCTATTCTGTGCTGTCCATACAGTAGCTACTAGCCACATAACTATTGAGCACTTGAAATGTGGTTAGTGCAACTGAGGAAGTGATTTTCAATTTAATTTTATTCAAACTTAAAGAGCTACATTTGGCTAGTAGCTATTGTATTGGTCAGAACAGTGAGTGTTCATAGCAGTGCCATTAGTAATATCCAAACCTGGAAACAACCCAAATGGACAAATTATGGTGTTGTCACACAATAGACTACAATAAGATTGAAAGATGTATAACTACGTGTAAGATTACGGATGATCTCAAAAACCTAATGTTGAGCAACAGAAACCATACATAAAAAAATACGTACTTTATGATTCTATTTATGTAATGTACAAAAACAGGCTGTTGGTTACTCTTGAGTGGGAAGGAAATAACAGAGAAGGTATGGGTATTGGGGCTTCTGGGATGTTGGTATGTTCTATTTCTTTATCTGGGTGCTAATCATATGGGTGTGTTCAATTTATGAAAATTTATCAAGCTGTTGTAACATGTACACCTTTACATGTACACCATGTAACATGTACACCTTTACATGTACACCTTTCTGTAAAGGTATTGTGTTTGAGTTAAAAGTTGTAAATTGGAGAGAGAAAAAAACACCCAGAATGAGTGTTAGCAAAGTGTTGTTAAGCTTCTTAACATTCCTTTTAAATGCTTTAAATATTCATATTCTAAAACTGTGGAAGAACATGATAATGAACTATAGCTTGGAACATTTCTTAAAACGTCCTGAAATGTCTTTTGATATTGTGTAAGAATTAATATAAAATAAAACAAATGATTTTCATTTCTGAAATGAAAACATGACATTGCAAGTGACATGAATGTCGAATGCAGACACTCTTCAAAATTGTAGTGTTGAAAGTGCTAAACTAATATTTCATCCAAAAAGCCATCATGTTCACTTAAAGCTCATGGTTCAAACAAAGATTTGCAATCATCAGTGAGAAAAGAAAAGGATAATCATAAATCATTTTCAACAATAAAGAATTTGAAATAATGACTTCTGAGAATTTCACCTAAGAGTTTCAACTGATCAAACAAAAAATATTTTTAAATACCATTCAAATTGTTAACACCATCTACTATGTTGTTAATGTTAAGTATAATCAAAAGACTTTTAGACATGAAACGTTTAACAAAACATTAATACAGACTTATTGCAATTTAGATTTATGGTCTTATAAAACGTATCTGACAAAAACAGGAAAGAAAAACTTCAGTCGTTATTGCACAGCTTCAATTGTTACACATAAAAGTGTCTTAATTTACTTAAAAGGCAAAATAAGATTTAGATGCTGTGGAGCTAAAAGTAACATCTGGAGGAAGATATCAAAATTTATTACAGGCATTCAAGTGAAATGATTCCAATAAAAACTATATAGAAATTTTACTGGGTTTTGAACAGCCAGTACTATGGAATGCTAGGGGAAAAATCTGGAAATTTAGCCAAAGTTTTAGAAAGATTTCCAGATGTTTTAACTTGGCCCAAAGACACTAAATTCAAATATCTCCAAATGATGTAATAAAGATGTAAATAAATGAATCACTTTTAAGTATTTTCCCAGTAAACTATATATTTACTATCGTAAATTTGTGATAGCAAATAAAGGTAAAATTTTTCTGAGAAAGTTAAATAATATATGAAGAGCTTAGAATTGTGATAATGATAATTGGAATTATATTTTGGTTTCAGTGGCAGCCTGTAGTGCTAGAACTACAAAGGTAATTTGGAAATATTATCAAGCCTTGTATATTTTCTTCATTAGAGATTTTGAAATCAGAGCAAACATTTAGAATATGAAAATATTTTTAGAAATTTGTCCTTACTAAAAGGTTTTATTTTTATTTAGGTTTTCCAGAATAGAATGTTTTATTAATTAAGATTTATAAATTAATTTGACAGGAACTAAAAGTGATTGAAACTAAAAACGTGAAAAAGAAGCAATGGAAATACATGTGATATTGTGTGGTAATTATAACTCAATAAAAATTTTAAAAATAAAATATGGAAATATAATATGCCATTTGAGATAAAATATAAGGCCAATTCAAGTGAAACTATTATTATCTAATAAATTGATAACATTTTTATGTATTCCATTTTGTGGTGGTTAATATTATATGTAAACTTGACTGGGCCACGTGGAGCCCAGATATTAACATTCTGTGAGAATGTTTTTTGGATGAGATTAATGTTTAAATATAGACAGAGTAAAATAGATTGCCCTCCTAAGGTGGGTGGACCTCAGTCAATTAGTTGAAAGCCTGAATAGGACAAAAAGGCCTACTCTCCTCTCCCTGCCCCCAGTAAGAGAGAATTCCTCCTGGCTGACTGCCTCCAGCTGGGACATCTGTTTTTTCCCCCCGGCCTCGGACTCAACTCTTTCTGGGTTGAGCCTTCTGGCCTTTGGACTGGAGCTGCACCTTTGACTCTTCTGGGTCTTCAGCTTACCTGCTTACCCTGCATGTCTTGGGACTTGTCAGCCTTTATGATCTTGTGAGCTACTTCCTTATTATAATCTCTTTGCATCTCTATATATGTCTAAATGTATGTGTCAGTGAGAGTTTAGGCCTCACATTTTAAAAGAAACAAAAATATTTGTAGAGGGATTTTATTATTGCTACTGTTAAGTAGAACTTACAATATAATTTAGCCCTTTCTTAGAGGTCACTGAGATGTATTCAGCTTTTTGCTGTTATAGTAAATATCCCTAGACTTCTGGGCTTCTTGGGATCATAGATACGCTTTTTAAAGTGTTTGTCTCTGGCAGCTATTGTTTCTTTATGTTCAGACTTCGCATTGTATCCTCACATGGCAGATGGGACTAGGAACCTCTCTGGGATCTTTTTTATAAGAGCAAAATATTATACACACACACATACACACACACACACACTTCCTATTGGTTCTGTTTCTCTGGAGAACACTAATACACTTTCTTTTGTTCCTTATACATACTCTTAAAACATGGACATTCTATATAAGTAACTTCTTTGTAATCTTTTCTAAGTATACTTTAGTGCTCACTGATTTTCAGGAACCTATATAAGATAAAATAGAGTTATACTTACCTTTTTAAAGCATAGGGAATACAAGGTTTTCTGTAGGTGGGTTGGCATACATGTAAACAGCTTGACATAGAATATGGTTATCTGAAAGCTCAATTTCACTCACTTCTGAGTACTTTTTGGCTGTTCCTCAAATCTGGCTGTGGCCTAACTGGCATCCAGTGGGATTTTTCTCCCTCCGGTGGTCTGACCATTTAAGTCTGTCAGTGCAGTCTGCTGTGGGGTTTATTTTCTTGGAAGCTGCGTCACACCGATAACCCAGCTTATAGGTTCAGCTAATACTTCTTATACACTTATTTGAGAACCTAAGTTTCCTTGTTTTACCTTTGGTCTGGCCCATTGGTTTGGAGGTTATTTTTTTCCCTTGAGAAGATGGGAAAAAGAGACTCCTAGCTCTGTTTGCTTCCAATTATCTGCTAACAATGTACTCTCTTCTTTGGATTTGGACCTGTTCCTAATAGTCTCTAGCCTTTGCTTATTCTGCTTTCTCACATTAATGTGTAATCATTCAGGTACAAGAAACATCACGTTTCTCTGTTTTTCTAAAGTAAATTAAATCTAACCTGAGCTACCTCAGGGCTGGCTAAAGAACTTCCAATATGGGTGGGAAATGGGATTTCCTAACCCCTTCATTGGCTCCTAAAAGAACCCTTGGCCTTACCTGATGCCAAGGATGAGCTGTGGTTCATTGTTTCCATTGCATTGCTCCTTCTAGAGAATGCTATTGCTGGGGATGACACTCTATCTAGTAGACCGTTGCTCTGTGAGGATCACCAAGATTCCCTCACTGCCATCTCCCCACTGACCAGGCTGGCACAGCACAGGGACTTATGCTCTGCTCTCAAGGCCCCTGCAATTACACCAGCCTTGACCACCCTGGACATGGCCACATAAGAGAGACTTGTCTAAACATCTTAAGAAGATCCCCCAAACCCAATCACCTTCCCAGTCCCCAGGACCCCTCCTTTTTCCTCTAATCAGACTACTTTTTCCATCCCAGTACCAGTATCTCCCACATCCCTATTCCATTCTCAGCACCAGATTAATTCCTTTCCAACAAAGGCCTAGAAGAAATTATTTTCCCTGAGCCACTGAAATACGAAGGAGCCACAACAGACCCTCCCCTCTTCCTACACACACACACCAATGGAGAAGAGCCCAAATTCTAGAACATAAAGGCTTGATTGGAAAAGGGGTACTACCTCTCTATCATGATGAGGAACTATGTTCGTATCATGATGAGCCTACAGTCAGGAAAATAAGACCAAGGTTATTTATCTTTTAAATATACTATGAAACATTTCAGACTCATAAAAAGTATGCAGATTAATGTAACCAGCACCTGTGTTAAAAAAAATAAAGAACTTAAGAAATAAAGCGTTACTAATAGTTTGTACTCCATAATCACTTTTTCCTTCCTTTGTATCCCCCCAACCCCAACAAAAATGCCAACTCCTAAATTTGGTGATTTTTCGTTTCCATATATTTTATTATAATTTACATTTGTGTGTGTGTGTGTGTGTGTGCACGCACGCATGTGCAAGCATGCACGCATATGTTTGTGTCAAGCAATATATATAGGATTTCTTTGTTTAAAAATTTTATGTCAGTGGAATCTTTATGTATTCTTTTGCATTCTGCTTCATCTGTGGGGATACATCTAGCTGTAAATTTATACATTTCCACCACTGTAGAGAATTTACTTGACTGAATATACCACATGTTATTTACCCACTCTCCAGTGGATAGGGGATTTAGGTTGTTGCCAAATATTTGGTATTACATACAATGTAGCTATGAACATTCTTTCTCTTAGTGCCTTGTGCACACAAGTAACGTTTCTCTAAAGGAAATTTTACCTAGGAGTAGAATTAGGAGGTCCTAGGGCATGTGCATCTTCTACCTCAATATAAACTTCCAAATTGCTCTCCAAAGTGGATACAGCAACATACTCTTTTACCAGAACTTCCCTTTTGCTTCACATCTTCCCCAGTGTTTAACATTCTCAGAATTCTTAACTTGCCAATCTAATTGTACCCCATTATGGTTTTCATCACTGATTACCAATGAAGTGGAGCATCTTTTCATATATTTGTTGGCTCTTCAACTTTCGTTTTCTGTAAAGGACTCTTGTGAATGTTAATACCCTATGTCATCATCATCATTAGTAGTAGTAGTAGTAGTAGTTTACGGTATTGAGTTGTCTTTCTTGTATTGATTTGTAGGAGTTCTTTACTCAAGAAACTAATTCCTTGTCATTCATTTGCATTTGCAAATATAGTGTTCCAATCTGCAGCTTGTTTTATCACTTTGTTTATGGAAGTTTTGAATGTACAGAATTTTTAATCTTTAACATAATCAAATGTCATTTTCTTGCACGTATGCTTTAATTTTGTTTAAAAAAAACAACAACCTTTTCTATCGTACAGTCATAAGGATATTCTCCCTATCCTCAGCATTCCCTTGTTTAAAATTTTTGTTTTTCATATTTAGGGCTTTAATCTTCCTGTTTATTATTTTTATTCATGGTGTGAAATAGGAACGGATTGTATTATTTTCCATATAGATAATCAATTGTCCAAGCAACAGTTAGTAAATAATTCAACATACCCCCACTAACCTGCAGTGCATCAAGTTTCCACGTACGTATAAGTCTATACAGAGGTAATTTGTGGTGTGACTACCCTACCACACTATCCTTAGAGTTCTTATGTTTTCTATTCATCCGTGATCTTTTGGGTTTGTCTGTGTTCATCTGAGAGCTCCATTCATGGCACTTTGGGTGCTTTGAACACCTCCCCTTCTTACTCAGTGGAATCACTGGCGCTTATATTGTTAGAATATCATTTAGGTTCCCTGTCCCTTTGTATTTCCTTCAAGAATCACTGGCCTTGGTGTCACATGATGAATTTTAAAAATTTTCATGATATCACTCACAAAATTAGACAAAGTGTATGTCTAATTTATATTCAACCTTCTTCTTTTTGCTCTTACAAAATCTTCCAGGGATAAATTCACACTGGTGTCATGGCAAAGTCTGCCCTCCTGGTCAGAATTAAATTTGGCTTACAAGTCATTGTTAAAATTTTTGCTTCCTTCAGAGCAACAGAGTCATGAGCTAGGCAAGAAGAGCTCTCTGGATAGGTATTAAAAACTTTCCAATATCCCACCATGAGGTATTTCTTGATTACTTTTAAAGTAATAAATATCCTTTGACCTTATCAAAAAATCCACAGTCCTATTCATCCTCCACTTTAAAAAACACACTAATTTTCTTGTTTTGCATGCATACTTTGAAGTGTGAATAAGTAGCAGGAAATGGAGCCTCAGCTTAGCCTGAGGTGAAGTCTGATCACATACACTGGATAGATGGGCAGGCTCACCAGAAGCCTATTTCCACCACGGCCTGAAGATCCTCAAAGGGCAAGACTCAGCCTTAGGAAAGAGAGAACGAGGCATAGCAAGTTTGGTGCAGTTGCAGACCTTTAGTTTTCTGAGTGAAGAAGGAATTGTGTGTCGTCTCGCTTGGATTTGATTCCCAGGTGAGCAGTACATTCCCTACCTCTTCCCCAAGTAGAAAACGGGATATGACATTAAAGTCAAAGAACTCAATAAAAAATTTTAGATCATATTGGATAAACTTCCTTCTCAACCCTGGAAATACTTTTATCTTTAAATAGTCATGCTAAGGACAGGAATAAAGACGCAGACGTAGAGAATGGACTTGAGGACACGGGGAGGGGGAAGGGTAAGCTGGAACGAAGTGAGAGAGTGGCATGGACATATATACACTACCAAATGTAAAATAGATAGCTAGTGGGAAGCAGCGCATAGCCCGGGGAGATCAGCTCTGTGCTTTGTGACCATCTAGAAGGGTGGGATAGGGAGGCTGGGAGGCAGACGCAAGAGGGAGGAGATGTGGGGATATATGTATATGTATAGCTGATTCACTTTGTTATAAAGCAGAAACTAACACAGCATTGTAAAGTAATTATATTCCAATAAAGTTGTTAAAAAAAAATAGTCATGCTAATAGGGTAAGCCTGCAGCCAGACTGCCCAGGTTCCGATCTCAGCCTTATCATTTGGCTGGGAGACCTTTAGCAAGTTATTTAACGTCTTCTGTGCCTCAGTTTCTTCAATTGTAAAATGAAAATAATAGTAAAAGTGGTTGATATTTCATAGGATTGTAATGATGAGTAAATGTTAAAACAGAAATACCTTGGAGATAACTGCGGGTTCGGTTCCGGACCACCACAATAAAGGAAATATTGCAATAATGAGAGTCACGCAAATTTTTTGGTTTCCCAGTGCATATAAAAGTTATGTTTACACTATACTGTAGTGTATTAAGTGTGCAATAGCATTATGTCTAAAAAACAATATACATAGTTTACTGCTGGGACTTCCCTGGTGGTCCAGTGGTTAAGACTCCACACTTCCACTGCAGCGGGCATGGGTTCAATCCCTGGTGGGGATCCCGCATGCCACACAACACGGCCAAACAAAAAAAAACTTTATTGCTAAAAAATGTTAACAATCATTTGAGTCTTCAGCGAATCGTAGTCTTTTTGCAATTGTAACATCAAAGAACACCATAACAAATATAATAATAATGAAAAAGTTTGAAATATTGCGAGAATTACCAAAATGTGACACAGAGACATGAACAAATACTGTTGGAAAAATGCTGCGGTGATAGACTTGCTTGATGCAGGGTTGCCACAGACTTTCAGTTTGTAAAAAATGCAGTGTCTGTGAAGCGCAGTAAGATGATGTATTCCTTTATATGTATATGTATGCATGTATGTATATACACACAAATATGTAGGTATAAATGCCTATAAATACATCTATTTCCCATTTGTCTGTTCATTGAGCCTAGTAGCAGCAAGCACACAGCATCCAGCTGCTGGCTTTGAAATCCCATTCTCCATTAAAAAGAACCAAGACTTCTTGAAGAAATGCTTGATTCCAGGACTGGGACAGAGAAAATACAAGATGAGCCTCGAACATCTTTTTGAGCTATGTCAATTACAGAAGCCTGTTCGAAGGAGCTCTATTGACCAAATCTGTAACAATTTGAACATCAAGATAAAAAATGAAAGCAAAGGAATATAACCTATTGAATAAAGAGCAGGACCACAATGATAGAACTAGATAGACAGATAGGTAGATTCATAGGTAGACAGATAGGAAAAATAAGTTCATTTTTAAAGTAGAAAGGAAAGCCATGTAGAAGAAATTAAAAATTAGAAAATCATTATTTGGCAACCATAATAGTAAAATTACAGGTGCTAAAACTAGTGGGTGAAAGTTTGAGGATAAAAGAATATTTACATAGTCTCAAAGTATCTCTCTACAAGATACCTATTAACTACAAAGGGTGAACTAATAATTTGATGGTGGAGAAACCTGGCCGATAACACCTTAACCAATGTCAAAGACAGTATCACTAATATTTGGAAAAACCAATATCATATGTCTTTTGAAGCACTGAAAAGAACTCACCATCACTTCTGTGGTATTCTTGCCATATTGCATAGCCTGAATCTAATCATGAACTATCACACAAATCCAAACTGAGGAACAGTCTACAACATGAGTGGCCTGTACTCGTCAAAAATGTCAATGTGATTTACTGCAAAGAAAGACTGAAAAACTGTGCCAGACTAAAGGATGATAAAGAGCCATGACAATTGAATGTGCAAATTCATCTTGGATTTTCCTCTGATTTAAAGGACATTTTTAGGACAAATGGTGAAATCTGAATGTATGTAGATTAGATAATAGTATCATAATAATGTCAATGTCTTTGATTTTAGGAAAAACACTACACCGAGGTATTTAGAGGTAAAAATGACATAATGTAACTTATTCTTAAATGGTTCAGGAAAAAATTACATACTATAGACACACACACACATGGAGGGGGGAGGGAGAAGCAAATGTAGTAAAGTGTTAGCAACTGGTGAATCTGAGTGAAAGATATTCAGGAGCTCGTTGTACTGTTCTTGTAATTTTTCTGTCTGAACTTAAGTCAAAATAAGACATTTTATTTTGATAGATATGTTTATTGCCTTGATTACGCTGATGGTTTCACAGTTGTATGCATATGTGCAAACTTATCAAATTGTATAAATATGTGCAGGTTTTTGTATATCAGTTATACCTCAATAAAGGGGAAAACAATTTAAATAAATTTGAAGGAGCTTAGAATGAGGCCTGGCAAATAAGGAGTGTACATGTGTTTGCTGTTACTGTAAGGATAGATTAGAAGCTTAGGTTACATGAAGATATAAGAAGGTGAGAGTAAAGAATGTGAAGGTAGATGACATTTTCCTTAAATTTAGAAGTCCCAGGGATCTCAGGACTTGTGATGGTTTACTTTAGTGTCTAATGTAGCCTGGACTTTTTTTTCTCACTTGGAAAGAATCTAAAAGCATATGATCTTAAAGTGGAAAGTGAAAAATAGCTTTTTATTTGAAAAGAATGGAAAGATTTTGTAGGCAGATCATAAGCATGCCATCTGGTTAACTCAAGAGAAATCCTAAAAGCTTAGATTTCACATTTTTACCAGCCATGTATGGTTTAAGATAGACTCCCTAAGCTAAAAATAGCGAATCATATTTGTTCTGCTATTCATAAGTTAGTTGAAAATGCCGCTCAACTGCAGTGCTAAAAGATTCCATTTATCTCAACTAAGAATCGGAGGCCACTGTGCCTTATATTTCTCAAATCGAACGTTCATCGGTATGCAAGACAAATTCATCACAAAAGAAATAAGCAATGTTGGCACAGTAATAGTATCTCTAAAATAAATTTTAGATCTTTGAAAATAGGATCACACCCAATGATTCTCAACCAGGTACAAAGTCTGGGGACAGTTTTGGTTGTCACTGCTGGGAGTTGGGGAGAGGGTAGGGCATATTACTGGCATCTAGTGGTAGAAACCAGGGATGCCGCTAAATATCCTATAAGGCACAGGACAGACCTTCAACAGCAAAGAATTACGTGGTCCAATGTGTCAATTGTGCCAAGGTTGAGAAATCCTGCACTAAATGAACATGTTTTCTAAAATTTCAGATAAAGTGCTACTAGGGATGGAATAATGCTTCTAGCCCTGTCTTGATATAGGATATTATGAGCTAGCCTTGTGCCTGGTAGGTAATATGTACTTGATATGTATTTGTTTACTGAATCTATTCTATGTGTATTTTTATGGTTTTCCCTTCATTTTTGTAGGCACTAAAACTAGATCAGAATTTCATTACACCTGCTTCATAAATATCCCACCCTTGTCTCATAAAATAGCAAAGGAGAGATTTTTATACACGATTATACATAAACTAGGTTGTAGGAAATTGTAGAAAAGCCAATATTCATTAGAGGTTGAAAGAGAACCAATTTTTTTAGCTTCTAGTATTATGAAAGAATCTTGAATGTAATGAAGATATTTATTAGGAAATCTCATTTAAAAAAAAGTTCAAATGATATTAAAAACATGGATAAGAATTCAGCCCTGCAAGGGTTCACACGCTGTGCAAATCTCTAACGCTATTTAGTAAAGAAAAATTAGCCAGTCCAGGGGACTTAAAATGAAATGCCACAGCCCCCCTGCCATTCCTTCTCCATTCATCCCAGTTCTCCTTCTCTGGGGCAACTCGTTTTGTTTTCCAGGTAGTCATCTTTATAACTCTGAATAATATTCCTATGTTAATACTTCTTGATGTATCAGTTGTAGACATTTATTCCTACCTTTGAAAGGTAGGGACTTTACTTAAGCTACTCTCCCTTCTCTCCAATTTTAGTAGTTATATTATCTTCAATATAACTTTATTCTATTGGAAGTCTTTATGACTTAAGATAAACTCCTATTTCCTGTTCATCAGCTTTTTTTTTTTTTTTGTCTGCGTTGGGTCTTCGTTGCTGCGCTGGCTTTCGCTGGTCGTGGTGAGTGGGGGCTACTCTTTGTTGCGGTGCACGGGCTTCTCAACGCGGTGGCTTCCCTTGTTGCGGAGCACAGGCTGTAGGAGCGCAGGCTTCAGTAATTGCAGCACGCGGGATCAGTAGTTGCAGCATGCAGGCCCTAGAGCGTGTAGGCTTCAGTAGTTGCAGCGTGTGGACTCAGTAGATGTGGCTCATGGGCTCTAGAGCCAGGGCTTGGTAGTTGTGGCGCACGGGCTTAGATGTTAAGCGGCATGTGGAATCTTCCCAGACCAGAGCTCGAACCCGTGTCCCCTGCATTGGCAGGTGGATTCTTAACCACAGCACCACCAGGGAAGTCCCCATCAGCTTATATATATCAGGTGTCAGGTCTTAGTTGTGGCAGGCAGGATCTCTTAGTTGTGGCACGCTGGATCTTTAGTTGAGGCATACGAACTTCTTAGTTGCGGCATGTGGGATCTAGTTCCCCAGTCAGGGATCGAACCTGGGCCCCATGCATTGGGAGCACGGAGTCTTAGCCACTGGACCACCAGGGAAGTCCCTCATCAGCATTTTTTTATAATAGCTTTGTCTCCCCTGTAAGATGAAGCCATTATCACACCCTCCTTTCCTTTTCTCCTCCTGTTCTTCCACCCAACCTCTGTCAGCTTCACTTTTGCTTTCTGTATTTTAATTTTATGACAGCAAGGTTAATGACAACTACACTCTGTTCTGTAGCTATAAATAAATATGCAGTGTTTTGTCTATAACTGATTCTAAACTTTGAACGGCAGTAAGCAACATTTGCTTTATTATCACTATGTAAATATTACTCAGTGCAGCGGCAGGTGCTATGCCAGGACATTTCCTCCTTCATGAGTCCACTTTTTGACCCCTCTGCCACCTAAGAGAATGTCCCTTTCCTTAAATCCAGTCAACTGTTCAAAATCAAGCCACGTTTTAGTTTGCTTCATATCTGGACTGTGGCTTTCTTGTGAATTTTTCTGTTTTTCCTACAAATTCTAATTGCCTTTCTTTTTCCCTACTGAAAGAGGAACTATGTACCTCCTTTATCCATCTACAGCATGAAAGGCATTCTGTTCTCATTCTTGAATACATGTTCCTTGGGGCCCACTGATTTACGTCCTATGGAGACAGGTTGTTTCCAGCTCTGCCACATTTTGGCATTGTTCTTCGCTGGACTTTTGGTTGGTTGCTGTCTTCTTGTATCCCATGTCTTCATTGTTCTTGATTTTTGCCCTTGTTTTGCTGGCATACGTCAATAGATTTTCACAAGGATTTCTTCTTTTCTGATTTAGGACATTTTCTTGGTTCTCCTTTCTGAAAAAAATAAGTGATATGCACCCATTTGAATTTCTTCTACTTTAAATGTTCTTCCTTTTGAACTTACCTTCCAACTTCCTTCTTAGATTCCTTACAAGAGAAGCACAAGTATCCTCCTTTAAAAGGTAAGTGTATTATGAATTCTATAACTTGGAGCAATCATTGGTTCTCTGTATGGTGCAATCATTGGTTCCCTGTTTGGTGAAATAATCTAAATAATATGGAAAAACCTAATATGTATTTTGCAACATAAAATTTGCCAAATCGAGTGTGAGTTTGACTAATTTTGTCAGCCTGTCTTGATTTTATTTTCCAATAACATAGATTAACTCAATTTAAGTGTGTGGACATAATTATTGTCACTATATAAAGAGATCTAAATAATAACCACAGATTTTATTTTTTAATAATGGTCATGAGATAAAATTTTGTTTAGCCTAAAGAATTTAAGCATATTTTAATGTTTAAAGTGTTTTAAAAATACTGTTTCTTAGAATGTTAATTTTTTCTTGTAAATATAGTTTAGAATAGGATTGATTCAGGAAGCTAGGACTAAAGGCAGGTAAAGATTGAGGCTTTTAAAAGGGATCCATAATCCCAGGAGTCTTTTCTACAGTAAGACATGAGCTAGTTAAGAGATCTGTCAGAAGACATAATGGATAATATAAAAGTCTTGGACATCAGTGGAAACTAGAATCTAAAACCAAGAGATGGAACAGTAAAGATTCATGGAATAAATAGGAGGCAAGTTTCCTAGCTGCAAATAAATAATAGAGGTAAAGAGGTAACCCAATCAGCAAAGACACTACAGACCTGCATACAGAAATGATCTTCAAGTGTTTGACCACCAATAGGGAACAGTCAAGGACCAATCAGAATTGAGCCTGACCATGGCTCTGGAACCCATGCGTTGAGGACTCTGCTGGATAGAGCTTTGATCTTTAGTGGATGCATTGTAGGGAGGGTCGATGTGGCCCCCAGGTGGGAGGGGAAGTGTGAGGAAGCACTGGGGTATCCAGGAGAGTAGCTGTTTCAGTATTTTAACTACCTGTACAGCCATGCTGGTAAGTCCTGTCTCTTCGAGTTGGTCTCCAGGAGCCTGAAGTGCTTGCAGGGATCAGGGATCCAGACAGTGTTCTAACCATCTATTTAGGAACTCAGCTTCCAGGGTGTTAGGCAAAAATCAGAAACTGAGTCACAAGTGCAGAAACTCAGCTCCAGAGGGGAGATTATGCCAAAGGATGAGAAACTTGAAACAAATGTCAGAGCAGGATAAGTAGCAAAGTCAGATGGCTACTGATTTTGAGCTCTGTATATCTTATCAGCATGGGGTCAAGGTTGGAATCACAGTGAAGGACCCTGGAGTGGGGGTAATTAGAAAACCTGGATTGGAACGTGAAGGTCTGGGCAGAACATTTCAGTATATTATTATTCTCTGAAATCTTATTGATTGTACCAGCTAGGGTTCAGTGCAGGAAACAGAAACCATTGGAAGTATTTTAAGCATGAAGGGATTTATTATGCAGATTTATGTGCTTAGAAAATCTTTGAAAGGGCTGAAGGAGCAGGTTCTAGGCTGGGACTTCAGTAATGAGTCCTAGAACAATACCAAACTGACTCACCAGGCAACTGCCTTCTGAGGCCATTACTTTGAATGATCAAGTACAAGACCCCAACATCACGTATACATTCCAGGGTTCAGGAATCCAACATGGCTCCTATTGCCACAGTAACTGCACCCTAAACCCCAGGAAGCGGTAGAAGGAACACTGAAGGTGCTACCGTAAAAAAATAAAACCCCACTTTCCCATGACCTCACCTGAAGCAAGAAAATAAGCAAGAGGAACAGGAAAATAGCGTCTACCTCACTTTTGCCTTCCAAAGCTCACTCGAATGTGTTGAATTGGTGGAAGCTAATTCACATCCAGAGCTGTACCTGCAAAGGAGCCAGACCATAGATTTCAGTGTTCTAGCCTCTCCAGTCCGGGGAGGTACCCTGGAGAAGGGTACAATGCAGGCTGAGTGAACCAATCCACATTATCCACTAAAATGACACATCGACTTAAAGGTGCAAGGAAGTACACTGAGCAGAAACAGGAAGGACCACTCAGGGTGTCAGCTAGAGGCCAGGTGCTGTGCAGGGGTGCTGAATGCAAGATCAAACATTTCTCTATGGTGTTTACAATCACTACGGCCTTATTGGTCAGTCTTTTCTCCTTTCAAAATAATTATTTGAGGGACTTCCCTAGTGGCACAGTGGTTAAGAATCCGCCTGCCAATGCAGGGGACACAGGTTCAAGCCCTGATCTGGGAAGATCCCACATGTAGCAGAGCAACTAAGCCCATGTGCCACAAGTACTGAGCCTGCGCTCTGGAGCCCATGAGCCACAACTACTGAGCCCACGTGCCACAACTCCTGAAGCCCGTGCACCTAGAGCCCATGCTCTGCAACAAGAGAAGCCCCCGCAATGAGAAGCCTGTGCACTGCAACAAAGAGTAGCTCCCGCTCACCACAACTAGAGAAAGCCCGCACACAGCAACAAAGATCCAACACAGCCAAAACTAAATGAAATTTTATTTAATATTTATTTATTTAATAAAATAAATTTAAAAAGATTATTTGACAGTTTAATTTTATTTTGTGACTAGGTATTGCATCCATATGGTTCAACATTTTAAAGGTTCACAAGGCTGTCCCTCAGCTACTCAGTTATTCTCCTTATAAGTAAACAATCGTATGTATGCTTCCAGAGATATTTAATGCAAATACAAGCATATATGTGTATCGTATTCGTCCCTCCCACAGTGGTGGCCTTTACACGCCTTGGTCTGCACTGTATATTTTTCACTTCCCGATAGATCTTGGAGATTATGCTGTATCACCACAAAAAGAGCCTCTCCATTCTTATTTACAGATGCCTAGTGTTCCATTGTATGATTTTTAACCATTATTTAACCAGTCCCCCACTGATGGATGCATTGATTGCTTGCTTCTTTTGCTTTTACAAATAATACTTTGAGAAGTAGTCTTATACACATGCCACTTCACAAGTCTGCAGGCATATCCATAAGATATTCCTAGATGTGGAATTCCTGGTATTTTCATTATTTAATGAAGAACATGGACTAGAAATGATGAGGAAGACCCGGAAGCACTGAGACAGCTCTGCAGAGGAAGGTAGCCCTAGCGTGCTTAGGTTTGGGTCACCCTATGGTAGATCCTCTAAGACTTTCATGAGGACCTTGTGAAAACCAGGTTTTACTTGCATGTTTGTCCTTTAAGACTCCAATTTACTATGATCAACTGGTCCTCTAAAATTAAGTAATATTAGTTAAGTAAAATTCCCTTTTGTGCGACAGTTTAGCAGTATCTATCAAGATAAATAATACATGTACATTTCACCTAGCAATTTCACTAGAATCACCATAATATCTAGCAAGAGGGTCTGGTTAAAAACATTGTGATGCATAGAATCAGTGGCTTACTGTTAGTTGTATAGAAGAATGAAGAAGCTGTTTATGAACTGATATGGAAAGATTTTCTAGAAACATCCTGAAGCAAAAGAAGCAAGGTGCAGATAACTATGTATAGTATGCTTCTAATTGTATAACAGTAAAAAGAAGGACAACATATACTCATATTCGATAATAAATAAATATTTAAAATTTCTAGAATGATACGTACAAAACTAACAATGGTGGTTAACTGTTAGTGGAAGAGGAGGAAAAGCCAGGCAAACAGAAGACAGAAGGAGGTGGGGAAGGTGGGATGGGTAAGGAAGAGGGAGAGGGAGAGGAAATGAATTTTTAAAGACAAAGTGTAAAATAAAGTAAGCTTTAAGTAAAATAGTCCAGAAGGACAATATCCCGGGAAACCCAGTATTCCTTCAAAACCTCTGGAAATTCTTATGGTCCCCACATATTTCCTATTTGACTCTGTCTTTGAGTTCTTGCTTCTGCTGACTCTTTTTTTCTCTGCCATTTGACCTCCCACACAGTGTTGCCCCTTTGTTGTCCTGTGTTACAGCTGTGCCTCCTCCTGATTCATTCAGTTCCCAAAGTACAACCACAAGCCTTCACGGAGCACGCTTTTACTCAAGGGGTACGTGGTAGCCCATTATGGCCCAACATAGAGCCTCAGGTTGGATGCCGTTCTTAAAAGTCCCTCAGCCACTCCCTTCTCATGACTGCCTCTCCACAAAGAGCCTTGTAGTTGGGGACTTGTCTCCTTTTTGACATTCTCCCCTCTCCTCTAGTATCACTCCCCAAAGTCCTGTGAATTTCTTGAGCAAAGCAGTTTGGCTCTCTCTTTGCCTCTCAGTCCATCCCAGAGGGCCTCAATCAATCTAAAGCAACCTTTAAGGTGTGTGTGTGTGTGTGTGTGTGTGTGTGTGTTAACTTTTTATTTTGAAGTAATTTAGACACGCTAAAGTTGCAAAAATAATACAGAGAGTTCCTGAGTACCTATCACCCAGTTTTCCCTAATGTTAACATCTTGCATAACCATAGTACATTTATAAAAACCAGGATATTAACATCAATACAATACTATTAACTAAATGACAGACTTTATTTGGATTTCATCAGCTTTTCCATCAGTATCTATTTTCTGTTCCAGGACCCAATCCAGGATCCCACATTGCATCTTGTCATCGTGTCTCCTTAAATCTCCTCCAGCCTGTGACAGTTCCTCAGTCTTTCCTTGTCCTCATGACCTTGAAACTTTTGGAGAGTACTAAAATTGTGAAGAGTACAGTTCTTTTGTAGAACGTCCCTTAGTTTGGATCTGCCTGATACTTTCCTCATGATTAGACCGAAGGTGTGCATTTTTAGCAAGAAACTTCAAAGTGATGTCCTTCCCAGTAGCATGTCACATCATGGGGTTCATATATATATATATATATATTCTTTTTCCAATTATTTTCCATTGTAGGTTACTACAAGATACTGAATATAATTCCTTGTGCTATACAGTAAATCCTTGTTGTTTATCTTGAAAGGTACAATTTTATTAATTTGATATTAATGCTCAAAGGAAACAGTGTAATGAGAGGACAGATTGGGTCAGAGGATCTTGTGCTAGTTCTGGTTTTCCCAGGTGTCCCTCACTTTGTCCCTCTGAGTAGTAATTCTCAATCACAGGAGCCCCTCAGGCCTCTAGGGGAACTTCCTTGTCCCACAGTAGACCTACTGAGTTGGAATTGTTGCCATATGGGAGAGCAGGTCAGGGTAGATAGATCTGATTTTTTTTAAGCAAAACCATCAATTTGGACTTTTAATGTGAAATCTGAATGAATAGGTGAATGATCTCCTCATTGGTCTTCCTATTTCTACTCTTGTAGGGTGAGGCAAGTGAGGCACTCGCCTGAGGTGCAAAACTTATGGGGGTGCCAAAAACCTCAATGATAAATCATATTTTAATGAAGTATTTTTAAAAATCAAAATAAATGCAAAAAAATGGTGGAAAAGCATAAAAATTTTTAGTAAAGACAGGATCTGCACTTGCACAATCCTGTTGTATTTTCTTAAGCTGATCTCAGCCCTGGTTCCAAGAGAAACTTATTTACAAAAACAGGGAGCTGGACTGTAGGCCATAGTTGGTAGATTTTATTTTTTTAAATATTGCTTTTAAAGTATGACTAATCTGGATCACTGAGTGTTTTCGCAGCTCTTTAAATTTCGCATCCAAGGTCAGTGCTTAACCCAAGTGCCTTACCCAAGGTGAGTGCCGCTTCCTGGTTGAGCCTGGCTTGTGGGATCTTAGTTCCTGGACCAGGGATTGAACCCCAGGCTCTTGGCAGAGAAAGTGCAAGTGTGGAGTCCTAAGCACTGGAACACCAGGGAATACCCCCTGCTGTTACCTTTCAATTTACTCTTTACATAGCAGTCAGAGTGGTCTCTTTAAAGGTAAATCAAATCCTGTCACTCCACTGTTAAATGGCTTTCCTTTGCACTTAATGTAAAGCCCCAAATCCTTACTGTGGCCCACACCTACCAGCTCCGACATAAGCTGGCCCCTGCCTTCCTCTTGAACTTCATCTGTGCCATTCTTCCCACGGCTTACTCAGCTCCAGCTACACTGGTGGGAAAAAGCCAAATGCCCCAGGGACTTCATACAGCCTAGAAGATTCTCTTTTCCAAAATACTCCTAAATACTTTCCTCTTCAACTGGTATTTAGATGTTAGATGTCAGCTTGACTTCCATGTTTGTTGAAAAGCCTGATTTCACGCTCTAGTCACTTTTTCATAGCACTATAAGTTTTTCCTTCATACACATCACATTTGTAATCACATATTTTTTTGATGATGATTTGATTAATGTCTGTTAGCTCACTTAGTTGTAATCCCCAAGGAGCAGCCATGCTCTGTGGCTTGCAGGATCTTAGCTGCCTGACCAGAGACTGAACCCGGGCCGAGCAGTGAAAGCGCCGAGTCCTAACCACTGGACTGCCAGGGAATTCCGACACCTGTTTCTTTGTTCTGTTGTTTCTTTCATCTTTATCACTAGTGGCGAGGTTGTAGTAAGTGCTTAATAAATACCTAACACAGTGACTGGACCATAATAAATTCTCAATAATTGTTCACAAAATATTATTAGAAAGCTAAGTCAGGTAGTGTATGAAAGCAAGGAGGAAAGCAAATGAACTTTCCAGGTACTTTAGTCAACTTCCAGTGAGTTCCCACTATTTTTTGGTTTGTTTTTTCAGTCCATGACTTTTCCTTTAATCTCAGGCTGCAATCCTATGCTTACCCTTATTATATCTATGGCTCCTGAAGATGTCTATCCTTAATCCAGAACAGCCTGGTGAACTTTTGTATCGCCTGAAAGTGTCAAATGTAAGTGGATCAGGTATCCAAAACTTTCAGTTAAATGCCACATTGAGCTTTTCTCTAGAAATAATGACTGCTCACACCAAAAAGGCACTAGGCTTTTCCATATGATTATTCTATATCAAATTCAGAAAATGGAAGGTATTCAACATGCTTCACTTCCTGTGAGTGTGGTTTGGCCAAAAAGAAGAATTGAACCTATGAAAAAATAGGGGGTTCCCCTGTCTCTTGTTTCTGATCTTCTAGCTCTTTGATTCTCAAAATATGGTCTAGGCATCACCGGCATTGGCCTCAGAGCCGGAACTTGTTAAATGCAGAATCTAAGATCCCCACCCCCAGAATCTATATTTTAATAAGATCCCTGGGCCTTAAAAAATTTAAGAACATGTGTTCCTAGTAAGGGTTTAGTATAAACAGGTACCCACTTCAGAATGGGAAAAGACTCTGTAGTCCAAAGGTTTCTAAACCTGGTTGATACTAAAACCCCATGAGACACTTGTCTAAAAAATATGGATTTCGTGAGAGTCTAATTTTATAGGCTTAGGGTGGGGCTCCAGAATGACTCTGGTGCTGCCAACACATAAAATGACTTTTGGGAACTGCTGGTTTTGTCCAGTTTTATAATTTCACACAGGAGGTGACTGAGTTAGGAAGATTTAGCAGCTTGCTCTTAGTCACTGGTGATAAAGCTCCACTGGAAAAGAATTCTTTTGGAGGGGGATTACAAGTGTTTAATTTTATTTTTTCATTCTGGTAAGTATTTTAAAAAATATTTTATTATGAAAAGTTTCAAACATACAGGAGAGTTGATAGAACTTTCATAGTAAACATAGTAAAAAAGATTCCACCATTAACATTTTACTATCCTTGCTTTGTCCCATATCTACACACTTCAATCCATTCCTCTATTCATCCATCCCCAATCTATCTTTTTTAATGCATTTCAAAGTAAATTGCACATGTCAGTACGTCTCCCAAACAATGCATCATGTATGTGAGATAATTTGTTTGATTTCTCATCTTTACACTGTATCACATTTTTCATAGGAAGGGCAAGAAAACTATGAAGATAGCAGAAGTGAGAAAAACAGTAAAAACATGTAGAAGAAGGAAAGCAAGAAACACTGGCACATTTAAAGATGATTACCTCCAATTTTTGAAGTACAGAAAACCTCACACCAATCTAGTAAGCTTGTGCAAATTACTACAGAGAGTAATTTTTAAAAAAACAGTACCCTCTAGATACATATTAACTTCATGAAGACTGATCTTTGGCACTAACCCAATATTTGGAGCTAGCGTGCTCTTGTTCCCTGTGACTGCATTTCCCTCCTAGAAATCATGATACTCACATCCCAAATATACACATCCTGTAACAGCCCTAGCTCTGGCCTCTTTCCAGGACACTAGGATACCACTGATGTGAAACGAAACTGAATCTGGAATAACTGAGGAGACTCTAATCCCTGCCCAGTGATGAGAAACAAATGTGGACTGTGCTTCTGTTTTCTCCTGACAGTAAATTTTTTTATTAGAAAAATTGTGATACAATACATATAAAACTTACCATTTTGACCATTTTTAAAAATTAATAAACTTTAGTTTTCTAGAACAGTTTTAGATTTACAGAAAAACTGAGCAGACAGTACAGAGAATTCCCATATAACTGCTCCCCTGTACTCAGTTCTCCTATTATTAACATCTTGCATCAATATGGCATATTTGTTATAGTAAATAAACAAACACTGCTACATAATTATTAACCAAAGCCCATAGTTTACATTAAAGTTCCCTCTTTGTGTTGTACAGCTCTGCGGGGTTTGACAAATGCATAATGTCGTGTATCTGTCATTACAGAAACACACAAAATTATTTCACTGCCCTAAAAATCCCATCCTCCACCTATTCATTGCTCCTCCCTTCCTATTAACCACTGGCAACCACTGATCTTTTTACTGTCTCCACACTTCTTCCTTTTCAATAATGTTGTATGGTTGGAATCATACAGTAGGTAGCCTTTTCAGGTTGCCTTCTTTCACTTAGCCTTATGCACTTATGGTTCCTCCATGTATTTCATAGCTTGATCGTATATTCCTTTTTATCACTGAATGACAATCCACTGTACAGATGTACCACAGATTGCTTATCCATGCATCTATTGAAGGGCATCTTAGTGGCTTCCAAGTTTTGGTGATTATGAATAAAGCTACTATAAATATTTGTGTACAGGTTTTGTGTAGACATAAGTTTTCAACTAAGTTGGGTAAATACCTAGGAGTGTGATTGCTGGCTCATATGGTTAAACTATGTTTAGCTTTATAGAAAACTAACAAAGTGTGTTTCAAAGTGGTTTTACCATTTTGTATTCTTTTTTTTTGAGGTATGCGGGCCTCTCACTGTTGTGGCCTCTAACGTTGCGGAGCACAGGCTCCAGACACGCAGGCCCAGCAGCCATGGCTCACGGGCCCAGCTGCTCCATGGCATGTGGGATCTTCCCGGACCGAGGCACGAACCCGTGTCCCCTGCATCGGCAGGCGGACTCTCAACCACTGCACCACCAGGGAAGCCCCCATTTTGTATTCTTACTAGCAATGAATGAGAGTTCCTGTTGCTCCACATCCTTATCAGCACTTGTTATTGTCAGTTTAAAATTGTTTAGCCATTCTAATAGGTGTGTAGTGGTACCATCTTAATCATTTTTAAGTTCACAGTTCAGCAGCATTAAGTACATTCACATTATTGTGCTACCATCACCACCATTAATCCACAGAGCTCTTCATCTAGCATGACTAAAACTCTGTACCCATTAAACAGCTCCACATTCCCTCCTCCCTTTAGCCTCTGCAACCACCATTCCACTATCTGTCTCTAAGAATTTAACTAAGTACCTCATGTAAGTGGAATCATACAGTATTTGTCTTTATGTGATTGCCTTATTTCACTGAGCATCATGGCCTTAAGTTTCATCTGTGTAGTGGCATGACTCAGAATTTCCTTGCTTTCTAAGTCTGAATAATATCCATATATAGATATATATATCTCACATTTTGCTTATACAGTCATCAGTCATCTGTCATTGATGGAAACTTTGGGTTCCTACTGCACTTTAGCTATTGGGAATAATACTGCTATGAACATGGATGTACAAATGTCTTTGAGATCCTGCTTTCAGTTCTTTTCAGTATGTACCCAAAAGTGGAATTGCTGAATCAAATTGTAATTCTATTTGTAATTTTTGGATGAACAGCCATACTATTTTCCACAGCAGCTGTACCATTTTACATTCCCACCAATAGTGCACAAGTTTCAATTTCTACACATCCTTGCCAACACTTTTTTCCTGTGTTTTTTTGGTTTTTGTTCTCTTTTGTTTTGTTTTGTTTTTTATAGTAGCCATCCTAATGAATATGAAGTGGTATCTCATTGTGCTTTTTGTCCTTAGAGTGAATTTTAGTGATACATATACTGGCTGTCAATATCAGGCCAGATAGAAAGAATTTCTAGGAGATCAGCCTTTCCATTAGAAATCATTAGAACTTCATTGTATTCTGCTTTGGGACAAGGCAAATCTCCCCGTAAACTTCAGCAGAGAAGTTAATTGGGCATTAGGCTGTTGATTTCCAATTTTTTTTTTTTTTTAGTTTAAAGATTTCTTTATTGTCATCAAAGTTTTTTTTCTTCCCTAAATTCAGATTCCCTTACTATATCAAGCATTTGTTTTATGCAATTTTGTATATAGCTTAAGTGTGTGTGTGTGTGCGGGTATTGTGGGTTTTACTGGAGTATGTTATAAATGTGCCCCAATTGTAGCTCCTATGGCATGACCTCAGGCATCCATTCAGACTCCCTCTAGTACTTACCAGGGAATCTTCAGGGACAGTGTTTGCTCTGTAAGCTCCAGAATCAGTTTAACCTCTCTCTCTGTTCCTATGTGGCTCCAGACAGGCCTCCACTCAGCTAGAGCCCCTGCTTACTCCTCTGCCAATCATCATCTTGTAGTTCTGGGGAAGCTTGTCTCTTTTAGACCTCACCTCTATTCCTCCTACTACAGGCTGGTTCCCCATCACCAGTGACTGCACAAGGGAAAGAGAGGGGCGGGAGGGAGTGAGAAACTCTGCTCTCTCTCTCTCTTTTTATGCCTTTTATTTCTTTTTTTTTTGCCTTGTTGCAGTGACTTCCATTAAGTTCCAGAACTTCCAGTACTGTGTTAAAAAGGACTGATGAGAGTGGATGTTCTTGACTTGTCCCTGATTTTAGAGGGAAAGCAGTCAGTATTTTACTGTTAAATATGGTGTTAGCTGTAGGTGTTTTGTGGACGCTTTTTTTTTCAAGTTGGGGAAATTTCCCTCTATTTTTAGTTTGCTGAAAGGCTTTTTTTTTCCTTGTAATGGATGTTGGATTTTTTTAAAATATATTTATTGGAGTCTAATTGCTTTACAATGGTGTTAGTTTCTGCTGTATAACAAAGTGAATCAGCTATACATATACATATATCCCCACATCTCTTCCCTCTTGTGTCTCCCTCCCACCCTCGCTATCCCACCCCTCTAGGTGGACACAAAGCACCGAGCTGATCTCCCTGTGCTATGCAGCTGCTTCCCACTAGCTATCTGTTTTACATTTGGTAGTGTATATATGTCCATGCCACTCTCTCACTTCATGCCAGCTTACCCTTCCCCCTCCCCGTGTCTTCAAGTCCATTCTCTATGTCTGCATCTTTATTCCTGTCCTGCCCCTAGGTTCTTCAGAACCATTTTGTTTTTTAGATTCCCTATATATGTGTTAGCATACGGTATTTGTTTTTCTCTTTCTGACTTACTTCACTCTGTATGACAGTCTCTAGGTTCATCTACCTCACTACAAATAGGATGTTGGATTTTTATCAAAATGCTTTTTCTGTATCAATAAGGCCTGTTTTTTGAGTCCACATGTCTGATTCCAGCAAATTTCTCTTTCCAGAATGATTGTCTGTGAGAATTTCTACTTCCTTTAGGTGATCACCACCTATGCCCAAAATGGTTGGGCTGAAGGCCCTCAAAAGGCCACCGCTTCAAAATAGAATAGCCATGAAAATCAGTACATTTTCAATGTCAGGAGTATTTGCTCTCAACTCTGCGAGCAGAAAGACATTAACAACACAGCTGATGCTAAACTTCACCCAGTCTTGCCTAATTTCATTTCCATGATCAGTTCCAAGAATCTTACCCTGGGTCCTGAAACACTTCACTGCAGTCTGGAGGTCTCAGCCAGTGCTCAAACAAAAATACATACTCACAAAAACAAGCAGCAATTTTCACTAAAGATTGCTCTTTGCAACGCTGGTTTTTCAGGGTTCTATGGTTATATGAGTTTGTGAAATGCTGATAAAAGGAGGTTAAACAGTATATATGCTAGTATGTATGATAAATCTCCCAAGAGGAGAAATACAGAGGGAGTTCTTTCTCAAAATTTTTTGATTATTAAAGTGTTGTATTTCAGGACATCTTCTGGGTAATGAGCTTTGGAGAAAGCTAATTTACAGGTGAAAGAAATCTAAATTCACAGAAAGAATTATATATATATATTTTTTCCAATGAAAAAATGTAACACAGTCTAACAGAAAAAACTATGCCTTTTATTCTTTTCAATATAGCACATTAAAGTACACTAAGTTTAAATTTAGTGTTCAGTTTACTAGTTTGTTTTCCCTACCAACAAGATGGGGGGCTTGATTTGTATTAAAGGCCTATTCAGGGGAACCTTTCAGATTAATGGAAAAGTTTGGCCCTAATGGGTCTTGAGAGAGAAAATCTTCAAAATGGCAGTTTTTATAGTTTCAGCTTCAGTCCTCTGATTTAAAAAACTGTTTTGGAAGGATACCTCCAGTTACACTTTGATTTGATCATTTGCACTCCTTTATTTAGCTCAAGACACTGAAGTTTTGAGCAGGAGGCTTAAGTTTGGAGTATGGGTTTTGGAGTCAAACTGCCCGAGTTCAAACTCTAGTATGCTATTATACTCCTTCTCACAAGCTGTGAGACCTTGGGCAAGCCATTTAATCTCCCAGTGTTTCCATTTTTACAGTTTACAAGTACTTTCACAAAGACTCGTAAAAGTAGGGGAAATAATTTGATCATTTCCATTTGACTCTTGATGGAACATTTTCAGAATGTATAAGTGACTTGCCCAAGTTCACAGATAAATGAAGCCACAGTGACTCAATATCAGATATTCATTTAGACTTTAATACTTGGGTATTTTTCCCAGTTTATTATATGTTACCTCTCAACATCGGATAAAAATGGCATATTTGCCATTCTAAAATGGAATGAATATATAGATCATATAAATACAACTTTGCATATGAATAAACAGGTTTAAGATGTAGTTGGGATAATTCATGAAGATTTCCTGAAGGACGTCTGCAGGAATGTGGGAAGGTAATTAACATTCATAACTTTTATTGAGCACCTACTATATGTCAGATCCTATTCTACACATTTAACAAATGATTCTTAAGCCTCTCAGTAGCACTTTGATTAGATTTTAAGGAAGAGGAAATTAGGCTTTCCGGGATAATACAATGTTCCCCCAATACACAGAATAGTCCTTGATTGTGCTGCATGAATCTACACGTGATAAAATGACATAGAATTATACACACATCGTATGTCAAATCGCTGCTTTTGATATTGTACTACAATTATGTAACTGTTAGGGGACTCTGGGTAAGTAGGACCTCTCTATCTTTCAGGAGTATTGGTCAGGTATTTTATAGAATGACCTTCAGTTTCGGTTTGTCCAATGTTTTTCTCTCAGTTAGATAGAGGTTACGGGTTTTGGGGTGACAGACCACAGAAGTCTGTACTATATTTGCAACTAACTGTGTATAATAATTATTTTGAAATAAAAAGTTAAAAAAAAGCATTGTTATGCTCCAGAGGGGGATTTGTAAATTTACTTAACTGCAGTCCCACAACACCCATACACACCGATTAACAAGTTTTGCGTTTGGAATGTGGATAAACTAAGCTTAACTATACGCTCCCAGCACCTCGTATCTGGCACTTCTGTTCAACAGAAAGATTTGGGGATGGGACGGGGGGCGATGTAATACGCGTGGGCTTGGGGAAGTCGCTCGGTTTCTCCAAATCCAGACTAGACGTTTTTCAGACTGCTAAGCCGAGGCCCAGACCTGAGGTCTCCTTTGGGCCATAGCCAAACCGCTGCACCGCGCTGCTGGGAACGGTCCGGGCGCAGCTGGAACCGTAGCAACGGGCCTCAAGGCGTCTCGGCCAGGTCGCACCGGACGGGGTACTCGCCTAGCGGAAATACACGTCCCAACCCCCCCACTCTCCATCCATCCACCCCGCCGCGGCCCGGAGCAGGGGAGCTGGGCGGGGCGCAGGCTGCGGCCACTCCCCGGGCTCGAAAAAAACTGGGACGTTGCGGACGCGTAGCTGGCCAGACCAGAAGCGCGTGGCACGCGCTAGCCCTCCCGCGCATGCTTCTCCCGCCCCGGGTCCCGCCTCTCTATCTCCCTCTCCCCCTCCTTCGCCAGCCTCCCTCGCCAGCCTCCCTCTGAGCTTGGCCCCTCCGGGCGCGCGGCCGACGTCCCGCGTGCGTGCCGGCGCCTGACCTCACTTCCGGCTAACGCGCTCGGCTTGCCCCCCGGCCCCGGATGGTGACTGGGGGTGGTGCTGCACCTCCCGGGACTGTCACTGAGCCGCTTCCAGTGTGATTGTGCTGAGCGCAGGCCGGAAGATGGCGGCTGCGGCTGCGGCGGCCTCGGGCCCGGGCTGCTCCTCGGCGGCGGGGGCGGGAGCGGCCGGGGTCTCCGAGTGGCTGGTGCTGCGGGACGGCTGCATGCGCTGCGACGCCGAAGGGCTGCACAGCCTCTCCTATCACCCGGCGCTCAACGCCATCCTGGCCGTCACCAGTCGCGGGACCATCAAAGTCATCGACGGCACCTCGGGGGCCACCCTGCAGGCCTCGGCGCTCGGCGGTGAGTGTGCCGCACGCCGGGCGGGGGCCGGGCCGGCCGCGGGAGGAGCCGGGCCCCGGGATGCTGGGGAAGGAAGCCGCCCAGCCCCGGGGCTCGGCCTCCGGAGGAGGGAAGCGGCGTGACTGGAGCGGGTGGCGGAGGGCAGGGCTGGGGGCTCAGGCCTGGCTGTGAAGGGAGGCCCGGAAGCTGATTGAGGAGGACCTTAGGACTTGGCTTTTTCAGCGGCGGCAGCTGGGAAGAAAAGACGGGCGAGGCGGGGAGTGGTGGGAGTTGCCTTTCGGGCTTTGAGCGTCCGGTGTGGGTTGGTCCTCTGGGAGAGGTGAGGAGGCCTAGGAGCTCAGCACCGGAGAAGCTCAGGCCCCCTGCTAGGTCCTGGAGAGGGTGTCGGTACTGCCTTCTCTTAGATCAGAAAGCGACAGGGTCGCAGGGTTGGTCCCGACGTGAGAGGCCGGTGGCCAGAGGCGAGCGTCCGAGGCGACATCCAAGCCCTACCCTCTTGTGGAGAGAAGTGGATCCGTGTCTGTTCCTGGGACTCGCAGGTGCTGGGATGTACGGCAGGCTTCGCGCCCGGGTTGGGGGTGGGGTGGGTCTGGAGTGGGGGCGGGGAGGGAAGTAGGCGGGCCAGGTGCCTGAATTGTTCCGTCGACGACTTTAGGATTCGGGAGGACGCCATGGAAGACTAGCCCTTGTTCCCTAGGTCGGGGCTTCCACCTTATACTCACCAGGGACGAGAAACTCGGCACCTGCGGTGTATGAGTTACAGATTTCCTTTGGGTTCCGAACTAGGTGAAACTTCCGGCCCTCTCTGCTGGTTTTACCACTGCGAGCTGAAAGTTGGGATACGGAGGCGCGTGTGAGGCTCACCATTGGAGGAGAGCAGTTCTGGCTGGTGTAAACGATGGTCCAGGGATGGGACTTTGAATGTGCATGAGATGAACGCTCGGTGGGCTGGGGTGGAGTGTTTTGGAATTGCCCTGGCTAGGTTACGTTTGGCTGAGACGACATTTCATTTGCGATAGAATGAGTGGCTTAATTTAGATGTTACAAATTGATATTGAAAAGTTAGTATACAAGTGAGTTAGACTCATGCACAGAGATGTAATGTGTGTGACTGTCCATATTTAGCCAAGTGGAAGTCGTGAAGTGGTCTTACCCATTCACTTGTATTTTAACAGAGACAAATAAGGAAAGGTCGTTATTCTGATTTACTGTCTGAGGCACTTAAGAGTAAATGGGAATCTAGGTATACAAAGTTAAAGGATTTAATTTTTGTTTTTGTGAGCGTTGTGAAAGAAATGGGCTGTGTATAGCTATAGAAAATAAACCTGGAACACATCTAAAATATGTCTAAGGGAAAGTTTGTATTGTAGTCTTGTAATTTTTCTTTTCTTGGCTTAGGTAAAGTACAGGAGTGGTGTCCCAGATGTAGCAATGAGCATTTACTGCAACTTGGACATAACAGCTTGTCACTCTGTATGAGAGGGTGCTTCTCATTAATAGTTGGATTTCTTTCCTCTTAAACTCACTTAAATATATTTCACATATGAAAAGGTATAAAGAACAATTGTGGCAGACAACCATGTATTCTCGACTTGGTTAAAAAAAAAAAAAACATCACAAATAGAGTTGAAGTCTTGTGTGTCCCTCCTGGATTGCATTCCTTCAACTCTCCCTCCCCCATGAGCATTATCCTTAATTTGGTTTTATCATTCTTATACGTGTCTTTATGTTTTTTAGTATATACCTTTATCTTTAAATGGTATCTATTACTGTCTTTCATGACTTTAAATTTTGAATAAGTGGTAACATAGTATATATACTTGAATTTCTATAAAAAGCCATATTAACAAAAGTCTTAAAATGTTTTCAGTAGAAAGAGGACTCTCACAGGGTGATTTTATATCTGGAGGTCGTGTTTCAGAAAGATTATATGTGCCAGAGTTAGTTATAAATGATTGGGGAAATTGGACAAATATGAATGTGCCTGTTCATGAAAGGGAAGAAAACAGTCACTCTAATGGTAGATTACTTAAGGGGAGGGCTTTATGTAAGTGTAAAGGTAGATATATAAACTGTAGCACTGATTTGGGATACCTTAGTTGAGGTATGTTGGAACATTTAATTAGAAAGTATGGGATTGGATACAATGGTGGATAGCTATGCATTGAGAATTGAGTCGTATGTGATTAAAATTATGTAGAAGAGTTTATGGCAAATAAAACAAAAGGATTACAAAAGAAGTTTGAAAGTAACAATGGACAAATTCTGAAGTGTTTTCATATATGAGAAGTGCAGTTTATTAATAATAATTACCAGAGGTTGTATAGGGTCCTGTGTGTGTCATTTCTTCAGATGATGGGGGAAGGAATGCTGCATTTTATGTTTTGCCTGGAATATGTAGGTACTTAGTAGGTTTGGCTTTAATGATGAATAGAGGGTGACAGTCCTATAAATAGGATGGGCAGAAGGTGCCGGTAGTGATGATGGCCCTAACATGACCCCTCTTTCCAGTTCATGGGCAGTGAGCCACCTTCTTTTCTACCCCAGAGGAAAGACATCTTTGTTAAAGGGGATAAAGAGTGGTGATGTAAGTGGTTTAAGGGGATAGAGAGTTTTATTGGGTGATAGAGTAGTCTTATGGATAGGTTCAGTTTATGGGGTTATGGGTAGTCTGTTGGTGTTGGTTGGAAATCGAAAAATGGGAGCAGGACTTGTATGTATATGTATTCACTTGGATGGCCAAGATGGTGAATTTTAAACCACCGTTGTTGACTACTGTATATGTTTAAATTATCTGTATCTCACAAAAAATGTTTATAAATGCATTTTCTTTAGATTAAGAGTCATCAGTATATACTTAGGTTAGGCAAGTATTTGCCCCCTGTTAGTGTTTTAGAGTTAAGATTTCTGAGTCTCTGTGCTCATTCTTTGGCCTGGCATTCAGTAACCTCCATGATCTGGCCTCTAGCAGTCTTTCCAGTCGTGTCTCCCTATTTTGTTTTGTGAAACTGGTTCATTTAATTTTCTTTCCCAACTCCAGTAGTTTTACTCTTTCTTGGAATTCACCAATTCCCTCCAGAAAATTAGACAAATCTTACCCATTTTTCGAGACCTAGAGCATACCTTTGACTTCCTGATTCTTTTAGCCTGAAGTGATCCACTGAACCCCTAAGCACATATTGTTCTATTAATTCTTATTTCAGTAATTTGGCAACTTAACTCTTTGTGATATGTTTTCTGTCTTGAACTATTTAAATTCCATTTTATTTAGTTTTTTTGTGAGTATATGATGTCTGTTTAACTATATTTCAAACTCCTTGTCACAAGGAGCCTTGTCTACTTGTTTATATCCCCTCCCCAGCATGCCTAGTACAACATATTAATAAATATTTTTGATTTGGTATATGTATACTAATGAGTATGTTAAATGGATGCTGCTTTACATATTAACTGCTAAGTAAACACACTTTCTTTGGCTTTGGTGATTTTTGTTTTTTCTTTCTTTCTTAAATGGACATTTTTTTAGATTCACAGTAAAATTGAGCAGAAAGTACAGAGTTCCTCTATTTACCACCTACCCCCATGAATATCTGACACACGTTGGTATGTTTGTTACAATCAATGAACCTGCATTAACACATCATTATCACCCAAAGTCCATAGTTTATGTTAGTGTTCACCCTTGGTACTGTACATTCTGTGCGTTCTGACTGTATATGACATATTGTAGAATATAGTTTCATTGAAATCCTCTTACTCTGCCTATTCACCCTCTCTCCCTTCTGCTCCCTGGCAACTACTGATCATTTCACTGTCTCCATAGTTTTACCTTTTCTAGAATGTCATATAGTTGGAAGCATACAGTATGTAACCTTTTCAGTATGGCTTTGTTCCCTGAATGATATGCATTTAAGTTTCTTTCATGTCTTTCTGTGGCTTGATAGCTTATTTCTTTTTAGCATGGAATAATATATTCCATTGTCTGGATGGACCACAGTTTATTTATCCATTCACCTACTGAAGGACATCTTGGTTGCTTCCAGGTTGTAACAGTTATGAATAAAGCTGCTATAAATACCTGTGTCTAGGTTTTTGTGTGGACATAAGTTTTCAGTTCATTTGGGTAAATACCAAGGAGCATGATTGCTGGATCTTATGGCAGGAGTATGTTTAGTTTGTTTTCTTTCTTCTGTTAAAAAAAATTTTTGGCCGTACCGTGTGGCATGTGAGATCTTAGTTTTCTGACCGGGGATTGAACCTGTGCCCTCTGTATTGGAAGTGCGGAGTCATAGCCACTGGACCAACAGGGAAGTCCCAGGAATATGTTTAGTTTTGTAAGAAACTGCCAAATTGTCTTCTAAAGTAGCTGTACCATTTTGCATTCCCAGCAGCAATGAATGAGAGTTCTTGTTGCTTCACATCCCTCATCAGCATTTGACGTTGTCAGTGTTTTGGATTGTTGCCATTCTAATATGTGTGTAATATCTCATTGTTTTAATTTGTAATTCCCTAATGACATATGATGTTGAACATGTTTTCATATGCTTATTTGTGGACTTTGGGTTTTAAAAATCAAAATAGCTCTGCGTACACCACTAGACCATATTGTTTATATTACTAGATATGTCCCTCTCTTTAGTTATTGTTTGTTAATGCCATTGAGCATAATAGGAAGGAGCAAAGTTTTGAGTTAAGATCCTAGTTTCTGTTTTTTTTTTTTTTTTCCTCCCTGAACTGTGTAACTTTGAATTACGTAGCATTTCTTTTCCAGTTTCTCCATTTGCAAAAAGGGGGTGATAACTGTATTAATTGTGAGGACTAAGTGTTACACGTAAAGTGCTTAGAATAGTGTGTTCACTGTTCAAAACATGTTTTTTATTTATTTGTAAATCTCTTTTTTTTACTTAAACCATTTTGATGTTCTGTTAAGTTTTTTGAACTTAACACCACATTTGAACTTCTTAGGATTTTTTTTGTAATTTACCACTTTTCACTATCTTGTAGAATCCATCTAGTTTTTGCTTCAGTGTAAGAGTAAGGTATTGTTAATTTGTTTAGTATTTTCTTATTTATTTAATTACTGGTGGTGGTGTTTTCTCTTGCTTCCTGAAATAGAGCCCCTTCTCCACTAAATGTGTAGTACATTATATATATGTATAGTATATATATAATTTATATATATACATTTTTTTTCTTTTTCTTTTTGTGTATATATACATATTTTTTAAGCAAGCTTTTCTGAGGACATGTGGAGAGAGAATGGGCTTTATGTAGTCCTGAATTTTGAATTTTAGCTCACTTCCTAAACTTCCTGAACTCCAGCTTCCTCCTCATTTGTAAGTTATGATTAATACTTAATAGGATGGTTGTGAAGATTTAAGAGGTAAACATTTTTAAAGTGCCTAACACTGCTAGGCATATGTATAAGCAGATACACAGTGAATACTAATTCTCTTAAGCCACAGGGTGCTTAGTATTGCCGTGCCCCTCACTGTTACTTTAAAAATTGTTTACTGACTTAGTGTTTATATTACAGAGGATAGATTTCATTAAAATGTAGATGGAAATAAAAATGTTGGTAACAAATATTATCTATATTTGGATAAATATCTTTCATTGTGTTGGTGTGGCTAAATGTCAGAATGAAGTCAAGACTGTTGTATTACTAGTTCTGTGTGTACACACACACACACACACACACACACACACCACACACACACACACACACACACACACACACACACGGCCAAAAAGTTCATTTGGGTTTTTTCCACAGAAAAAACCCAAATGAACTTTTTGGCCAACCCAGTAGATTGTTCATGTAAGAGTAAGTTACGTTTCTTCAGTTTCTGAAGTGGGTTACAGATCTCTGTCATAGTGAAGAAGAGGAAACTCCAGAGTTGCTCAGTGTTTTTAGACAATCATTCTAGTTTTATATATTTTTTTAATGGATATCTCCCCTTTTCCTTTTCTGAGACATTTAGTTTTTGGCTGTGCCGGGTCTTAGTTGTGGCATGCGGGACCTTTCATGGCGGCGCTTGGGCTCTTCGTTGTGGTGTGCAGGCTTCTCTCTAGTTGTGGCGTGCGGATTTTCTCTTGTTGTGGCTTGTAGGCTCCAGGGTGCATGGGCTCTGTAGTTGTGGCGCGCGGGGTACAGAGCACGTGGGCTCTGTAGTTTGCGCCATTCAGGCTCTAGTTGAGGTGCGTGAGCTCAGTAGTTGTGGCGCGTGGGCTTAGTTGCCCTGTAGCATGTGGGATCTTAGTTCCCTGACTAGGGATCGAACCCGCATCCCCTGCATTGTACGGCGGAATCTTTACCACTGGACCACCAGGGAAGTCCCTAAGACACTGACTTTGATTTGACTTGAGAAGTTTGTACAGTGATCATAAATGAGA
This sequence comes from Aethalodelphis obliquidens, assembly GCF_003676395.1. Lineage (NCBI taxonomy): Eukaryota > Metazoa > Chordata > Mammalia > Artiodactyla > Delphinidae > Aethalodelphis > Aethalodelphis obliquidens. The sequence goes on along the minus strand of NW_020837956.1, from coordinate 18,197,684 downwards.
AAAAAGATCATTGTACTCTACTCCAGTTGTAGTGAAGTTCAGATTGGGTGAATTTTAATCGATTGATTGATTGTCTTGTATGACGGCTTCTTGTTCAGACTTAGAACTCAGAGATACCTGTTCCAAGAAGTCTTGGAATGTAGAAAACTAATTAGGTTAGCTTGCATAGTCCTCACGAAATGAATTTTATGGATGACACTCATATTTATCATCTCTTTAGAGGTGGAAAATATTTTTCTTACTACTTCTGAATTGGGCATGCATCAATTTGGGTAAAATGCAACATCTTCCTGTAGATCTCAGTTTTGGAAATTGTAAATGATACAGATCACTTACTATGTCCTGACTAATTTTGGTGCATGAAGCCTTCCTAGTCTCAGTTATAAACATGGTATAGAGTTGGGGTTTCAGTAGCCTTTCAAGATAGTTGTCTTCTGGATACGTCTGAGTTCCTTATAAAAACTTAATTCGGCAAGTATCTTTGTGGGCTATGACTATGTACTTTGGCTCTGTTTCAGTTGACTGACTTTAGTAATGCTACAGAATGACCTATCTTATGTCAAAGATTTGGTGTTTTATTAGCAAAACATTTTTCTGTAATTAATTAGAGTGAATTAATATTCTTAAAAAATATTTTGCTATGTTTTCAAGATCCTCTATACCCAAATTTTTACATTTACCTCCCACATTTTCCTAACTATTCAATGTTCAAAGATGGCTTGGCTCTAGGAAAGAATTTACCTAGTCTTTGTTTCAGTAGTGTTAGACTTATTAATGAGAGGCAGTATAAGAGATCAGCCTCTGGAACCAAATAGCTTGAGCTTTAGTCTTGGTTCTATTCGATCTTGAAGTTCATCAGGAAGATGAACATAATAATACTATCTACCTCATAAAGTGGTTGTGAGAATTAAAATGAGTCAACATATGTTAAACATATAGAATAGTGCCTGGTATATAGTATGTGCTCTGTAAGTTGTTCTTGTGGTAGCAGTGGCTGTTTGAAAGTTTGCTGAGTGTAGTAGATGTTTTTACTATAGATACTCTGTTGAAATTGCAGTGTTTTTTTCTTCCAGTTTGCCACGTATGCGGAAATGTGACCACTGAAATCGAATAGACATAAGAGCAGTAATTTTGTATTACAGGAGAGTAAAAAAAAATTATGTAAGTTAATTGATTTTGGACTTGAAATTGTTAAAAGAGCACAGTGATGTGAAGAGCTGGTTGATTGGTATTCATTTACACATTTATTGAACATGTGCTAGTCATGGGGGCACAAAATAATTAAGGCAACATTTTGACCTTTGAATGCATAGAGGAGGGAGTTTCTTCAACCTGAGCAGAATAGAGAAGGCTTCTCAAAGGATGTTGCCTTTATGATTGGGTTGGGAAGATGACATAGTGGGAGGGATGATCATCTTAGGCCAAGGTACTTGGCTTATGCAGAGACATATTGGTCTTTAAAAGCATGGTGTAGGGACTTGCCTGGTGGTGCAGTGGTTAAGAATCAGCCTGCCGATGAAGGGGACACAGGTTTGAGCCCTGGTCCGGGAAGATCCCACATGCCGCGGAGCAACTCAGCTCGTGCACCACAGCTACTGAGCCTGTGCTCTAGAGGCTGCGAGCCACAACTAGTGAGCCCACATGCCACAACTGCTGAAGCCTGTGTGCCTAGAGCCCGTGCTCCACAACAAGAGAAGCCACCTCAGTGAGAAGCCTGCGCACTGCAATGAAGAGTAGCCCCGGGGCGTCCCTGGTGGCGCAGTGGTTGAGAGTCCACCCGATGCAGGGGACACGGGTTCGTGCCCCGGTCCGGGAGGATCCCACATGCAGCGGAGCGGCTGGGCCCGTGAGCCATGGCTGCTGAGCCTGCGCGTCCCGAGCCTGTGCTCCGCAATGGGAGAGGCCACACAGTGAGAGGTCTGTGTACTGCAAAAGAAAAAAAAAAAAAAGAGCCCCGCTCGCAGCAACTAGAGAAAGGCCCCGTGAAACAACAAAGACCCAACGCAGCCAAAGAAATTAAATAAATAAATAAATAAATGCATGGTAAATTCAGGGAAGTTTTGGGGGGAAGACGAGTTGGGGTTGGATGGTTAGAGTTGAAGCTGAGAGATTGGCAAAGACAAGAACGTAATATGTTTTGCTAAAAAGTTTGGAGTTGATATCAATGGTAGGGAGCCATTGTAGGTTATGACAGAATCACAGTTGTTTTTTATTTATTCATTTATTTATTTTTAACATCTTTATTGGAGTATAATTGCTTTACAATGGTGTGTTAGTTTCTGCTTTATAACAAAGTGAATTAGTTATACATATACATATGTCCCCATATCTCTTCCCTCTTGCGTCTCCCTCCCTCCCACCCTCCCTATCCCACCCCTCTAGATGGTCACAAAGCACCAAGCTGATCTCCCTGTGCTACGTGGCTGCTTCCCACTAGCTATCTATTTTACGTTTGGTAGTGTATATATGTCCATGGCCCTCACTCACTTTGTCACAGCTTACCCTTCCCCTGCCCTGT